>NC_059427.1:90199352-90506149 GCF_021028975.2 Sphaerodactylus townsendi
AGGTGGAACCTCTTCAGAATGCTTACTAAAAGGTTAGAAACAGGGTTGAAAGGACCACAGAATGCTGTGCTCAGGACAGAGGGAACAAGCTCTGCATTTCTGGTGATGGCTCATGTCTACATTTTTTTTGAAGGCGTACAAAATGATGCCCCATATATATATATTCATTATATATATGGTGGTTATATTTTACTGTGTATTATTGGGTAATATGCTTATAGCCTCTCTTAAGACCTCAATCCTTTCACTTCCACTTTCCAAGTTTCTGAAGTAATTTGGCAGTGAGGAGCCCACTGTTGCACACAAAAAATGCTCAGAACAGTAAAAAAAAATGAGTGAAAGAGAGAGATGGCTCCCTTGTTCCCAGTCACGGTGATCAGCAACCCAGCCCAGACCTTAGAGGACTGCTACTTCAATTGAATGTGAGAGAAGCTTCCAAACGCTAAGAACCACACAGCATTCTAAATTCATGGAACTCAGCCAATCCAGATGCAGCATGTTCCCTGCTAAGCCACCACGAGGTCATTAATTCATAGGGTTGCCAGGTAGAAGTGACTTGACTACACATAAGGCACACACAGAGATAGACCCAGACTCACCTCTTCCTCCTGGCATTAGTCTTGCCTCACTTACTCACTTCATTTCATAAATGACCTGGAAGTAGGGGTGGGTAGCGTGGTGGCCAAGTTTGCAGATGATACCAAATTATGTAGGATTGAGGTGCCCAGGGAACCACCAAAGGATTTGAAGAGCTTCAAAAGCGGACCCTAGATAAAATTAAGGTGAGAGTGGGCTAGAAATGCTTAAAATCTGCGGTTTCCAATGTAGCAAAATGCAAAGTGATGCACATAGGGGCAAAAAAATCCCAAACTTCACATACAGCTACAAGGGTCGAAGTGCTATCAGTCACAGAGCCAGGAAAGGGATTTGAAGCGTCTTAGTTGAGAAGTTCCATGGGAATGTCAACTCAATGCATGGCAGCTGTGAAAAAAGACAAAACTCTATGCTGGGGGATAATTAGGAAAGGAGTTGATAATAAAACTGCAAGGATTGTCATGCTTACTTACATATATAGCAGCTGTAGCAGTGCGACAGCACTTGGAGTACTGTGTTCAGAAGTTCACAAGTCGCCATATCTCAAAAGGAGGATATCGAAGAGATAGAAAAAAATTTTTGCGAGAGAAGGGCAGCGAGGATGATTGAAGGATTAGAGAGCACCTTCTTTATGAGGGAGAGGTTGCAGCGTTTAGGGGCTCTTTAGTTTGGAGAGGAGCGTCTGAGGGGATATGATTGAAGTCCTACCTCTAAAATATGCATGGGGTAGAAAATGTTGACAGAGAGAAATTTTTCTCTCTTTCTCACAATACTAGAACCAGGGGGCATTCATTGAAAATGCTGGGGGGAAGAATTAGGACTAATAAAAGGAAACATTTTTTCATGCAACGTGTGATTGGTGTTTGGAATATGCTGCCACAGGAGGTGGTGATGGCCACTCACCTGGATAGCTTTAAAAAGGGCTTGGACAGATGTATGGAGGAGAAGTCAATCTATGGCTACCAATCTTGATCCTCCTTGATCTGAGATTGCAAATGCCTTAGCAGACCAGGTGCTCAGGAGCAACAGCAGCAGAAGGCCATTGCTTTCACATCCTGCACGTGAGCTCCCAAAGGCACCTGGTGGGCCACTGCGAGTAGCAGTGCTGGACTAGATGGACTCTGGTCTGATCCAGCAGGCTAGTTCTTATGCTCCTCCCTTTCCACCACACCAAGTATGCCTCCCCCCACCCTCTACTAACTGACAGGAAGGAGGCAGCCAATTCTGCACCCACTGGAGGAGCAAGGAGGTGGCACACCTCCCTCTTCTTACCTAGTCGTTCACATGATGTGAAAACTCATATGGAAGACAGTCACATAGATGGATGCTGCTTGCCTCAGTGTGTGGGGTACTAGGGGCTGTGCCAGCACTGCCAGACCCCAGTGCCATATGTTGCCTCAATGTGTTGGCATGCTGAGGTAGCAAGCTGGGTGGTCCAAGCAGCCAGGGCCACAAGGAATTCCCATCACATGCTCTCCCCAGACAGGGTGCAAGTGGGACCCACAGTAGAGGGGCAGCAGTGCCCGCTCTGCTGTCCAGGAGACCTGCCCCCTCCTCCCTAGTTCTGGCCCTACTTTCCACCCTTAAATACAGCTATACCTCCTTGAACACTGTAGTAATATTGCAGAAAACAGAATGCTGATGGAACAGCTGTATGCTGTGTTGCTTACACAAGTTCTGATGAGAGGGATGTTTACATACATAA
Organism: Sphaerodactylus townsendi; assembly: GCF_021028975.2. Taxonomy (NCBI): domain Eukaryota; kingdom Metazoa; phylum Chordata; class Lepidosauria; order Squamata; family Sphaerodactylidae; genus Sphaerodactylus; species Sphaerodactylus townsendi. The sequence goes on from NC_059427.1 coordinate 90,201,652, forward strand.
TTCTCATATATAAAGCAGCAACTGAAGGTGGAGGCTACCACTCACTGATTGCCTCTGCTAGGTCATCCCAGGAAACATCTCTTTGTTGCTTTCCATGTCAAGGCTTCTTCTAAGGACAGCTGCATCAACTTTCTGGATCAGCCTCACAGATTCTATTGAGGCCATCTGCTGTGCAGGTCTTTTACAGATCTCCAGTGTTGCTGAAAGAGGGCTTTCCCACCTGCAGCACTGCTGCGTCCCATTCAGCCTGGCCATACTTTCAGTCTGCCTGATCATGCCAGAGAGTTGCCCTTCTGCTCCCCAACATTTTATTTTAAAAACTACACTCAGGACAAACAGTCTTGCCAAGAAACAACTTTACAAATAATAGCTTTATAGGAAGTATTAGTGTAATATGATTTAGCTTCTATATGTACCCCTGCTGTACATCATTGATGCAAATGCCAATCACTTGTTCAGTACTTTAGTTATATGCTATTATGGAAAAATATGATTGTGGTTTTATGCATAAAAATTTGTTAAGCACAAATGGTAGATCAAAGCCATGATATTGATCAGGGAAGATTATTAAATATTTAAGTATAATTTTTCAGTCAACCTTCTCATGGAGAGCTCTGCTACCAAAAATTCTGGGGTCTTTCCCTTTTAGAGTGGGGAATTAGCGAGGGCAGACTTTGCTTAACAAGAGGAGGGTAAGTGCGAGATTTTTTTTCCACCTATGTATACTTTTGATTTTTCTCCTTACAAATCTTCAGGACTCAGGAATAAAGTTTAACAATTTTATTAGGAAAAGGTAAAATAAATGTACAAGCACACAAATCAAAGCACACAAGAAATTCACACAGTTCTAGGTTTTAGAAAGCATTGAGAGGAAGGTTTTGGAAAAAGTAGGGAATTTCAGAGAATAAAGGCTATATTTACCTGATCTAGAAGCACAATGGTCTGATGAGCAGAGTTCAGCGACCCGCACAGTTCAGCGACCCGCACAGAACTCCAGTAGAAGAATGAAGAAGACAATGCATTGGGAACAGTATTAACCAGCCAGAGAGATGCCCAGGAAAACAGTGAACGTTTGGGACAGCGAGGACAACCTAGTTATAGGGGAACACAGGTCCTCAGACCATGCTAAGTGACCTGACTCTCCCAGAACAAAGCTGGGCACTTAAGTTAGGTATTGGGTGCTTGAGCTTTATAGTTCTGAGCTTGGGAAGCGCAATAACAAGATGCAATAACCGAGCCAGGACAAAGCCAAGATGGGATTAGTGTGTTGGACAATGACTGGTAGAAGGATTGATGAAATCCTCCGTTGTTTCATGGAGGCAAGTGAGCCAGGCTGGAGTTGGGAACTAGCTTCCCAACTACAGATATGTTTTCCTTCTAATGACATTAGGAAGAGGTAAATGTGCTATTTTTCAAGTAAATGCAGGTGGAGGTCTGTGGTCAGAGGTTTCTGTCTTTAGTAGTGACACTAAGCAAATGCAGGAATGGCTTCCATCTTGACACTGCATTCCTAGGCCACCCCCTAAGGTTGGCAGGATAGGTAGAAACACTGCTGTCCAAAAACAGCTTCACCCCCCCCCCACACACACACCACTACCATTGGTTTGTCTGGTAACAGCTCAGATGTCCCATGTTACTGAGACTGCCAAAGAGTGGTTTCAGCTACCTTGAGATTCTTTATTTTTTGAAAGGGGACTCACACACACCATATGTGATTAATGTGTTCCAGGGCAAGGTGATACCTCAACTCATATATGGGTCACAGATATGTTTTATAAAGATGTCCATTCACTGGAAGCAACACAAACTATTTTTTTAAAATCCTGCATTGTGTTCCAATATCTTTCTTAGAGAAGGGTTGGGGATGGTGCCACTTCAAGCATGTGGCTGGTTCCAAGTAGACTTATGGCTTAAGCTAAATTTCAGCCCACTTGGATTAACTTCTCTAATTCTTACAAACAATTTCCATTCAGGATTGATGACAGCTGTTGAGAAGAAGTACAGTTTTATGGGTAGTATAGTGATTAAGAGTGTTGGACTCTAATCTGGAGGACCTACTCCTCCACATGAGTGGCAGACTATTATCTGGTGAACTTGATTTGTTTCCACACTTCTACCTATGAAGTGTGCTAGAAGTGACTTTGGGCTAATCACAGTTCTCTGAGAATTCTTGCAATCCCGCCTACCTCACAAAATGTCTGTTGTGAGGAGAAGAAGAGATTTATAAAACAATTTGGGACTCCTTATGGTTGAGAAATGTGGGGTATAAGTCCAAATTATTATTCTTCTCTTACAGCATCTTTGGTTTCTGGAAACAACAAAAGAAAAGGAAAGAAAATTAAACAATGAATTTGGGATATAGCTCTCCAAGCCTATACAGCATAATCCCAAACTTATCCAGCATCAGGGAACCATGGCAAAAATTTTGTCCCAGAAGAATACCTTCATGCTTTAGAATTCTCTAAATGTCAAAGAACAGCCACTTTGGCACACTTCAATGTCTTACCTTCAGCTGTGCAGATGGACAATCTTCATATATACTCTATTCTCCATATGTTTGTTCTTATCAACTGAATGCAATTTAAACAGTTAAACATGTGCTATTCTATTGTAAAGTTTCCTTATCCATCACTTCAGTTCTTTCCAATTTTCCAGGTAGACTGAATAAGTTCTATACATCCTTTCTCCTTTCAGATTACTCTATGGCAATGATGGCGAACCTTTTTGAGATCGAGTGCCCAAATTGCAACCCCAAACCCACTTATTTGTCGCAAAGTGCCAACACGGCAATTTAACCTAAATACTGAGATTTTAGTTCAGAAAAAAATGGTTGGCTCCGAGGCACACGTTACTCAGGAGCAAGCTTAGTGAAGCAACCGTGCAATGCTTCAAATGGGTGAATCACAATCCTAGAAGGATTTACTCAGAAGCAAGCCCCATTGCCAGCAACCGAGCTTACTCTCATGTAAAGGATCATGCCCAGGCCAGCCTAGATGTGTGTGTGTGTGTGGGGGGGTGATTTTCCACCCCCCTCCCACATGATGAACTCTGTGCACGAGTGCCATAGGTTCGCCACCACTGCTCTATGGAAACCACCTTGAAAATAACCCGATTTTGTTATCTTCAATATTTTAAAAGATGTGTGCTTCAAAATTATGGGAACGGCAAGATGCATTTTCATGTGATTGATTAATTAAATAATAAGGTAATCAATCTCACAGTAATCAGATTAACTACTAAAATTATTTGATCAGTTGACAACTTTTCTTTTTATATATATAATTTTTAACATCTACTTATATCGCAAGGTGTCTGTCTGAGGAGAGAAAGGGAAAGCAGTTTGTAAGCCACCTTGAGTCTCCTTATAGGACAGAAAGCTGGGGTATAAATCCAAACTCTTATTCTTCTCAGTTCTTTTTGGGGAGTCTTCAGTTTAACTAAGCACCAGTGATCACTTTTTCACTGTCCCTCCAGTTGTACTACTGGTAATTTACCCATGCCTAACTCTGTAATCAAAATTCATTTATTGGTTTGCATGAAGTGTTTAAAAGTAATTTTTCCTCCATTGATAGGTATGCCAGAGAACAGTTAAAAATAAATATAACAAAGGAGGTTTGCACAGAGATATGCACAGAAAAAAAGAGAAAAAATCATTCTCATTTATTTAATTTTTCTGTTCCCCTTCTCTCTTTCCCCCATCAGATTCTAATAAGAAATAATATTTATTAGCTAGACAGGAATGGGCAGTTATTTACTGAGACAGAGTCTCTTCAATATAGTTAGCTTCTAAACACTTAAATATGCCTTTTAAACATTCCAAAGTCTGCACACAGTCAGTAAGATTATTGTTATTACTTACTGTTATTAGCAGGAAGTTCCCATTAAATCTTGTATGTCAGCTATAGGTTCTCTTCCAGCACCAAGGACAGAGAAGAAAAAAGATGGTCTTTTTCATAAATATCTGGCCTTATTATGACCTGCAGCACATCTCCCACAGTCCATTCAAATTATGGAACCACCTTCAAGGCCGACTCCTTCTACTATAGCCATTTTATGAAGATTTAAGAACAGACACACTGCCAGATTTAATGTTTTAATTTTAATAACTAATTGAGGGGAAATTAATGATCTGATGTCAAATAGAGGTAGAATTTGTGTTTTTCATTGGCTCATTATGCATGGAATGCTTACCTTGGGACTCTTCACTGTATTGTGGGCTTGCAGAGGGCGTTCCTCACATTTCTCTGTTGACACATGAGGTGTGTAAACTCACTCCTTTCCCTGGAGTTGTTCTTCAGAGAGCTCTCTAAGACTGGTCCTCTTAAATCCACCCATTAAGTGATTCTTAAAGAGTCTCATTACTGGGTTAGCCCTTTAAGCTGCACATGTCAATATTACTGTTCTAAAAATAATTCTTTCCCCCTTCCCAAAGCAATTCCCCGGACCATAGGCTGCTAAAGAAGGGGATTGTCCTAGGGCAGATATTCTCTCCCCTCCCCTCCCCTCCCCATGACACTTCCTACTGCTGGTGCTGTCACCACCAGAGGACAGAGGCCTGTTATTTCCAAGCTCTCTTTATATCGGTATCTTGATATATCAAAAGAATTAGAGGTGGGTGTTGTGTGAGTGAGCTTCTTTTCTGTTACTTGAAGCAGACGACAACATAGAAGGGGATAATGGGGAAAGTGTGCAGAGCAGCGCCAGGGAGAGGGAAGGCTGACTGTGGGCAGAAGAAAGATCTCTTGAGGAAAGCTGTGCCCACTGACAAATTTTCCCACTTTGGTGGTGAAGCAAATTAAAAGTCGTGCTAAAAGTTGTGTCACTGTGGGGAGAATGGAAAGTGAGAGCGGGGCTTGAGGAAACAGGTTCATAAAGGAAACCTTGCTGTGACGGACATTTATCTCCATCGTGCAGTAAGCACATTGTGCGTAATAGGTCAATGAAATATTATGATTGCTCCTTTTAGGAATCGGCTGGGTTGAGGATCAAATACATTTGAATTTGACATCACTGGCTCTATCACATTTTTACAAAACTAATTTGTAATGGAATGACACTATTTAATGAGAAACATTAACCATGTCATGCACTTGTTGCATTAAATATATTATGATGTTACAGATTTTGTGTTAGTTGCTTTATATGCATTTTTAGTTCTGATTTTGAGCACTATCTGTCCTGTTTCTGTAGCCTGACATTTTAAAAACTGATTGAAAATGTTACATGGATATATTTTTCAAATATGCCTGCACACATGCACTAGGAATTTCTCAGAACAAAAACACCCCTTGACTATGGCTGAGGAATTTAATTCAAATGGGATGGAAAGGAAAGTCCTATCTAATAGGACTTCTTAGAAAACTGATTGAGGGTTAGACAAGTAAATTACACTTAATTTGATATGCTGATTATGTCTTAAATCAATGAATATGAACACTGTTGTCAAAATGGATACTTTAACTCTATGGTTTGAATTTTCCTCCCAGCAGATGGCAAAAACACCCAAGCCCTTTTGTTGTCTCATTGTTCTCACCAAGACAAGGCTTATATCTGCCCCTATCCATTTTAGTGGTAGTATTTTTTTAAAAAAATCTCATCCTAGATATTAATCCTCAAGAGCAGCAGATTGGTATAACTTGGAAGGCAGACCATTAAAAACATGTGTACTCAATCTTGCTGAATCTGTGGGTACTTCCACATTTTTCAGTTCGTTGAGGTACATCCATAGAGTACATAAGAATACTGCTGAATCAGACCAGTGGTCCATATAACCCAGTAGACTGTCTAACACAGTGGCCAACCGTTTACTCTGGTGTGCCAGCAACAGAGTGTACCTACTAGTCCTGGTATTGTCTTCTAGTGCTGATTTTCAGAAGTTTACTGCCTCTAAATGTGGGGTTTCCATTCCATGGGTTGTGGCCACTGATAGACATGTCCTCCATTTAAAACTGTCTATGCCATCACCACATCCACTATCAGTGAATTCCACATTTTAATTACTTGTTAAGTAAAGAAATATTTCAATTTGACCATCCTGAATCTGCTGCTGTCAACTTCATTGGATACTCTTTAGTTCTTGAGTCTGGGATAGGGAGAAAAAGTTGTTTCTGCCTACTTTCTCTAATCCATGCATAATTTTATAAGCATCTCTCATACCACCCTTAGATCTCTCTTTTCTAAACTAGAAAGTCCAAGACAGATAGAACTTCCACTTTTTAAAAGAACCTATTTTGTCTTTTATGGCTTCTTGACTTGGGTTGTTAACCATGCAAGCATTCTTTTAGACTTAGGAGTAACCTGGGGAAAACTTTCTATATGGGCTTGTTTGCATAGTTTTAAATAGCTTTCAGGCATCCTCTAGGCCTAGGGTTTTGACTCTCTTCTGTTTTCCTTTCTGCTTCCTTCTAAATAATAATCTTATTTTTGCAAAGTTCCCTCTTCAGAAATGTATTTTTTTCTATTTTCAACTTTTTCTATTTTCAACTTCTCATTGACATAAATGCTGAAGTTGATAGCTTTGTGGTCACTATTCCCCACTGGTGCAACAATGTCTGCATCTCTCATGAGGCCTTAGTTCCACTCAGAATCAAATGCCCCTCTGGCTGACTCAGTTACCAACTTCTGATGAGACAGATTATTAATCTATTCTACTTGTGTTTTTTTAAACGGTCTGGTTGCAGTTCACCTTTCCTTCTTTCATGCTCCTTTGATCTAAAGATCTTGACCAGTAAACACGAAGCTTTTATTTCTTTAAGGGAAATATGGTGGAGAGATACTTGGCCACTGCGAGTGTGATTCTTGGATCTCTATCCACTAACAAGTAGGGGGTTATATTATATTTTATTATGATGGAAGAAAGCTTTGTTAAAATAGGAGCAATCCATAGATCACAATAAGAACTATAATGATGACATTCCAAAGTCATGTGGGATAGCAAGTCAACTTTTGTCAAATCACACTGACTGAGCCTATCTGAACAGGGTAGATTATATCTGCCAGGTAAGATTGCTGAAGCTGCAGTGTTCCAATGTGCAAGCTTGAATGCTCTACAATACCAAGGGACTGTTAGGTTTCTAATGTAAGCTGGGCTATTTAAAGGTGGGAGAATGCCAAATAACTGAGTGGAGCATACTCTTCATGCTTATGTTATTGAGCTAAAATAATCTAGTTCTCCATGCCAATTCTCATTTCAAGTCATTATGGCTTCAAAGAAACATCATCGAAAATTTTAAAAACCTGGATAAACTGTACATTGCCAAAATTGGCTGGAAAAGCTGAGTTCAACCATGTACTTTATTGACTAAAAAGGTGGGTGGTCACAATACCTGCAGAGCAAACATCTTATTGGAATTTACAGACCATATCCAGTGGTGGGATCCAAAAATTTTAGTAACAGGTTCCCATGGTGGTGCGATTCAAACTGTGGCGTAGCGCCAATGGGGCTGGGCACAACGGGGGTGTGGCTGGGCATTCCGGGGTGGGGCATTCCTGGGCAGGGCTGTGGCAAGGACGCAGCCGCTATGCCGGTCCTTGGGCGGGAAACGAATGCACGCAGGCACAGGCTGCCACGCATGCCAGTGCACCTCCTGCTACACTGCTTCAAGTTCTGCTGCTACTGCTGAGAGGAGGGGCGTAACTAAGGCAAAAATCACGTAGCAAAATCACCAATTAGTAACCCCCTCTCGGCACACACAAATAATTAGTAACCTACTCTCGGGAACCTGTGAGAACCTTCTGGATCCCACTTCTGACCATATCTGAATTTTGGGTTCAAGAAGAACTGGAATTGGAGAGTCAGATGGTGAGGCACTGTGAAATCGTTTCTTGATGAGGAAAGAGATACTCTGTAAGGGTGGGGTTTTCCCTTTTCCTCTAATTTCCTCTTGGATTGATTATTTGTCATTTTAAAATGAATATTCTTATGGGGTTGTTGTGTGATGGGTTCTATGGTTTTGTTGCTGTTCTTGTCATTGTTGATGGGTTTAATTATATTCTTCTGATGAACTTTAGTCAGGTGGCTTTACAGTTGCCAAATCTCATAATAATATTTATTTCCTCATCAAGACGGAAGACCTCAAAAGAGCTTATGAAGCTTCTGTCAATAATATCCAGACCATTTTCCTTCAGAGATATTGGGAACAGTTTTGAGCTTCCCTCACTCTCTGCAGCTTTACGACTTCTGCATCTTCTTGTGGGATTAATGGTTCTTTAAAGTCAATTCATGGGATTTCTGAGATTTTAGAGGACTCTTAGCTAATAAAGGTTTGTAACTTGTTCTAGAATGATTTGGGTGATTTAAAGGTGTTTTATTGGGAGTTTAGTGGGAAAAAAGGGTAGTTTTAAAAGAACACCATGGTTGTGCAACCACTTCTGATTTGATAAGATTAAGGAATAGAAAAGGAGCATTAATATCAATGAATGAAGATTACTAGGAAATCTTCACAGTATTTTGAATCAACTGAAACAGGGTATAAATTTAAAAGGAATGCTAGGTGCTCTTTATGATCCATTTGTTGTTCCAATTAATTGTTCTTCCTTTAAAGTGGTGGATATCTAACAAAATTCTGCAAGGATCAGAAACAAAGTAGGGGCCTTTCATGGTGTTTTCTTCCTCATTTTTGTTAAATTTCTGTTTGAAACATGGGTAGAAATATGATCTAATTTTTTATAGATTTTATTTAGATAGTCTGCGATAAGCAGAGTTCATGATGCTAGCAAATTTAGTATTGTGTTCCCACTTTTAAATAGCTCAGCTCATTGAGATATGATTTGATAGCCACTAGTATCTATACCATTTTCTTTAATGAAAGGATAATTCAGTAGGTTGTGGGTACTATTCATGGGGCTGATTGTGGAACTTCAAAATTATTTTCAAAGTTATGGTAAAATTCAAGGGGGACTTCAGCCCTGCTTTACTTAGGAGAAGGGAGTTTGAGGTTCTCAAAAGGGCAGTTATGCTTACAATTCATACTAAACTTTTCTGTGGTAGAGGAGGGAGTCTTTGATGGAAAGCTTTGAGTTTGTATCCTCCCTTCTCCCCATCTTGACACAAAAATATGTAATGGGGCAGGACTGGAAATCTATAACATGGACTATTGAGGGTCCTCAGCATCTTAATTACCATTGTGAATGTTTTTAATGTTGTGCTTTTTTAATGTTTAAAATTATTTAATTGATAAATTGGAAGTTGTTTTTGTGGTTGTAATTGAAATGTGCAAGTTAGCCACCCTAAACCCAGCTTTGGCTGGGGAGATATGGTATTAAATCCAATAGAATAAAATAAAATAAATATATTTAACTCTGAATCTGGTCTCTGAACAGTGCAAAAAATGCATAAATTGAGCCATGTACAGATGAGGGGGTATTTTTTACAAACCTGGAGAGGGGATAAATCGTGGGTGCAGCTTTGAGGGAGGCAGGTGGGCAGGGGAGGAGGAGTGGGAACTGCCACCTTCATGCTGACACATGAGCCAGGCTGGTTAACCTGACAGAACTGAAGGCACATGTGACCCAGGCAGTCAAAGACATCAGTGCTGTAGGGGGGCAGCAGGGGAAAGATGAGGCCAGGGGAAGAGGAGGGGGAGCCACCACAGCTCCCCAGCCACTGCCAAAAGAGTGGAGATCAGAGGCAATGCAAATTGGCAGGAAGAAGAGTTGATATTATTCCCTTCTTTTCTCAACCTTTAAGGAGTCTCAAAACAGCTTACAATTGCCTTCCCTTCCCCTTTTAACAACAGGCACCTTGTAAGGCAGCTGGGGCAGAGAGAGTTATGAGAGAACTGTGACTAGCCCAATGTCACCCAGCAGGCTTCTTGTGGAGGAGTGGAAAACAAACCTGATTCACCAGATTAGCGTCTGCAGCTCAGGTGGAGTAGTGGGAAATCAAACCTAGCTCTCCAGATTAGAGTCCACTATTCTTAACCACTATACCATGCAGGCAGGGCAGGGGAACAGGGGAGGGAGAGGTGGGGGATGGAATCCTTCCCTGAGTGTCTTGTGGGTTCCTCTTCTGTCTTAACCTTATCCTAAAAGCTACTAAATAAAAGGCTAAAATGACAAATAGTATACTTACTATGTACAGCCACATTAGCAATGGTGACTTTTGAAAGGAGCTCAACTCCTTTCAAAAGCCAGAAATTATTTAATTCAGAAATATTAAAAAAATTATGACATTCGTTGAAAATACACATGTTTATAACATACTTGCAGAATGGCAGATAGAGAGTGAGAACAAAAACTAGATCTCTATAGCACAACACTGGTATTTCTTTGGGCAGGCTGAGTTCAGATATACCTTGACTTGCACAAGTGCCAGTAAAGAATTGGATTACTTGAGAATGTTCTCTTTCAAGGATATTTATAGCATTATTGTGACAGGATAAATTATATCAAATATTTCTGCTGAAACAATATAGATCAGGAAAAATGCATTCTGTGCAAATTTTATATGAAGAGGATATAAAAAGATCATTTTGACATTATTTGGATGAATTGGCAGTTATGATTTGTTTGGAAATGCCCAGACTCAGAAAATGAACTTCCTTTACAAAGCAATTCCCCATAATAGCTCAAGACTCATCAAAACACATTACGTATTTTGGCACCAACCTGCCAAAAGTCGAAGGCAATAAGTCAACTGTCAGGAGATGATACTGACACAAAGTTCCTGAAGATGTATTCCCATCTTTCAGAATTACTCATAATGTTTGGGACTTACAGATACAAAATAATAAGTTCTTGTTACAAGTGCCCACATTCTGAAGAGACAACCTCAATAGCTCTTCCCTGACCATCGGCTAAACATCAGATTTTGCTTGAGAGAACTTCTTAGATAACATCTCTCTATATAAAAATCTAACAGTGTGTTTGTCCCTGATGGTCTCCCTCAGAAGCTGCTGGATGGATTGCCCCCAAATGTTCACAGGATGTCCCTCCCTGTTGTGGGCAGGTAATCGGACCTTCAAATCTGCAAAAGTCCATACCTGAGCCAGGTAAAACATCTTTTTCCTGGTGCACCAGGCCATGAAGCTGGCTGTGTTTAACTGTCACCCTTAGAATGTTCGTGCCTGTCTGTGGCCTGAGGGCTTGGTATGAGGGCTTAGAATGTTCGCTCAGATGGCCAGAGATGAGCAGTTAAAACAGTAAATAGGTAATACTGTTAGGTAATACGAATGGAAGTGAAACACATACACACTTTGCCGTGTGAGATGTCAGGTGGGGTTCCCCACTCACACGCAGGTAACCTTCACTCTCTGTGCCTCACCCACTGCTGCCACACAACACACATACTCTCATCCACATCCAGCTCATCCTCACACACCTCACTCTGCCCTCCCTCACATCCAACCACCACTTGCCCACTTCCTCACCCATATTCTCCACAGCTCTCTTTTACTAAAAGCGAGCTAGAGTTTGCCTTTTTCTTCTAAGACAATCTGCGGGGTGGGGGCGAACCAACACTACTGGCTCTGCTTCTTTTGCACATGGCCCTTTACGAACCCAGGGAGCTGGCCTTGATCTGAACGCTTCACCACCTTGCCTCTGCTGCCTGACTGGGATAGCCTGCTTGCCCCAGTTCTGCCTTACCCAAGCCAGGACTGTGCGTGTCAACCAGCCTCATGGACAGCGGGATTTACACTCTGGACAGTTCCATTGTGGAATGGGAAGGGTTACCTTATACTAAAAAAAAATATAGCACCATATAATGATGTGCATTGAAAAGGGAAAGAGGGATTCCATTTGACCACCTCAAAAGGCTATGCTGGAGATCATTGGACCTGCATGGACATCTGTGTGGGTTGTGGACTGTGATGAAAAGGACAATTGCCACAGCAACGCGTGGCCGGGCCCGCTAGTTTATTATAATTCTGTTAGAAGCACTGATAATTTCTTAAACCTGTTTAGAAACAGAGAATGCTCGCAAGTGCATGTAGGAAATGTGTGTGTACAACAGAAGGAAGTTCGAGGACAAAGATCAGTGAACCCACCGCTCTCCCTGACACTGGTATCCTGTGCCATCCTGATACATGTGATACCATGCTTGAACATCTCTGCAGTCAGTCTTGTACTTTACCCACAACTGGTGTTATGAGATAAGGGGAAGCAACTCTGAAAAGCAAATAATATTAGAATGTCACATTGGGATCCATTATATAATGATTATTCTAATGCAATCTTGGATAGATGTCTTTTCCACTCTGCTACCATCTGTTCTGAAAGTATCTTTTTCTATATACTGTGAAAATTAATTAATTTTTTTTTTAAAGAAAAGCAAAGACCATTGGAGCTGATTAGCTGAGATCACTAAAGATGTCAACAAGGATGAAGCAAGAACTGGGTGCATCCATATTTTGGAGACTAAATGCAAAGAAAGAGGTGAAGAAAGAGCAGAGCCAGACACACCATGGCCTCATGAGTCCTACAAAGGAGGGTGCCAGAGGAGTGACAGACAGAGTTCTACCTTCAACCTGAAGATCTCTACAATCTACCTGAAGGCTGGCAACTGTATGCCAACCTAGCATTGGGATGAGTGTTGTGTTAATGCATCATACAATCATAGAATCATAAGGTTGGAATAGACCACAAGGCCCATCAAGATCCAACCCCCTGCCACGCAGGAACACACAATCAAAGCACTCTTGACCTATGATAATCCAACCTCTGTTTAAAAACCTTCAATGAAATAGACTCCACCACTCTCCGAGGTAGTGAATTCCATTCTCGAACAGCCCTGACAGTCAGAAAGTTCTTTCTAATGTTTAGGTGGAATCTCTTTTCCTGCACCTTGAATCCATTACTCTGTGTCCTAGTCTTTGAGGCAGCAGAAAACAAGCTTGCTCCCTCTTCAACATGACACCCCTTCAAATATTTAAACATAGCTACACCCTTCACTTATCCAGACTAAACATCCCCAGCTCCCTAAGTCTCTCTTCATAGGGCATGAATCCCAGACCTTTTACCATTTTGGTTGCCCTCCTCTGGACATGTTCCAGCTTGTCAATATCAAATTATGGTGCCCAGAACTGAACACAGTACTCGAGGTGAGGTCAGACCAATGCAGAGTACAGTGGTACAATTACTTCCCTCGATCTGGACACTATACTCTTATTGATGCATCCCAGAATTGCATTGGCTTTCTTGGCGGCCATATTACATTGTTGACTCATGTTCAGTTTGTGATCTAAGACTCCCAGATCCCTTTCACATGTAGTGTTGTAGAGCCAGGTGTCACCCATCCTATATCTGTGCATTTCATTTTTTTCTGCCTAAATGTAAAATCTTACATTTATCTCTGTTGAAATTCATTTTATGAGTTTTGGTCCAGCTCTCTAATCTGTCCAGATCATTTTGAATCCTGTCCCTGTCCTCCAGGGTTTTAGCTACCCTTCCTAATTTGGTATTATTTTCAAATTTGATTAACATGCCCTCTAGTTCATTATCCAACTCATTGATAAAAATATTGAATAGCACGGGGCCCAGGACAGAACCCTGTGGCACCCGACTAGTTATTTCTCTCCAGGACGAAAATGAACCACTGGTGAGCACTCTTTGTGTTTAGTCAGTCAATCCATCTAACAGTTGCATTGTCTAGTCCACACCTTTCCAGTTTACTTTCAAGACTATCATGGGGTACCATGTCAAAAGCTTTACTAAATCAAGGTATGGCATGTCCACAGCATTCCCTTCATCTACCAAGTTTGTCACTCTAATGAAAAAAGAGATAAGATTAGTCTGGCATTATTTGTTTTTGAGAAACCCATATTGATTTTCAGTGATCACATTACTCCCTTCCAAGGGCTTACAGACGGTCTCCTCAATGATCTGCTCTAGTGTCATGAGCCAACCCCTGGGTATTTTTCAGGATACAGAGGACTCTGATGCAGAACCTGACAACACAGTGCAGCCAGAGTTGGCTGCTTCTGAGGAGGACCAGGCAGCAGAGCCAACTCCCAGGCCTCCCCTGCCTGACTACGTGCAGGTGAAGGAGCCTACAGGTCCGACCTAGGGAAATCAGTAATGAGTCAGTTGTGCACAGGAGTCAGAAGCAGAGGCAGCTGCTGCAAAAGCAAAGGAGTGTTCATATTGCAGCAAGATATGGGAAGATAGAAGTGTCTGCATCTGATTAACTCCTTGCAGAATCCCAATCCCTTGGACAAGGCTCTCTATATAAGCCTTGCTGTGAGCTTGCTTCTGCCTGGGTGAGTTACCTGTTGCCTCTGTGTGCCTGGTCTATTGCTGATTCCCAGCCTGTGCTGTGACCTGTTGAACTGACCCGTGACTACGCCTTTGCCTGCCACCTGCCTTGACCCATTGAGCTCTCTTCTGACTCCACTCGTGTCTGCCTTCTGTTCTGTCCTGTGAGACTGGACTTGACCATGCCTTCACAGCATTCCACGCCCTGCCTGCCTGCAGCTTATCTAGAATCTTTCCTGGTATTGATGTCAGGTTGACTGGATGGTAGTTGTTTGGGCCGTCTTTTTCTCACTTTTTGACTATGGAGACAACATTAGGTCTCCTCCAGTCTGCTGGAACTTCTCCTGTTCTCCAGGAGTTCTCAAAGGTTATAGCAAGCAGTTCTGAGATTACTTCTGCCAATTCTTTTAATACGTGGGGATGCAGTTCATCAGTTATATTATCAAGTTACGTTGGAATGTATATGAATTCAATAAAACTTTATTTCATTTAAAGGATTGTTGCCTGGGTTGCTCCATCTGTTCACTGTGGGGTACAAACTCCATGTGCCCAGAACCCTGCCTAGGCTGTGATCAGCCTTGAGGCGAGGGCAAGAGGCCCTGAGGTACAAGTGCAATTTTGTACCTGATGTTATGTACAGAAAACACTTAACTAGCGACTCAAATCAATCTGATTCTTACGGATAGGTGTTGATCATACTCTTAAGCTCTACAAAGTAAAACTGTAAGGGGTTAAATTAGATCTCAAAAATATATATATACTATGTGCCAGAATCCTCCTTTCAGGGTTTATGGTTCCACAGGTTTGAGCAAGGTGGCACCTACTGTAAGAAAGTAGTAATGCAAGCCATCTGAACATAAAAACAAAGGAATGTCATTTTCAGATGTTTTGCTTCTGATGCTCTATCCTGCATACTAGGAAAGCATGCTATGTGCATGCCCTTGGTAGGCATGATGCTGTTTTATATGGAGGTGGCAACAGCATATTCTGAAGCATCAATATGTGAGTGTGTTAGCACATGCTGTGGCTGGAAGAGATGTGTTGTCTGTTTCATACAAAACAGTAGATTTACATCTACAACACTCTCCCAGTATTCAAGAAACGAGCCCAAGGAATGTAATTCCTGAAACTGAAATCTCCCATTTTGGACTAAAGGCTACCCTTGATACAAAGGTGGTGATTCTGTGGGCTTAAGCATATTAAAAGGGAGAGAGGTTCCAGTTTTAACATCAAAATTAATGCACAGATGGGAGAAAATGAACTTTCTTCTTTTCTCTGACAGTCAGAGAAACGGGGTTAGATTGTGTGTGGAGCAGGTATTGCTCACTTTCTTTGTTTGTGATCTAGATTCCTGAAGACTGGAACTGTTACCGCAGCAAGGGCAGCAATAAAATTGAAGCCAAAAAGTTCAAATTGAAAATAAAATAAAGTTTTAATGCGGCTGAACAGAGCTTCGTTCAGTAGAGAGTGAAGTCAGCAGCAGCTTGGTGAGCACCAGGCAAGGCGCAAGGCCAATCCTGGCAAAAGCGCGCTGAACACAGAAAAATACAGACTTCTTATAGTAATTCTAGAGGTTATATCATAGATTGAATTAAACAATAACAATACAGGACCATCAAGGTCCATTAAGCATCTTTTTCCGAGACATCCAGGTCTTTGGTGAGGATACACCTCTGGATAGTTGTCCAGGTGATAACGCAGATGTTTGCCTGCTGGCTCTTATGCATATTCACCTTGATGTTCCGCCCTGTATCTGGCTGTTAATGCTTTGTTTAGAAACTTACAAATTTTGGGAGTGACTTTTGGTATAGCTAGGTGATTAAATTATTCTTTAGTGATTTTTCCCAAACTAGGAGGAAATTACTAGACATAAATTCTGCCATCGGCTGTGGGTTTTTCCTGGGTGTGTGTGACAATTACTCGGGACTATGTCAAAATGCAAAAGGGGTTTGCCTGATTCATTAACAGTCTGCATCCTGTTTCTCTGGGTCCACCTTTAGCATAATCTAATCTTTTTGTTTCAGCAAACTTGTGATTTAGACAATGGTTTCAGGGAGTAATACATTTTACAGCAGGAAGGAAAACTTTACAGAAAACCAAAATAAAACCTAAATTCTACTAACATTATATATCTATCAAAACTATATTAAATAATTATTATCTGTCCCTCTGGCTACAAGACAAACTAGTTAGTTCATAAAAAGTTGGGAGATGTAATTTCAGAGTGGGGTTTTAACAAGGGTGATCATGCTAGTCTGTTCCAGTAAAATTAAGCAGAATTCTATTTGATGGCAACTCAAAGTCATGAAAACTTATGCTGGAAGAATTTTTGTTAATCTTTAGGGTTCCACTGAACTTCTGTTTTAGGTTTTTATGCTGCGTGTTTCCATCACCAGTGGTCCTCTTGGGACACCTATGCAAGAGTTCACAGAGGAAAGATGTTGACTAATGGTGCAGATTCCTTTTCCCTGTGCAGAAAATAATCATCTCCCTCCTCCCCCCAAAAATCAGCTCTAGCTGCGAGTGATGCACAGTTACCCCTCCCCAAATATTTGTAGCAGCATGCAGTGATCCTAATGACTCAGGACATTTTAGCCTGTCCTTCCTTAACAAAAGACTTAATCAGGCATTCTTTACAGTGTCAGATCCTTCCACCAAGGGTTACTTTGGGATTAGAGGGAGGCTGGACCTAGCCTGACCCTCCAAAGCAGCCACAGGAAAAGGACCAGTTAGGACAGCTCACATTTTGGACTTTTGCCTTCTCTCAGTAGTCACACCAGGAGTTTGAGCTGTCCCATTTCCTTCTGTGGCAGTTACAGGGAGAACAAACAACACAAGCCATTAACATTATTCTTGGGTACATAGTTGTTGACCTGTGAATTTTCAAAATAAATACATTTTAAACTTACTGATATTTTCCCAGTGTACATAATAACAGAAGATTCTGCTTGCCAGCATGGTGTAGTGATTAAGAGCAGATGCACTCTAATCTGGAAAACCGGGTTTGATTCCCCACTCCTCCACACGAGCAGCAAACACTTATCTGGTTAACCAGATGTGTTTCTGCACTCCTACATTCCTGCTGGCTAGTCACAGTTCTTTGGAACTCTCTCAGCCTCACAAGGTTTCTGTTGTGGGGAGAGGAAGGAAAAGGAGTTTGTATGCCCCTTTGAGTCTCCTTACAGGAAAGAAAAGGAAGAGGTATAAATCCAAACTCTTCTTATTGCCAATTACATTACCCAGCCAGGGCTTTATAATCCTATGTTAAGGTCCTTTATGTACCCTAACAACTTTTAATACATCTCCTTTACCTTCAGAGGGTGCTGTTTAGCTGCTTCAGACAGTATGATATCATTTTTTATGATGGAGCAATTGTCTGTTGGTATACTCTTTCCTTCCTTATATGGCCTTGGATGGAATAATTTGTAGGACCACACATCCTCCCCCCCCCTTTCCATCTTTTACTGGCTTACTGTTAATCAGATATACCAAAGTAGTAAACAATGTATAACATTTTTCCAAACATTAACTTTTTAAAGATGCATGGTCGATATTTACCATATTACTGAATGTGACTACTTTCAACCCATAATCTGTAAACCACAGTCTAGTCATATCCCCCACCCCATTTGCAACCTGAATGACCCCTATCAGTTTTATCCTTATCCTGTACTTTGTCTGACCTTCATCAGATACTCATAGTTCTGAACAATTTCTAATGTGTACCATATACTGTTTTTGGCAGCCACAAGTTCATTCACAATAAATTAACTTTTATTCAAATCAATGTCCTTTGTAAAGGTGGGACAGTGTGTTATGCATAATTCCACAATTCCTTTTCCAATGAAGCTGCAGTGTGAGGTGGAGACTGGCAATGGGGTGCTGTGTATTATCTATATTGTGGTTTATGCCACAGCTGCTTTTAGATCCAGAGTGGAAAATATATTCATACTCATTTTCTGTTGTACACTAAGAGCAGCTTGGCATTTTCCAGTAGAAAATGGAATGGGTAGAAAGGATTGACAGCCTGTCCCCATGCCAACCTTTCTGCTTCAAGTTGTAGCCTCAGTGTTTGCATTATATATAAAAATCCTATCCTTCCATCATGAAATTACATACAATGTGTCTGGAGATATCCTACATTTCAAAAAACTAATTTCCAAAGGGTGGGCAAAAAGGCTTGAAGGATGCCTGCACGCCAGCATGTTTGTCCTCCCAGGGCACTTACCCCGGCGGAGAGGAAGACATGCTGGCAGGCCCTTGTCACACAGCTTCCTTCACTGCCACAGAACCTGGAAGTCCAGGCTGTGGTGGGGCTGCTTTGGCATCCCACTTGGATGCCAGTGTGGGAGGGGTGGACTGGGGTGTTCCTGGGAGTGGAGCCAACTTCAGTCTGCTCCCTTCCGGGATTGAGGGCCAGTAGCATGGTGCACCAACCTTTGGGTCTCCCTGAGGAATATGCAGTATAAATAACATAAATAAATTGGTTTTTTTTAATTCAAGGAATTAAAAATAAAACATTTATTCACATTCGTATTATCAGCAGTTAGATAAACTTCATAGCAGTCACTTTAATATGTGTCATTTCTGTACATTGTTGAAGATCCTGGTATAGCATCCAATGCATCCAGAATTTCATTCAGAAGTTTCCAGATTTTTGCTTTAGGACATATTTAGGTCTCATACTTTCCCAGCCGTTCCTGGATTCTGTTATTCAGTTCTCCCATGTTTCTAAAATGTTACCATAACTGCAGATGATGTGAATTTTACAACATGTTCAGTAGAACTTCCTTATTCAAAAGTGCTGATTACACTAGCCAGTCATTCACTCTCCTGTTACCTCTTGTCTAAAGCAGCCCCAAGGCATTTTCCTCACTCACCCACGAACTGCTCCCTGTTTAAGACGTCAAAATTTCCAGAATTTTATTCCAAGCCAAAGAAAATTTCATTCATTCTTATCTGCTTTACAAGACTAGTTCATATACTTTAATCTCCAAAAGCAGTGAGAGACACATGAATGACTTCCAGTGCTTATGGGCACAAAGAAAATGGGGAAGATGTAATGACGTAATAGAAAAATACTTAGAGGACTACTTAATGCAGTATCTGACTCATCTTCTATCTACTTCTTTCCCAGTCATGTACTACTATCACTATAAACTTCCTTCCATCTATCAATAAGTTTCCTATGATGTACTACTATTATTCTATTATTAGATTTTTCTCTTATCTATCTATATAAAAATCTAACAGTGTGTTTGTCCCTGATGATCTCCCTCAGAAGTTGTTGGACGGATTGCCCCCAAATTTTCACAGGACGTCCCTCCCTGTTGCGGGCAGGTAATCGGACCTTCAAACTACTGAAAGTCCATACCTGAGCCAGGTTAAACGTCTTTTTTCTGGCACACCAGGCCATGAAGCTGGCTGTGTTTAACTGTCACCCTTAGAATGTTCGTGCAGCCTGTCTGTCTGTAGCCTGAGGCCTTAGTATGAGGGCTTAGAATGTTCGTGCAGATGGGCAGAGATGAGCAGTGAAAACAGTAAATAGGTCATACTGTTAGGTAATACGAGTGGAAGTGAAACACATACACACTTTGCCATGTGAGACGTCAGGTGGGGTTCCCCCCCTCACACGCAGGTAACTTTCACTCTCTGTGCCTCACCCACTGCTACCACACAACACACATCCAGCTCATCCTCACACACCTCACTCTGCCCTCCCTCACATCTAACCACCACTTACCCACTTCCTCACCCATATTCGCCACAGCTCTCTTTTACTAAAAGCGAGCTGGAGTTTGCCTTTTTCTTCTAAGAAAATCCGCAGGGTTGGGGGCGAACCAACACTACCTGCTCCATTTCTTTTGCACGTGGCCCTTTTCAAACCCAGGGAGCTGGTCTCGATCTGAGCGTCTCTGCTGCCTGACTGGGATAGCCTGCTTGCCCCAGTTCTGCCTTACCCAAGCCAGGACTGTGCGTGTCAACCAGCCTCATGGACAGCGGGATTCACACTCTGGACAGTTCCATTGTGGAATGGGAAGGGTTACCTTATACTAAAAAACTGGCCTGTAATTCCCTGGATCCGCTTTGCACCCCTTTATGGTGACTTCAGAGAAAGCAGAATCAGACTGTTAAATAAATTGCTGTCGTGCTTTCTCCCAGAAGGTGGCTGCAGTTTACTTCCAGTCATGCCTTTCTTGTGCAATATGCTTTTCACCTCAGACTTATTCTTCAAATAACTCATGGGAGTACCAAAGAGGGAACAAATATAGACATACCTGGCAATAAGAGTATCATCCTGGGCACAGTATGTTAGGCATGAGAATTATTCTGTGAAGTCTGCAAAGCGCAGTTGAGGTCCGTGGGAGGAATAGTTTGTTACATAGATCTGAGCAATTGTTGTTTTTAAGCAATGGCCTTAACTAATTAAGCATTGCTACAAGTTCCTGTTATTCCACTATAGTTTCTCTTTGCGTGGAATGGGTACACATAGTAATAGCCCTGTGGCTGAGAAGCAGAACTGCTATTTATTTCAGAATTTATGGATTTGCTTTTAAAGTGTTTCATTATTTCAGGGTAAAAGCAGGGGAGGGTTGACACTGTAACGGCTTTCTTCAGAAGAACATTTTTTAAATAAACCATTAAGCTGTAAAGATGATACCCTTGGACATATTTATTATGAGAACTGTCAAGGGGCCTGATTAGCTTAAGGCTCCTGACTGCAGTCCCTTCCCAGCTCCCCAAGTGTATCACGGAACCAGGGATAAACCTTGTGATGGATAAAAGGGCTGTCCGCATAAGGACAAGGGATACTGCAATACCATTTTTTATACAAAAACCTTATTTCTAAGGAAGTTATTTTTACAGATTCTGAGGAGGAGGCAATTTATACCTTACAAACAAGCACCAAGAGAGAGCTTGTAAGGGATTAATGGAAGCAACACCAACTACCAAGGGCACATGCACACATGAAGCTGCCTTATATTGAATCCGACCATTGGTCTATCTGGTCTACTACTCTGGTGGTAGTTATCTAGGATTCTTCACATAATCTACCACCTGCTCCTTTTCACCAAAGATGCTGGGGAATGAATGAATGAACCTGGGCCCCTCAGTGTGCCACACAGATACTCTGAGCAACAGCCCCTCCCAAGGTACAACCCCTCCCAGAATGCTCAGCAAGGCATGTGGGGACTATCAATCCACATATGTTCTGGGATAAACCAAGGCCAGGGATTCAGCCAGCCCTGTCCATGAGTGGAAATGAGTTCTGCTCTCAGAAGCAGGGATTTGTACTTGGTT
The DNA here is from genome assembly GCF_021028975.2 of Sphaerodactylus townsendi. NCBI lineage: Eukaryota > Metazoa > Chordata > Lepidosauria > Squamata > Sphaerodactylidae > Sphaerodactylus > Sphaerodactylus townsendi. The sequence goes on from NC_059427.1 coordinate 90,223,147, forward strand.
TTTCCAGAGACAAATGTTTACATCATGTCACATCCTGTTTTCATCCTTCAGAATAGAGAAGTTGCCAGCTTTTACAAACACAGTGGTTAATCCCATTTTCTGCAATGGGCCCTCCACATTCAGATGAAACTGCCACCATCTTTTTCCCTGACACAATAATGAAATTCTGTAGAAATTTAGGGTCAGAGCCTATGCCTCATCTCTACCAAGTATTCTTCCAACAGAGTAATACTTCCTTCAATAGAGGAAGACTTTCTCCATCAGAAAAAAATCATTCTATGTGAAAGGCTTTATTCCTTGAAGGAAGACTCAGCAAAAGAGATCCAAGTTATCATTGGATCTCACCTATTACTATTAAAATGTATCCTTGTGTTTTATAAAAGAGCTTAGATAAGGCAGTGAATATGGAAATTAAAAACATTATTAGATATATATTCTGCCAGGAGATAATCTTGCTAAATACACTATAAACTCTGGGGTTTTTGCTCACCAGCCCAGCTTTGAAGCTAAATTTCTAAGAACGAGATATGTCTTAAAGCAGGTCATCCTGACCGCAATTCCCACATGACTGCCTATGAGAATAGCCCCTCGAATCTACCTCATATTGTACAGTTAGAATGATTGCAACTTCATATGAGTCATGACCTAAATCTACATTTGCCCACATTGAGGTTGGTTGAACTTATTGACTACTTATAGGACATTTATGAAAGCCTATGAGGTGGCAGTAAAGATGCCAAAAATTCTACAAGACTTCCACTTGTCCACTAGCTCATGCCTGGCCCAATTGTTTCAGATAATTTGGTCTCTTACATCCCTTCCTATGGGATCCAAAAAAATAAGTGAATTGTCTATTAGCTGTAAGGCTTTTGTGAACTTTTTAAAGGACAAAGTCTTGTCATTCTGCCACAGTCTCCTGGCAACATTTGATACAGTAAATGAACTAGAGGCCCCTTGGCAGTCTTCATGTCCAATACTGGACAATTTCAGTCTGCTCTACTAGGCTGATGTTAACAAAGTACTAACAGTTGTGAAGTCTATCACATATCCTCTAGAGCAGGGGTAGGGAACCTGCGGCTCTCCAGATGTTCAGGAACTACAATTCCCATCAGCCTCTGTCAGCATGGCCAATTGGCCATGCTGGTAGGGGCTGATGGGAATTGTAGTTCCTGAACATCTGGAGAGCCGCAGGTTCCCTACCCCTGCTCTAGAGTCTAGATCCATACCTTTGGTCACAGTGATGAGCAGTGCCCCTTGTTGGAAATTGTTAACCTCTCCTTCAAGCAGGAAGTTTTCCCAGGGAGGCTAAAGGAGAAGGTGGTATGACTGCTTGGAAAGATCCTTTAGCTCCAGCTAACTACTGCCAAGTTATTTGTCCTTTCTGGGTAAGGTAGTTGAGAGAGTGATGGCAGAACAACTGCAGGTATTCTTGGATGACACATTCTTGGATGGCTCTGGACCCATTCCAGCCAGGCCTCCATCCTAACCACGGAACAGAGACTGTGCTGGTTGCCATCATGGAGGTGCTCTGTGTCCAGCTGGATCAAGGTGGGTCAGCACTGCTGGTGCTTTTAGATCTCACAACAACATGGTTGATTATGATCTTTTGACCCACTGTCTTGCTATTACCGACCCAAAGGAGCTTATATAATTCTCCTCCCCTCCATGCATCTTCACATAGAGGTAGTGTATTCAAAGAATATGTGACTAGCCCAAGGTCATCAAGCAAACTTGCATGGCAGAATTGGGGTTTGAATCAGGGACACCAAGATTCTCATCACCGATCGCCAGTCATGATCAGGGAGCTGATTTATTGATGTGCTACTTGGATGCTTGAGACAGTCTTATTCCCGTTCAGCTATTTGTTTTTTCTAACATCTTTAACATAACAAAAGAGTATATTTGTCTTTGAATGGGAAAATTGATGGAAAACATAACCTTCAAACAGTCTTCAGACCCACCAGAAAAATACAACAAATGCTGTGGTCAGCAATGAACAAGAGAGACCCCCTTAACTCTGGAGGAGTCTATTGCATAATAGGCAGCTGTGGACAAGTATTGATAGGAACTAAAAACACAGCATTCTGAATTAAGGAACATGAAAAGCACTGCCAACTAATCTAGCCTGAGAAATCAGTAGTAGCTGTACTTGCTGTAAACCAAGCCAGCCACAACAGTTAATATGTCAGTATACACACTGAAATCCACAAATATTGGGACAATTTCAACAAAATGTAAGAGATTCTGAAAATCAACCAAACATGGCTACTAGTACTAAAAAAGACTTAACCCAAAACCCAGAGACATACAAATGCAACTGAAAATGCACTCCATCTGGATACATGCAAATACTCCTCACTATCTGTGAGGTGAACAAAATATATACTCCATTACAAAATCATTCCACACTGTGCCATGGAGAGAAACACATCTTACTGTGACACATCTCTGAAGATGCCAGCTATATATGTGGGCAAAACATTAGGAGCAAAAACTACCAGACCATGGCCACACAGCCCAGAAAACCTACAACAGCCTATTGGTGGTTTATTGATTTTTATTTTTGTAAACTGCTTCAAACATTTTGGTGGAGAGGTGCCATATAAATATTTGAGACAAATGAATTAGTCAATTCTTTTATATTTATTTTTACTTGGGATCTTTTAATTCTGCTTTTCCATGAAGGCTCAAGGTGGCCTTCAGTTCAAACAACCCATTATGGCAATAAAACTCTTAAGATCAAAATAATCAAAAAAATTATAAGACAAAATTTCTGTCAAGGCAGAACTTCATTTTTAAAAATCTTTCTAGAGTAGAAAACGAAACATTTGGGGCAGACCTACATCAGAAGTTTCATTTCTAGTACAAAGGTAAATCAACAGTAGCACAGATCACTTGACCCAGCCTATGCCACAGGAGTGGTAGTCATGAGGAAATTTTGGTGTTCCCTGTTTCTCACCAGTGTGACCTATCAAAGCAGTTTTGGCAGTCGAATTATCTCATCTTTCTCAACAGAAGCCATTTTGCATTCATGGTTTGGAAGCTGCCACAGACATTTTAAATGTGGAATATGAATTATTAACATCTCACTACTGACATACTCACACAAAACCCCCTGTCAGTCTTGTTCTTCATTATGCATTTATGTAGGGTGGTGAGAACCACAAAGGATTGTGAAAAGCTCCAAGCAGACCTTTATAAATTAGGTGAGTGGGCTAAGAAATGGCAAATGCAGTTCAATGTAGCAAAATGTAAAGTGATGCACATAGGGGCAAAAAATCCAAACTTCACATACACGCTACAGGGGTCAGTGCTATCAGTCACAGGAAAGGGATGTGGATGTCTTAGTTGATAGTTCCATAGGAATGTCAACTCAATGCATGGCAGCTATGAAAAAGGCAAATTCTATGCTGGGGATAATTAGGAAAGGAACTGATAATAAATACTTGGTGAGGTCTCTCTTATTCACATGGTCAGGGAAGATACTTTTCCTAACAGTTGCAGCTAGGGGTGTGCACATATCAAATAAAGTATTTTTATGATTCAGGTGTATTAGACCTGAAAATTTTCAGGATTCCCATATAATCCTGAATGCCCAAACTGGTATGTGTCTCCCACCCCCAGCCTTTCTTAAGGAACTCTGAAAAAATCAACTCCAAAGGGAAACTTTTGGAGACTTTAAGGAGAGTCCATCTTTAAGGTAGATGCAACAAATTTGCTGCATAGCTGCTGGTTACTCTCTTTAGAATAACCCCTGAGTTTAGGTCAGGGGATCTTATTTTATGGGCCCCCCCCACCCTCCATTGCTTCCATTGCTTCCAGTGGAGGAAAGAACAGCCTTTCTTCCTCCACAGGCCTGTCAACAACCACAGGTGACATACAGAGTTTCCGCAGGGCCTGTAAAACGGACCTGTTCCACCAGGCATTTGGCCAGCCGGGATAACACCACACTTCCGTGACAAATATCTGGCCTCCGTGGGTGCAAGAATGGGGAAGGGGAAACAATTTTAATTGCCATCTGAATTTTTATATGGTTTTAACTGAAATGAATGTGGAATGGATTTTAACTGTTTTTATATAATTGATGGACACCGCCCTGACCCCTTCAAGGAAGGGCGGTATAGAAGTTTAAGTAACTAACTAACTAACTAATTAATTAATTAGTTAATTGAATAATTAATTAATCAGTTAATTAATTAATTAATTAATTAATTAATTAATTAATTAATTAGATAGATAGATAGATAGATAGATAGATAGATAGATAGATAGATAGATAGATAGATAGATAGATAGATAGATAGATAGATAGATAGATAGATAGATAGATAGATAGATAGTGCTAATTTCACTTTGCTCTCTAAATGAAACCTGGTGGCATAGAGAACAGCATTAGGTCTGAGATTGTACGTTGATTCTTTTGTATGCAAATTTTTTTGTCTTTACATAATATTTTTTATTTATGCTAGTAATATATCTTTAAGAAATTATAGCCAATCCGACCTGATAAGTGGAAGTTAGTTTGTATTCTTTGGAGAATATGTGGAAAAGCCCATTTGTGATTTATATTTCTTTTAAAATATATTTCTTATTTTAAACAGAAGAAGAGCCTTCACTGTGAAACATTACTTTTTATCAGGTTATAATAATAACCTATGTAAGTAATTATGAGTTGGGCAGTTATAATAATTTTATTTTAAAATATAATGGTTAAATAATTAATTTTTATTTGAACGTATTCATTTTTTCAGACTGGCTTGAAAAAGGATAACAAAATAAAACCATAGCTGTAGGTTTTATTGTCTCAATATTTAGCTCCACCTGTTGAATTTATGGAAATAATCCTTGATTACAAAAATTGAGACATCGTTTGAATATCATTTGACATTTACTCTTGTATGACTCATGTATTGTATTTTTGTATGTGAAGGTGGAGTTTCTGTAACAGTATCTGATATACACCTACCTAGTTAATGTGGTGCAGAACTTCATGGCAGCAGCATCGGGGCCATTTTCCTGCCCCGCTGCTCTGGCCCTCCCCACCAAACAAGATAATCCCCACCTTCCCGCCCCCGCCCCCCATGCACGAGGAGTTTGCAGGGGAAAGCCGATGATTCTCTCGTACACACGAGGAGTTTGCCAGCAGGGAAGCTGGTGATTTTCTCGCACACGTGAGGAGTTTGTATGCAAGAGTACCACCAGCTTCCCTGCCAGCAAACTCCTTGTGTGTGTGAGAAAATCACCTTCTTAAAATAAATTAAAATAATAAGTTTTAAAAATAAAAAGTTTTAAAAATAAAATAGTGACAGTGAGTGGGGGGAATGGGGCAAGATTCGGCCAATCAGAACGCAGGAAACGGAAACTGCCCGCACATGCATGGAAGAGATCCTGGAAGAGCTTGCGGTGCTTATGGCAAAGCCCCAGGCTGGTAAAAAACCAGCTGGGGCATCCTGCACAGGCCCTGACTCAAGTCAGGGATAGATCCGGGCAGCCGTGGGGTGCTACAAGCAGGGTGATGAATCCCGCAGCAGTTAGCTCCCGGACATACCACAGAGCATTTGTACAGCGCAAAACTGGCCTTTAAAGACAAAACACTGTTTGCTTCTCAAAACATGTCATCATTCTGAAAAGTTGCTACATCTAGAGCCAATAGCTGCAGCATTTTGCCTTCAGGGACCACCTGGAAGTTGATCTCCATAATGTCATCCATGATATTATTTTCTCCTATGAGAGTCTTTCCTCATGCAGATTTCTGAGAGTGACATTGGTTGCAGGACTAGGGTTAGATGGTAGTGCTGCCAGTTTGACTGATGAAACTGAATACATGGGCACCTATGCCATGGCTATTTTCTTCCTTTGCCAGGATCCACCCAGCCATGCAAGTCCTGAGCCTTCCATTTGGCAACCACCAGAGTGGTCCTCCCGCAGAGGAATGTGTGCAGTTGTTCCCCAAATGGCATGGTCCATCAGACAGCTCCAATGGTGGTATTATTCATTTCAGTGAATTTGTAGCCCCTCTTCAGCTGATTCACCAGATTCCAGAACTGTTGGATGTTACAGAGAATCTCCGTTCTGTTAGCCTTTCAGCCAGCAATTTACAGTTGGTGGTTTCTGTAGGTCTCTCCAGGAACTGCTCCTATTTTGGGTTTTTTTTTGGAAGCAGTATGTTTATCAGAATTTTGCATAGCTGTGAACACTTCACTGTAAACTATACGGATGAATCTCTTGATCAGTGGCATATCTGCCCAGGGACAACGAGTAACCCCTGTCCCTGAGCGCAAATAATTTGGTCATGTGGAAGTGCAAAAATGGCTCAAGGGGATTGGGGTCCTTACCCCTGGGAAGGAGGGGCTCAGGGGCATGGCCCCACCCTCAAGCCCTGCCTCCCCGTGCTTTTAAAAGCACATCTCTGGAGGCTGTCAGTTGCTTCTGCTCTCCCCAGGCTCTGGGGAGGACAGAAGCCAGGCTGCAGGGGAGCAGGGGTGTGTGGTTCTACCCCCTTTCCACCCTTTGGGTCCCCTGCAGCCTGGCCTCTGCCCTCTCCAGAGCCTTGGGAGAGCAGAAACCACTGACACCCTCCGGAGACATGCCTTTAAAAGCATGGAGGCTGAGGGCGTGACTTGGGGTGTGGCCCTGCCCCATAATCCCCACCACTGGGTGTGGCCCCACCCCCTAAGCCCCACCCCTGGCCTCTGTGCTTTTAAAAGCACATCTTCGGAGGCTGGCAGCGGCTTCTGCTCTCCCCAGGCTCTGGGAGGGGAGAAGCAAGGTTTTGGGGAGCAGGTGTGGGAGTGAGACCTCCTCGCCCCCCTCACCCCCTTCACCCTTCAATTACCCCACAGCCCAGCCTCTGTGGGCATGGCCCCCAAGCCCTGCTCCCGGCCTCCTTGCTTTTAAAAATATGTCTCTGAAGGCTGGCAGTGGCTTCTGCTCTCACCAGGCTCTAGGGAGGGCAAAAGCCGGGCTGCGGGGGGAAGGGGAGGTTCCCCAGAGAAGGCTTGTCTCCAGCAATTCCCCCCATATGCCTTTGCTCTTGATTCTTGGATTGCAATGTGTCATACTGTAAGTAAGCATTCAGATGGTGTGGAAAGGTACAAATCCTACTCTGTCATTGGTAATCATGTAAGTAAAGATGGCAAAAGTGGCCCAGTAATTTTTTGTGCCAGTTTGCTATTCTTCATAATGATAGGAGGAGGATGGAGCTACTTGTGGAACAGATATCACATTCCCCTGAATTCACACATCCTCCCAATGGCGATATCCCCACTGCCGATTAATCTTGGGATACTCACCTGAAATATCCAGGTTTCATGACAAACTCCCCACAGCTGAACTGCGAAACACAAATTCATCCCGGTTCTGGCGCTCCCCCCCTTATCATGTGTTTTTCCCGAACTTGCTTGAATGTGAACCTTTAAAAAACACACATCTCCAATCCAGATCAGTGGGGAGGTACAAGGGTCTAATGTGGTTTCAAATTTCCCACCGTAGAGAGTAACGCAAGTGCCTTCCAGCCAATCAGAGCATGGTGGGCTGTGCGTGATGCGTGCAGCCTTTTTTTGTTTTGCACCAGCTGAGTCTATTGTTGTAATGTGTGCACGAGAGAACATTAGTCTCTTAAACGTGAGCACAATACAATAGCAGAAAACCGGCAAGCCACTTTCTGATGCGGCACTTTATTCCGTTCCCTTTATGCTTGCACATAGAACGTTGCCCTCCTTCCTTTGTCAAGGGTTGTCCCCCACTGTCTCCATTCACTTTTGCAAGATCGTCTAAGGGGTGGCAGGCAGGCAAGGTCTGGCCAAAGGCGAGGCAGCCCTGGGGCTGGTGTGGTTCTTTAGGAGCATCTGACTACCAGGCATGCCTCTTTAGGCATCAGAAATACATATGCGCTTATGTACTCACGTTAGCACTTTTTTTGTGAAAAAAATGTTCCTGCCCCAACACGGCACGACAGCCAATCAGGACAAGGAAGGAAGAGCCAGTGAGCAGATTGTGCATTTGATCGCACAGTAGTGGGGATTGCTGCACTATTTGAAAGCATGATTGAGATGGATGTCCTCATCACACACACGCTGTGGAAGGGAGGGTGAAACCTTGATGAAAAGGTGCCGTTTCTTTTGAAACCTGATTGTATCTGTATTTAATTTTCAATGGGGATTCGGCCAATGGGTCAAACATCCTACATGTAATGAGATTAGCATGGCTATAGGCCATGCTATAGGTGGGATCCAACCAGTTCTCACCACTTCTGTAGAAGTGGTTACTAATTTTTTCTGAGTGCCGAGAAGGGGTTACTAAAGCAACCTCCCTGCCCAATAGGGACTGGAGGTGTGTGTGTGTGGCGGCGCTACTGTTTGAATCCCACCACCATTGGAACCTGTTATTAAAATTTTTGGATCCCACCACTGCTATAGGCTTAGCCTGGGGATAGACAGGAAATAGGTATAAGGTGACATAAGGCTCACCCTTTCATTTCTGAGGCTTTATGAAACTTGTAACATTCCAAGATTTTCTCTCACAATTCAGTCAATAAATTTTCCTTTTCTTAAAAACTGACATTTCTTTTTCCTGAAGTGCTGGCCATTATTTTTAACCACAGTGAAATGAATGTACTAAACGGTCAAAATTCCATGTGCAGCTCCTTAATATAGTGGTGCATTTACACTGACAGAAGTCTGTGCCCAGATATGGTCATTGGGTTAACTGGCTTGAAAGATATAAAGTAGATTTTTGACTCAATGAATATGCTAAAGGAAATTCTATGACTTGCACATTATGTGTATAATTGTACCACATGTTCAGTCTTACTATGTGATCTTTATCAATCTCTGCCTCAGTCAGTATCTTTCTCTGTTTCCATGCAGATAATCTAAGATCACCACCAGTTTCACCTAAAGGAAATGTTCCAACCAAAGATGGTGAAATCCTAACTTCATCATTATGATTTTTCCTCCTGTGAAACCCTATAACCTCCACAATCTCTTCCCACCCCTCAGCTTCAGTAGTTGCATTATGAATCTTTGGACATAGAAAGGACTAATTTTGTCATCAAATGAAAAGATTATATAGTCACTTCTTTAGACTCACAAACCACTTAAATACAAGCATACTCGTTCTTGAATGAGCATGTAGCCTGATCTAATGCATATTTAGGCATAAGTACATCCCAGACAGATTAGGTGAGGCTAACTAGGCTAAGAGGCATTCTTATTCAGCCTTTCTCCTACTGAGGACTTGCATTGTCCCAAATGTCCATGTTTAAGAGAGTTGTAACTCAAATCCTGTAGTTCGTATCATAACCATCTTATTTGATTTGTGTATGTGTGTAAAATCCCTACACAGCCCCAAACACATCAACACGAAGCCGCGGAATTTAGCATAGCCACAGCTCTAGAGTAGAAGCTGTCTCTAAGCCTCTTTGTCCTAGTTTTTATAGACCTGTATCGTCTGCCGGATGGTAACTGTTCAAAAAGAGAGTGTGCTGGATGAGACGGGTCTCTCAGAATATTTTGGGCTTTCTTTAGGCTTCGGGAATTATCGAGTTCTTCCAAGGAGGGGAGAGGGCAGCCGATAATTCTCTGTGCAGTAGTGATCACCCTTGGAGCGCCTTCCTATCTGTCACTGTGCAACTGGAGAACCATACACAGATGCAGTAGGTTAAGACACTCTCTATAGCACAGCAGTAAAAGGACACCAGGAGTTTTCCACTCAGTTGTTGTTTCCTTAAAAGTCTCAGATAGTACAGTCTTTGCTGGGCCTTCTTAACCACCGCGGCAGTCTGTATGCCCCAGGTCAAGTTCTCTTTAATCATAATGCCCAGAAATTTAAAACTAGCCATCCGCTTTACTTGATCTCCATTTATAGTCAAGGGCTGAATTTCTGAGCTGTTTCTTCTATAGTCCACTATAAGCTCCTTTGTCTTGTTAATATTAAGAACCAGGTTATTTTCCCTGCACCATGAGAGCAATCGGTCCACCGATTATATAAAGGGTGAACAATAAAGGACTCAACACACAGCCCTGTGGCGTTCCCATATTTAGAGTAAGAACTGAGGAAACCTGATTTCCCACTCTAACCCTCTGGGAACATCCAGACAAGAAGTCCCTAATCCACAAACCCTATGCCATATTGATTATTGTTCTTATTTGATACTACTAGAATAAAACTTTCTAAAGGATGGGGGGGGGGACCTTTTTCCACATACACATTTTTTAAAAATTGGTTTTAACCCTCTTTAATTTAATTGCCAGAAAACTCTCTGGGTAACACTAGGCTAGCTATATTATCTCAGTCTAACCTATTTCAAATAGTGATTATGATGATTCGTGTCATAACCATGCCTGCTGGTGAAAAAGAATATCACATAATTTCAAAGAAGGTGGATTATTAACCCAAACATCAGATGGCCATATACTGACACTTCTTCAAGCTGATCTTATTGCTGATAAAATATGTCTCTGCCCAAGAAGGCTCTGGGTCACACAGTATATCTTCCTCAGAACTGTGAACATGCATACAACTGACAGTACACTGCACTGGAAGCTTTGGATTGTGAGACTAAGTCCTGACTGCACCGAGAAGATGAAGGGCTAATGCTGCATTTATTATTTCATAGTGTATTTAATATTTTAATATGAACAAGAAACACAAGTGTCAGCTCCTATGAGATACATAACCTTCATTTGCTTACAATATCCCCCATGATGCCTCCCTGATGACACCCACAATTAGCACCTGAGCCAGATATCACCCATTTTAAAAATTAAAATGCAGGGGACAGAAGATTAAGATGCAGTGTTGGCTAGCTTTCAAAATGACCCAGCATGTTATCCAAGAGATAGTAAGTTATGATATTATTCACATAAAACATATTTCTATATAAAAAGTGGTTTATTATTGTCCAATATGAAACAAGGCATGTTTATATTTAACAACCCCACTTCATGTGCCTGTGAGCCAATCATGCAAGGACCGTTTAAAAAGGAGCATAACCATTTAGTCCTTGATGCTCTAAGGTGCACTGGCACCAATTAGAGAGACTCCACAATTTTCTTGCTTTCTTGTGTGTTTTAAACAGTTGCATGCTTGATGGCACAATGCATCAAAATGTAAACAGTCTTTGTCCCTTGTGATTCTGGGGGCTGATGGAGATTTAAAGACAATTTTTTCCATCCCATTGAAATCAGTGGGATCAAAAAATGTTTACTCTTCTCTGGATTGTGTCCATATATGCACAAATCGCCCCTAAAGATATCTCAATTTCAAATCATATCCAGCTCAACATCAGATAAATACTAGAAGATTCCATTATACAAGGTAATTTCCCCCCACACCTCCATTGGGTCTGCTTGACTTTGTGGTGAGATATTAATCATTTCCTTTAGCATCAAGTGTATATATAAGCACATCAAGGCTTTACCCAGAATAACTCAGAAACCTGAAGCATCCTGCTACTGCCACAATGCTATACAACTGTTTGATTTTCTTGTGCATTGGAGCTTATGCCAGCAGTAAACCATCAGCAGATATCATACAAACAAGTGTTTTCGAAATTCAGAAGGATTTTTGTGTAATTAAAAATGAGGTATGTTGCCTTTATAGAAAGTTAGCTATGTTTGCTTCAACTTTAAAATCTTGCAAATGTTGCATTTCCATAACTTTCTTCTGTGTTTTATTCTTTGCAGCTTAACACTCACCTATACAAATCACAAGAGGTAAGAAATCGAAATGTCTGCTTTTTCTGAAGGAAGCACAACAGTGATAGAATGGAAGAAATAAGTATATCAGATGCATACACAGAAGTAAATCTATTCCAGCTGCAATGTTCAGCAATCCAACTGAACCTGTATGAAATATTCAGACATTCATTCCAAAAATTTTTGAGGGGGGGGGCACTAATCCTTGGTATCATTCTCTGTTCAAGATTGGGCCCTTGTTAACAAATGTGCTTCTTGGGATGCTGGAATTCCCATGTGAGATATGTTCACAAGATTAGTTTTGCAGTGACTGATAAAACAAGTAGATCTCTCTTTTTTTCTTTCAAGTATTAATTTCTATGTTGTCATTTGCTATTTGCAGAAAGGTATGGATATGCCGCAAGATCCAGCAAAGGTAAGAAATTGAAACCTCACTTTTCTGACCAAAATGTTAATTTTCAAACTGTATTTGGGCTGCCACAGGAAGATTTTTTTATGTTGCTGGGCACTGGGAAGAAAAATAAGGAAAGTATTTAGGGTTTAGGAATCCCTGAAATAACAGCTATCCATCACTTCCTCCCAAGCTGCATTATTTTGAAAGATGGCATCATCCATGAAGATTCATGGATGCTCTTGAAACAAATAGGACATGAACCTGCCCAAGCTTCATCCCACTAAATTTAACTCAAAGTAAAAAGTCCGGAACAGGATTGACATTAGAATATCAAAACAACTATTTCACTTTTCAGTGTTGAAGGAGGGATTTCAGGTGTCGTCCATTCTGTATGGAACAGAACCAAGTCTTGGAGTACTCTCAGACCCAGGCCTACTGCTGGGCAAACAGGTGGCAGCTGTGGCCAGGTGTGCTTTCTACCAGCATCAACTGGTTAGCCAGCTGTGGCCTTTTCTAGACAGAGATGATCTAGCTGCTATTGTGCGTGCCTTGGTTACGTCTAGGTTAAATTACTGTAATGCACTTTTTGTGGAGCTGCCCTTAAAGTGTTTGGAAATTCCAACTGGTGCAGAACACTGCAGCCAGGATGCATCACTGGGACCATATAACTTCAGTCTTGGTTCATCTGTGCTGATGCTCAATCTGTTCCAAGGTTCAATGCTGAGATTTAAAGCCCTATATGATTTGGAACCAACATACCTGAAGGACTGCCTACTCCCTTACAAACCTTCCTGACCACTGGAATAATCTTCTGATGTCCTGCATTGGGTGCCCCCACTTCCAAGATTAGGCAGAGGGATACTCAAGAGAGAGCCTTGTTCAATATGACCCCCAAACTCTGGAACTCTGTCCTCTTTTTGGCCATCTTCTGCCAGTCAGTGAAACTTTTTTTCCATTTGCCATTCCTTCAGGGATCCCGCCTTTCTGCCCAAGTGTTTTCTTGTTTTTAGTGCTCTTCTGTGTGTATTTTAATTCTTGTTTCAATTGTTTTAATTATCTGCTTTAGTTGGTTTTAATAGTTTTTAAGATGTGATTTCATTAGGTATTTTTAAAAAAATTGTGAGCCTGTATGAGGAAAGAAAGGCAGGGTATAAATTTGGTAAATTAAATAAATAAACAAATTATAGAGGCATCACCCTGGATCATGTGACATCTACTGTGTTAACATCCCTGTTAATCATGTTTTGAAATGTGTGGCAGTACACTGAAAAATCAACAGACGTGATAGAAACATGATAAATATAATGACAGTAATATATGAAGACTTGAATGCAATATAATACTGGTCTTTTTCCATACACGCACACACACTTTGCTGGGTTTCATTGGAAAGCAGTTGCCACAATTTGTGAACTGCACAGTATCCCTATTGGAAGGTGTTACTGAACATAGAAAAGGTGCCTGGTCATCGTGGAAGAGTATCTCAGTGACCTTGTCAATCTCTGTCAGAAACCATATGAACATATGTGAAGGCACAAACATGACTTGTGGCCAGGGGCAGAGCGAGGGGGAACTGCGCCCGGGGCATGCCTGCATGCTGTGCTCCTGCCACGCCCCCGCCATGCCCTGGAATGCCCCCACCCCAGTTAACATTTGGTGCATCATGCCCCACCCTGCCCTTTTGGCGCTATGCCACTGCTTGTGGCAGAAGTAAACAAACATGCTTCACCTGCAAATTGAAATGAAGGGAGATATGAAAGAGCCAGAGTGGTGAGTGGTTAAAAGCAGCAGACTCTAATCTGGAAGACCAGGTTCTATTCCCCACTCCTCCACATGACATTGGGACAGTCACAGATCTCTCAGAACTCCTTCAGCCCACACAGAGGCAATGGCAGGCAATGGCAAACCGCCTCTGAACATCTCTATTTCCTTGAAACCCTATGACATCACAATAAGTTTGCTGTGATTTGATGGCACACACACATTAAAGAATATGGATCTGTCATATGTAACAATAGCCTAATTGTTAGTTTATTTTATAATATCCTCTGAATGCCATACTTATGAACCAGTGCATAGCACTGGTACGTTTACTGAAGTGCACAAAATATCTCTAAAGTGAACTAAAATTGTGACTAAATTATGATTAAATAATGCTTTCATTCCAGATATTATGTGCAAGATCTAATTTGAACATATATATCAAGTTATTGAATCAGTCACTCATGAACATTACTATGGAAAAGATGGCAAATATGCTCAATCGACTTAAGTTCCTTGCTAAAGCCTGGCCTGCTGAGAGTGTAAGTAGATCTGTTTCTCTTTTCATTTCTGTAATATCACAGTCCATACTTAAGGATGGGAGAAAAGGTGGCTTTCTATAGCCTGACCTTGTAAGATCGGGGAAGCTAAGCAGTGTTGGTCCTTAGAAGGGAGACCACCAAGGAACACTCTGCAGAGGAAAGTAATGGCAAACCACCTCTGCTTCACATTCGCCTGAAAACGCCTTGCTACACTTGCCATAAGCCAGCTGCAACTTAACTACACTTTAGAAACACACACACACATAAATACACACTCTTAAAGTTTCATTGGTAGATTTGCCAACTTTGATCAAAATAACAACTACTCTTAAATCTGGCACATCATATTTGCAGATCATACACACTCACTTGATCCTGTTAGGGATTTTGAGCAACTTCTGTCACAGACAACCTAAACGTAAAGCTTTGCTACGATTGTAGTGATGCAATAAATATGTTTGTACAATTGTAGTGAACACAGCACCTGATGGCAAATGGGTCACAGCTAAGCGACTCTGCTCTGTTCGTGATTCCACCTCCTCTAAAATTCTGTTGCAATTCTCTGAACTTGAATTGGCATTTCAAGATGTTATGATAAAAGTTAATAATATTTGTTATTTCACCTTTCCCAAATGTCACAAAAATAGAAAATGGTCAGGTGCTTTAGTTAATTGGTATGAATGGTTATTTATAGAATCTGTTAGGTAAATGATATCAGAGATATCAGTTCACACCTTGTCGAGAACTACAGGTAGGACACTCTCCCCAAGCAATCAGGGAGTAGGGGGGAGACTAACAGAGACATGGAAGTGGTGTGAGGTCATGCTAATGTGGGTGCCCAGTTCACCAGTGTGAAGGGCAAACACGACCTTGCAGAGGGGCAAATACATCTTCAGGTGGGTGCCATGTCGCTCAGCAGTGCCTGAACCTGGGAAGCTGCCATCATGGCAGTGCTCCTCTGACACATTGCTGGGGGCTGTCTGCGGGCATTCCCAGGGATGGAGCTGACTTTAGTCAGTCCCCTCTGGCTTTCAGCCTCCTCTGGCAGTCACAGATTTTGCCACCAAAACATGTGGCGTAGCCCCTTGTCCTGTACAGGATTTTTTGGGTAGCTGGGGATTTCTTTCTTTTTCCAGCTGCCTGAAACCTTTTTGGGGGTGGTGCCATGGCAGTGCCATCTTGAGTCACCATCAAGCTGCCCCAACAGTCGATTGCACTGTAAGCCAATAGAATGAGAAAATCTGGAAAAAGCATGCTTAACACAACCTTTCTTTTCAGTATAAGGGAAATGACATGAACTGTCCAACTATAGAAAGAAGCAACCTGTATCTCACAAGGGAACTTGGCAATTTTCTACTGAAAGGCTTGCCTGCCAGTGTGGACCTCCGCGGAACAGTTTGCCCTCCTCGTTTGTCACTGAATCACAGTGACAGTTTAAGAAAACTGGATCACTCAAAATAGGACAAGGCTCTTTGAATGTTGCAATCATCTGAATGTTTACTTGGGAGTAAGCCCCAAAAGATAATGCAAGTTATATTTCCAATTAAAGGAACTGGCTGAATGCATTTAAAAACCTGAGTGCCATTTTGAAATGTTTGTATATTTATTTCTACATTGTAATATTTATAACATAATTATTTATTTTTGTGTATGGTGAAGAGTACTGTTCAAATCATATCCTGTTGAGTTTTTCTCCCTATTGCCACCATTAGCCACCCTCACTCTGAAAGAATGTTCACAGCACCATACTAAAATGAATTATAACCTTCTAATCCCATTGAGTTTAATAGAAGGATATAAATCTGTTTAGAATGGTACTGCTAGCATAAATGACACAATAATTTCAAACCAGCTATTTAAATAGGAGTAGGTTCATGATTTAGAGGTCCTCTTGTATTTCTTGACATGCCCTGTCAGGATAGCTCCCCTGATTTAAGGAATCCTTAACTCTTAAAATTCTCTCAGAATTACAACTGATCTCCAGACTTTGGAGGGTAGACTGTATGGTATCACATCTCTGCTGAGCACCCTTCCCTTCCCATCATGTCCCCACTGAGCTCCCTCCCTTTTCCAAGGTGTTTGTTGTTGGGAGAGGAATGGAAGGAATGTGTAAGCCATTTTGAGACTCCTTACAGGACAGAAAGGTGAAGTATTAATGCATACTAAAACCCCTAAAACCCCTCAAAATCTGCCTTCTAAGTGTACCACCCCAAATCTTCAGGAATTTCCCAAACTGGAGCTAGTGACATACTACTTGATATGGATTCTTGAGGATCATGAACTAGGAACTCTTCCTCCTCCTTTATTTATTTATTAAAAATATTTCCACCCTACCTCTACCTTTTTAACTAGTGGCCAAAGAAAGCAGAGAGGTTTACACATATGATTAGATTCCCTGAGAGGGTAGATTGTTAAAACCCTATGCACTTCAGGTGTCTTCATCAGCTGGGCCTACTACAGAAGGCCCAGACCTGGAAGGTTAGAGACAATAGAAAATATAGTGTTGTTTCTCCTGTGGTAGAGAATTTAGGGCATTAATGCCACATGGTGCTTGCTGTTAGCTAGTGCCCTACTCTTTGAGAAAGTCCAGTGGGAACACTTTTATGGTTCATATCCTACCAGTACAATCCTACATTGAATTCAATGTGGTTGTGTTTAGAATTTAACTGATACTCTAAATGTTCTCATTGTTCTTTTTTAAAATCATGATAATGTTATTACAGATAAAAATGTAATTGTTGAGGGTGAAATATTTATGCTACTAATGAATTTTTTAAAATGTTTAGATTATTTATGTATTTATTTTTGGTCCTAATGTTATTTATATGGCATCTGACAAATGTGATATACTTTTAAAACAGGCATACAAATGATGCATTTGTGAACTCTTTGCGCACTTTCATGTGAATTGGAATAAATTATTTTGCACAAATGGGTGATTCTCTATTTTAAAATATATTGTTAAGGTGATTGTCAATAGCAGTATGTATTGTATTTTTTCTTTGGAGTTTTCTGGATATATGCTGACTGCTTCTCTGAAACTATTTTTGCTAATCACACTTTTGAATTTTATACATACCTAATATTAACACATTTCAGAGCCTATGAAAAATGCGTCCTGATCCATTGGCTGGACCCTGTCACCTACAAATACTACCACATTAGTTTTAATGAACAAAGGAACATTCCTTTGTACACCTATATTCCTTTTATTTCTGGCATAGCTAGATTATAAATTCCATCACAAGTATAACTGACAACATTTATTCCTAGAAGGGTAGCCAAGTTATCCAGCACAGCAAAAATGAACAAGAGTCCTGGGGCATCTTCAAGACCAAAAGAAAGACTCAGTAAAAGAAAGACACTTTCAATAACTACATAGCTCATTTCACGAAAAACAATATATGTATATATGAGAAAGAGGAGAAGATATCGCAAGCAACTATAGTTTGTTATTAAAAAGGGATACTGAAAGAAAGGTATAAAAGAGTTAATGATAAGGTGGGTGGAAAATGTGGGGTTCAACATTCAACTACAAGACTTGGAAACAGTATAGAAGAAAGATCTGAAATTTACATTAGATATGAACTTAAGAGAAAATTATTCTAAAATGCTAAATAGATATCATACAACTGAATTTCTAGCTGAAATATACAAAAAAGGTCAACTAATTGTTGGAAATATAAGAGGGTAGAAGGTACCATTTGTAGTCGACAATCAAAGAAATGTTGGACACAGATTTGTGAAAATGTAAGAAAAATTGTGAAAATTGACTTTAAAACCAGAATTGTACTTTCTTAACATCTTAGATCCTGAAATTGAAAAGCAATGAAGAACATCAATATTTTACATGATTACCATGGTAAGAATTCTTTATGCCCAGTATTGGAAAAATACAAAAATACCAAGAATGGCTAGACAAGGTTAAGGAATATGCAAAACTAGGTAAATTAACAGTATTAATGAAAGACCAAAAGATGGATGGATTTATAGAAAACTGAAAACTCCTTGTAAATGTATTGAAAAACAGTACAATTATTCTGTATTTTTGGGTTTTAATTAATGAAATAACTAAGAAAATAATCTATTAATCAAACATATCAATTATTTAATTTTTTCTTATGAAAACAACTCATAAGCCACTGCATTCCCAGCTTGAAAACTCAGAAAGAAGCTGACTAAACTTGGCTCCACACCCAAGGATGCCCAAGTCTGCCTCCACTGCGCTGGTACTTCCCATTCTGAGCAGGCTGCTTGGTTTATGGCCATCTGGAGGCCGAGCAGCCTGCTCAAGCTCCAGGAGGCAGTATGGCGACAACTGGAGCTCAGCCACAGCCTCTGAGCAGGTTGCTCGATCTGTGGCAAGGCTGGAGACTGAAGCGTCCCTCCCTCTCAGAGAGAGAAGGGCGCTCCAGCCTCCAGTCTTGGTGCTTTTTTTTAAAGCAAAGAGAGGGTCTCTTTCGACTTAAAAAAGCACTGAGGCTGAAGGCTGGAGTGTCCTGCCCTCTCAGAGAGAGGGCTGCTCCAGCCTCCTCCTTGGTCCACCCCACCCCACCTCCATTGAAGCGTGTGCCCGCAATGGAGTTGGGGTGGCCAGCAGCCTTCCACAGGCCCGCTTGCTGGCCTTTGAGTTGACGAGTGGCCAACCAGGCTGCGGCAGGCTGCTGCCAGACCAGCCCACCCCACATCCATTGGAGCGCACACCCGATGCTCCATGGTGACCACTCACGTCTGGGTCTGGCTGCTGTGGAGCTGTGGTGTGCCCAGACACCAGCATCTTTGCCCCCTCCACCAGTGTGAATGCCCCCTTATGCCAATGTAGGGGACAAACACACAGGCACAGCCCTCCGCCACTCCCTGATGTCATTTTGCCCCCCCCTTCTGGATTGAGCTGTTAGAAACTGAAGACTTTGGCAATGAAAATTGATGCAGGGATATAATTGTGTTTGTCTTTAAGGTGCCACAAAATGCCTGTTTATAATTTATTCCTGACACTCAGATCTGTTTATAATTTATTCCTGGCACTCAGATCTAAGCTGTGTCACATGGTTAAAATGGTTCTGAACATTCCCAACAGAGGCCATTAAAGAGATGCACACAGTGGATGGTTTTCCCACCCATCCATGGTTTATATGGATTTTTCATTATCTGGGAATTCTATCCACAGTGAATAGGAGACTTATTCTGGGTGCAGTCTATTCTTGGTGTGGGGGGGGGGGAAGGGGGGCAGGCATATTTGTATAATCAAAGAAAATTACTGGGCTTTAATTTCAAAAGTATGAATTTGAGAATCAAGGGCTTCTAGAAGAGACAAAGAATTGCTAATTTGTATAGTCAACACAAAACACGCTATTTTAAAAACAATTTAACTTACCCACTCTAACTCCCAAAAAAGTATGACTTGTTCATCTGTAAATAAAGGGTCTGTAAGCAAAAAATAAATAAAGATATGCAGTGTAGCCAAGTCTTTTTTTTTTACATCCCTGTCCTCAGTTCTGGTCCTACCTGGTAAATCATTTCCTCCTTTTTCTCTCCTTTTTCTTTTTTATGGAGATTGGAAAGGAGAGTATTATAAGAATATTGTTAGTGTTCTCAAAAAGACATCTGTGCACAACACCTACTTTTCTGTCTTCCCAAATGGAGCCCAGGGGATCTATATATGTTTCAAAACACAAAGATATATTCTGCTAATATGCAAGCCTCAGTGTAAAGTGCACGGTGCGTTTATTGTGCTGGTGTGATTCCTAAACATCCACTTATCACTACACCTAATGGATTACCACTATTTACTATTGCCTAATTCTAACACATAAGAATTACTTATTACCAAACATATAATTCTTACTCATAACACAAACATATACTCTTACTCATAACAAACAATATAGACATACAATTAAATATACAAACATACAAGAAACCATTAAGATAGTGGAGGTTGGGGGTGTTTATGTAGTCCAATTATATTAGCTTCTTCCTCTTCTTCGACCATGAAACCAAAACAACTCAATTGATAAATAGTGGTAGTCAGTTTAGTGATAGGTGGATGTTTCGGAATCACACTAGGAATCACACTGTGCACTTTATATTGAGGTTTGTGTATTAGTGGGATATATCTTTGTGTTTTGGAACTTATCTGCTATACCACTGGATATTAGATCTATGTATGTTTCCCAAAGGCCCTTTCCGCACGGGCACTGAGGGGGTGTGCGTCGGCATAGTTCAGTGATGGTGAACCTTTTTGAGACCGAGTGCCCCAACAGCAACCCAAAACCCACTTATTTATCGCAAAGTGCCAACACGGCAATTTAACCTGAATACTGAGGTTTTAGTTTAGAAAAAGCAGTTGGCTCCGAGGTGTGCGTTACTCGGGAGTAAGCTGGGTGGCAGTCGTTGGCTTTGCTTTGAAGCAACCATGCAACTCTTCGAATGGGTGAATCATGACCCTAGGAGAGTTTACTCATAAGCAAGCCCCATTGCCAGCAACTGAACTTACTCCCAGGTAAAGGATTGCGCTTTATTTCTTTGCAAGAAAATCAGTGGGGTTTAACAGCACTTAACAGGGTTACCTATACTGCTTCCCCAAAACTAGGTCTTAGGTTTAATGCTGATAATTGAGCCCAGCGGCCCAGGCCAGCCTAGATGTGTGTGTGTGTGGGGGGGCAATTCCCTCCCCCCCACATGATAAACTCTGTTTGTGTGTGCCCACAGAGAGGGCTCTGAGTGCCACCTCTGGCACCCGTGCCAGAGGTTCACCATCACTGGCATAGTTTATGCCAGCAGACCCCCACGGACCGTTTGCATGGACGGTCCCGCTGGAAGCGGTGCCAACGGCGCAGCCTTCACACAGGCTGTGCCGCTCCCAAACACTGCTTCCCTCCCGTCGCCTTCTGTCACGTTGTGGAGGCCAGGGGACACGCCCCCACCGGCCAGAGTGATGACCCTGGAGAATGAGGTCAGGGGGACGTGTCTCCTGGCCTGCACAATGTGACAGAAGGCAACTGGAGGTAAGCAGCGTTTGGGAGGGCCGGGGGAGAAACACTGGCTTCCACCTGGTGCCGTTCTCATGGCACCGAATGGAAGCCGGCGTTTGCAAAAAACCTTGCTCCCGGAGCGAGGTTCAAAGACACCATTTTGGCGGGAACTGAGCGCTGCTGCAGCGATTTGGCAGCAGCAGCTGTGTGAACGGTCCCCGGCAAAACAGTGTTTTACTGGCCCGACGCTGCCACTTTTGGCCCATGTGGAAAGGGCCTGAGTTTCATCAAGGAAACTTCACATAAATACGTACTGTATAAATAGGCATGCTTCATTCCTTAACATTTTCCTTGACCAGTCCATGACTTTCAATACCTACAACCATGGGATCCTTCTGTAACCACATATACAGTCCCATCTAAAGGGCTCCAGTGGCTGGGGATGGTGTCGCTACTGTGCCACTTCTAAAGTGCTTTCAGGCAGCAGGAAAAGGTAAGCAAAAAGAAAAAAACCCCAGCTGCCTGAAAAGCCCTCCATTGCCTGAAATAGAAGGGTAGCATAACTCCAATGCCCACACCCAGGTGTTCCTGGCACCAAAGCACAAGTGAAAGCTGACTAAAGTTGGTTGTGCCCTGGTCCACTCACCTGTGCATTGGTGCTGATTGGACACCAACATAGCTCTGCAGGGGTGCTTGCCCTCCACCAGTGAGGTGCTCCTTACACCGGCAGAGGGAACAAATATGCCAGTGGGAGCCTATGCCACATCCAAACAGTGATTCAGCCCCCAACTTTGGACTGGGCTGAGAGGCATCTTCTAATGTGTAGCCATGTTTTTTGAATGGCTCCCTAAACTTTTGCAACGGTTTCTACCTTGAGGGTAGTGGTGATATCATCCCCTTGAGGGTAGTGGTGATATCATCAGAATATACGCGCAGTACACTGGCTGGCATCAACTTGTTATATTATTACTGATATTTCTTTAACTCTCTCAGTCATTAATTGTACAAATTAGTAACAGTTCAACAGGGGCATCAAGCCTCCTAAGTATTCAAATAATGACAACTTTACAATGCAATTAACTTCTTGCACAATATTCTACTGCAAAACGTAATGTCAATGATTCTATAAATGATTTTTCTGTCGCTGTAGATAGGCTTCTGTTTGAATTATTCACTATTCCATTGAATTACTCATAGTTCATGAATGAATCGTGTAATTATTGGAAGACCATATGATACTTGCTCACAGTTCATGAATGAAATCATGTAGTAGCCAGGAGACCATATGATAGCAATTTCGAGTGCAATTTCACAAATTAAAGGCCTCAGTATGGGTTCGAGTTTAGCCCCAAGCGGGGCTAATTTATATATGTGGGATTTTGAATCAAGACTTATTTATAACCCCGAGAAAAATCCTTTTTTCAATTGTATGTTTTTTTATAAATGTTATATAGATGACCTTCTTTTTATTTTTGAAGCAGGTTTTGAATTTGACATCTTTCTGTCTTGGATTAATTCTTTACATCCATCCATTACATTTTCTGGGACAGTCAATGCCAATTGTGTTAATTATCTAGACACTCAAATATTTATTAATGACAACCGCAAAATTGAATTTAGACTTTTTCATAAGCCCATGGTCAGGAACAATGCTTTACATTTCTGTTCATTTCATCCTAGGCACTTAAGAGTTCATCTCCCTTACAGCCAACTGTTATGTGCCAAGAGAAATTATTCCTCTCAAAATGATTTTTTGAAAGAAGCGGCAGATATTAGTAGGAAATACAGAAACAGAGGCTATCCTAAGTTTGTCTTGCAGACAGCATTGCAGAAGGCTAATAATATAGATAGAAGTGTTCTATTAAAAAAGAGAACTAGACCTCAATCTCAACAACCTGCTATTACTTGGGCTCTGGAACAAAGCTACTGCCATTCAACATTTAGTCAAAAAATATTGGCATTTAGTTTCTGACATACGTGGATGCAGCTTATCACCTGATAGGATTCAGACGGTCTGAAAACTTAAGACAATCACTTGTACGGGCTGATATTAGAGAAAAGACATATGTCAAACCGATTTTAGTGGGACATTATCCATGCGGTAGGTGCCTACAATGCCAACATTCCATGAAAACTAAGTATATAGAGGATCATAGATCAGGATTTAGATGGGATCTAAATGACTTTACGTATATATTGCGAATATATTATTATTTGCCCCTGCAAAAAAATTTATGTGGGCAAAACATCCAGAGCCATCAAAGTGATAATTTCAGAACACAAATCAAATATTAAATTAAAAAAAGAAGAAGCACCTCTAGTATTCCATTTTATAGAGGCTAACCAAACTGAACATGACATTTCATTTGCAGTATTGAAAAAATACAAAAAGATCAAAACAATGAATTTACAAAAAATTATTTTACAACAAGAAAATAAGTTCATTTTCAGGTTCCAAAGCCATATTCTGGGACTTAATAAAGAGTTGGATTTTAGCAGCCACCTTTAAATGTTAGATCCTGGTACATTCATTCATCACACCTGTAACAAAGTAGAAGAAAACATACAAATTAGCCATAGGATGACCACAGCTGCAAAGCATTCCTGTAGCCATAGAAGCGTAAGAAAACTCAGATAGACTGGTAAGAAGGCATATTTTGCTCTGTTAATGATGTTTATTGTACTGTAATATGTTATTGTAATTTCATTGTAATATGATTGTAAAAATTGTAAAAATTATGGACCTGGGAAATAGTTTTGTATGATAGTAATTCTGATTTATTACACCAATAGATGACTTCAGTATGGCACCTTTATAAATAAGAAAACATTGTGCTTTGAAGAAGATTGCACTCGAAAACGCATATACGCGAATGCGTTCTATCATATGGTCTCCTGGCTACTACATGATTTCATTCATGAACTGTGAGCAAGTATCATATGGTCTTCCAATGATTACATGATTCATTCATGAACTATGAGTAATTCAATGGAATAGTGAATAATTCAAACAGAAGCCTATCTACAGCGACAGAAAAATCATTTATAAAATCATTGACATTACGTTTTGCAGTAGAATATTGTGCAAGAAGTTAATTGCATTGTAAAGTTGTCATTATTTGAATACTTAGGAGGCTTGATGCCCCTGTTGAACTGTTACTAATTTGTACAATTAATGACTGAGAGAGTTAAAGAAATATCAGTAATAATATAACAAGTTGATGCCAGCCAGTGTACTGCGCGTTTTTCTCTTGCTTACCAATTAATACGTAGTACACACATTGCTTTTTTGTCATCATCAGAATATAAACAATTCTTTTTCATTTTTTTCTCTTTTTCATGCTGCTATAATTTTATAGGGACCATTGAGCCTTGGATAGATCTGGGATGGTGGAGCAAGATTTAACTCTTCATCTGCTAAAAAAAACAGCAACCAGACCCTTATGTTCTATGAGAACGTATGTATGGAGAAACAGTCCACCACGGGAAAAATATTTCTACCATACATCAAGAGAATCACAGATCAAATAGGGAAACTGATGAAAAAGCATTACCTACAGACCATCTTCAAACCCACCAGGAAAATACAGCAAATGCTACGCTCAGCAAAGGACAAGAGAGACCCCCTCACTTCTGCAGGAGTATATTGCGTACCCTGTAGCTGTGGAAAGGTCTACATAGGAACCACAAAACGCAGCATTCAGACCCGCATTAAGGAACACGAAATACACTGTCGGTTTAACCATCCTGAAAAATCTGCAGTTGCAAAACATGTGTTAAACAAAACTGGACATAATATTTTATTTGAGAACACTGAAATTCTGGACAATTCAGAAGCTTACTATGTCAGACTGCACAGGGAGGCCATTGAAATTCACAAACACCAGGACAACTTCAATAAGAAAGAAGAGACGTTAAAAATTAGCAAAGCCTGGCTCCCAGTACTTTAAAAATGGACTGATAACCCCACCCGCAATACAATGCACTCAACCACACCTTTGCATAGCAAGTTCCACCCAAACACTTAATGATTGATTCCCCACCCTGGGACATGGACAATATACCACACTAAACTTTCCCTTCTCACTTAGACACAGTGTGAAACAGACTTTTCTCTGTGATACACCTCTGAAGATGCGTTAGGAACAAAATCCACCAGACCACGACCACACAGCCCGGAAAACCCACCAGAGCCAGTTGAATCTGGCCGAGAAAGCCTTCGACAATACATAAACTACTGATAGCTTAAAATACATCTTTCCAGGCTATACTAGTACTAAAATCTGAATATCTTAATTAAAACCCTGGGGGAACAGAAATATTGTGGCCTAGTGCCTAAAACAAAGCAATGTAGGTGCCAGGTAAGTCTCAAGAGGAAGGTGTCACTACTGAAAATTTATTTATTTATTTTATTTTATTAGATTTTTATACTGCCCCATCCCCGAAGGGCTCTGGGCAGTGTACAACATATAAAAATACAATATAAAACAAGTAAACATTTAAAGCAGCAATAAAAATTTTCCAGCTCTTGTTCCAATTATATAAAAGCTCACCAAATTAAAATGGCGTCCAGCATTCCTATAGTAAAAAGTCCCTCCCCCCCTTAAAGAGGGAGGCATGGCGAGTCTCATTAGATGACAGGTGGCCCAGATGTTAGGGCCTAAGAAAGGGGGCACTATTAGCGGCCGGTTCCTCCAAAGGCCCGGCGGAACAGCTTTGTCTTACAGGCCCTGCGGAACTCCCCAAGGTCCCGCAGGGCCCGGACAGCTGGAGGAAGAGCGTTCCACCAGGCCGGGGCCAGAGCCGTAAAGGCCCTGGCCCGTGTGGAGGCCAGCCGCATCACTGAAGGGCCAGGGACCACCAGTAGATTGGCCTCCGCCGATCGGAGAGGCCGTGCGGGGACATATGGGGTGATGCGGTCTCTAAGATACGATGGTCCCAGGCCGTGTATGGCCTTAAAGGTCAACACCAGCACCTTGAAGATGATCCGGAACTCTACTGGAAGCCAATGCAGCTGGCGCAGCACAGGCTGGATGTGTTCCCAGGTGGCGCTGCCTGTTAGCAAACGCGCCGCTGCATGTTGGACCAGTTTTAATCTCTGGATCAAACGCAAGGGAAGGCCCGCGTAGAGCGAGTTATTTTTATTTTTTATTTTTTATTTCTTTGACTTGTATACCGCCCGATCCCCGAAGTTACAATAGTCTAATCTGGAGATGACCGTTGCATGGATCACGGAGGCCAGATCCGTTTGGGAGAGGAAGGGGGCCAGCTGCCGGGCCTGACGGAGATGGAAAAAAGCAGCCCGGGTTGTATGGGCCACCTGGGTCTCCATTGAGAGAGACGAATCCAGGTGGACCCCCAGGCTGCGAACGGAGGGGGTCGGCACCAATGTGACCCCCTCCCACACCGGCGGCTGGAAAGTCCTGCCCCCCCCCTCACGACCGAGCCAGAGGATCTCCGTCTTCGATGGATTCAGTTTTAACCTGCTCTGTCGCAACCAACCAGCAATCGCCTCCAAACAGTGCTGTAGAGCCGCAGGGGCGGCTACTGCTCCCCCCTCCATCAACAGAATGAGCTGCGTGTCATCAGCGTACTGATGGCAAATCAGCCCAAAACTCCGTACCAGCTGAGCAAGGGGTCGCATGTAGATATTAAATAACAGCGGGGACAGTAACGCCCCCTGGGGTACGCCGTATTGAAGCGGGCACTTCCGGGAGGCCTGGTCCCCGCACCTCACTTGCTGAGTCCGGCCCCGGAGGAGCGAGGCTATCCATTGAAGGACAACGCCCCGCACTCCGGAGGCGGCCAGGCGGTGGGCCAAAAGATTGTGGTCGACCACATCAAACGCTGCGGTGAGATCTAGCATCACCAGGAGCGCCGATCCGCCTCGGACTACAGAAAATGATCTGTCTGTAGTTGCCAACAGTTGGTATCAGTACCAATAGCCACGAAAGGCAAGGGTTGTGTCTGGATTGGGTAGGTCTCATATGTCTAAGAAGTTTGTCCACTTTCATCAGGCCTCACAAACTGAAAGCCCTCCATACAACTGCACTTATTGTATGTCATGCATACCACTGCCAGGTCCATGTTGGAAAATATTTGGAGATTTGGGGGGTGCAACCTGAGAAGAATGGGGTTTGGGGAAGCGAGGAACTTCAGTGTGGTATGATGATATAGAGTCCACTTTCAAAAGCAGCCATTTTCTTTATCTGGAGAACTCTTGTTATCTCAGGAGACCACCAACCACCACCTGGAGATTGTCAACCCTAACTATACTCCACTGGCAGCTTGAGATTGACCGGTGCCAACTGTGGAATCTAAATAGCACCAGATGCAAGTGATGTTATTTTAAAAATGTATGGCAAAAGTATCACAGCAGGCCTGTAGGTTTTTCTGGTCTATATTTTCATGAGTTTGACATACCAGTAGGGTTGCCAAACCCCAACCTCTAGATGGCACCTGGAGATTTCCCAGTATTACAATTGATCTCCAAACCAAGAACAGGTCCCCTGGAGAAAATGTCTGCCTTGGAGGGTAGATTCTATGGCATTATACCCTGATAAGGTTCCTCCCCTCCTCAAACCCTGCCCTCCCCAGGCTCCACCTCCAAAATCCAGAGATGGAGCCACCAGGGGGCAGGGTGTGTGCATTGCACTGGCTGCATGGCTGTGGGGTGGAAAATTGCCCCTCATGGCACCCCCTGCTTTTCCAGGCTGAAGTAAGGTAAGTGTGGGGGCGGGGGGCACTGTGGGGGGGGACACAGAGTACGCACCGGGTGCACTCTGGCCCAGCTACACCTCTGCCAAAATCTCTAGTTATTATTTCCCAATTCAAAGCTGTCAACCCTATACATCAGCCACTTCACAACCTAGAAAAGTTCTACTGGACAACTTTATGTATGAATGATTCTTCTTTGGCTATTTTCTTTACTGTATTATCACTGATATTTACCCCATGTGCTTTCTTATTCTTAACTATGGAAGGGGAACTTCTGCACGACAAATGGGCTGCATATTGCTGACAGGGAAGGCCTAGAGTTCCAC
This sequence comes from Sphaerodactylus townsendi, assembly GCF_021028975.2. NCBI lineage: Eukaryota > Metazoa > Chordata > Lepidosauria > Squamata > Sphaerodactylidae > Sphaerodactylus > Sphaerodactylus townsendi. Next base: position 90,251,560 of record NC_059427.1, read on the forward strand.
CTCTTTCCCCCAACATCAAAGCTTTCAATTTCCTGCCTAATGTGCACAGAACTCTGAATAACAGAACAACTCAAGCAAATACATCGTTTTCAGGAAACCTTCCTGAGCTACTGAAGTAAGAGGGGGAAATGTCTATGGCCCTACTGATGACTCCATAAAGCACGCATCTACTGAATCACTCATTCCTTTCACTGCTGCTCTTCTTTTTCTGCATCTCTGTAGGAAATTAAAGATGGCACGTAGAAATGGTAACTGAAAGAATGTAGTTAAAAATCAGAAATAATTTTCCTCAGATCAGATGAGGTACCCTTTTGCTGTGTCTATTAAGGAGAATGCTTTGTGCATCTTCAAAGTAGTCTCCAGTCTTTCTTTATTCCAGAATAAATATGTCTTTAAGGTGCCTCAAGACTCCTTGAGCACCATCAACTACATCAGTCAGTGATGACCTTTTGTCAATAGCATCATGTGTTGCTGCCTGAGGGTGGATCACCTCTTGTGCGAGGCCCTTTACAATGACACACATCACACCATTGTTGGGGTAATAAATTGGCCATAGCCATTTTATTGAGCAGAAGTGTGAGGCTAAGCATGGGTCTGGATCTGGTCATGGGGGTACGTGCTACAGCTCAGCAGGGTGGGTGTCCGGTCCCGAGCTTCAATCTACTGTGGGGCTCTGCTGGGCGGCAGCTCCTGGCCAGAGATGTTCCCCTTTGGCCCGGTTTGACAGGGCGGTCACCGAAGGGAAGGCGCAGCTCCCTAGCCCCCTTTCCCTTGCCCTTCCAAAGCCATGCCCATGCGCCAAACCACCGCGAACTAGGCTATGACATAATAAGCATGCATTAACAAATAAAAGTAGGGTGAGGTGGGAGGGCAAATCGCTTCAATCGGCGGCGAAAGCATTACGGCCTGAACAAGGAGGGCAAGCTCCTTTAAAAGCCTCGGCCTCGCCTCCTTGCTTTCTTCCGCGTGATCGCCCCTCCTTCCCAAAGTGGCTCCCTTTCCATTTCCGCCCTTGTCTGGGCAGTGTCAGCTGGGCTCGTTCCACCCCCACCCCGATCAGCAACTCCACCTCGTGGTAACTTTTATCAGTTACCAAGCCATTTCTGGATTCCTTCGGACTCAATGACTTCTCACTCCTGTCTATTTCTACAAGGTGACAAAAACATCTGCCAGGAAACAAACCACCTTTAGAATGGTTTTTTGGGTCATTGTGGTTTCTCTGCATTCTCTCTCTCTCTCTCTTCCCCTCACAACAAGTTTTGATTTGATTGTGTTCTGAACACAGAGTTTCGATTTACAACATAATTCCCCATGGGGGACCTATGCCACCCAAGAAGGTGGCATAAGTCCAACTCCTTTGGCGGTGGCCTGCCTCAGCTGGTGGAAGTCAGTTATGGGTTTTAATGCTTTTGGTGATTCTCCTCTTTTCATTGCCTTTTCACACTGCCTGAATGCCTGCTGGAGGCAGTGTAATGTGCCTTCCCTGGCCACCTAGAGCTCTGGATTGGCCTGTAAATTTTCCATATGATTGAATTTCAGAGAAAATCTGTGGGGAAATATTAATCCACTATATTACACACACACACACACACACACACACACACACACACACACACACACACACACACACACACACACACACACACTAATTGACAAAGTAAATAACTCATATTCTGGGTTTTGCTGGTATTGTAATGCAGAATCAGCTAACTTTATTCACATGCAATGGTGTTGACCAAGAGCTGTTTTGGGGGAAAGGATGTCTTTTAGGTTTGGAAAGGACCATTTAAAATAATCCAGAATGCCTGTTATGGAATTATATACCAAGAATTTCAATTAGATTACGAGATATAGCCTTGTAAGTAATTACTGCCGCTAACGAGCAGCAACGTTTGCACATTATTTGAAATCAAACATAAGGCCTGAAGTTAATGGCTCAGTAAAGTGAAGGAGGGTTTTCTTGTGCTAAAATGTACATCTCTGCAAAGAAATGAGAACTTTGAGTTACTAAGGTCTGAGTGGTTTAACATTATGGAGCATATGGGACTTGGAGATCTCCTGGAATTACAATGGAACTCCAGACAACAGAGATCTATCCCTTTGGAGAAAATGGCTGCTTTAGACTGTAGAGTCTATGGTATTATATTTGGCAGAAGCCTGTCCTCTCCCCAAACCATGACCAAGAAATATTTGTGCTTTAATGACAGCTTTTCATAGACAATTTTAATGTGCATTAATATTGTAAAAGGATTGGATTATATTTAAATTTAAATGGGTAGTTGAAGATGGATTTTTTCCTAGACAACTTTATTTCCATTATTTCTGTTGATCATAGAAATGATGTGTTCACCTGTCTTGGAATATTCAGTTCACAAAAAGAAAATTTCCAACTGTCCAACATTCTTAAAATACAACAGCCCTGGCTTCAGAGTGCCTTTGTTTTACTTGTGATGTCAACATTTTGCGGTTAACATCTTAGTTTCTTTATACCCACAGAGGTTTCCGTTTTTTTTAAAAAAAATGCAGTTTAACTGAATTCAACCTTCAGCTTTTCTACAGTGGACAAATGCAGTAGTAATTGCAACTTCAGACGGAAGAAAAAATTTATAGCTAATAGTTCCTATGAACGATTATGCCAGTCATCCTCATTTATAGCAGTCACCTGTTTTGTAGCATCCCATGCTACTACCTGGCATCCCATGCTACTACTTATTTCCCATCTCCTGGCATCTTAATGCCATACTCACCCAGCATCTCCATCAGAGATTCTTGCTGTTCCTTGACGACCCAAGACTATGCACTGTGTGGTGAGGTCACTAGTTGACCCTCCTCCTGGCTGCCCGTTGGCCACTTGGCCACCCTACCAGTCTCTTTCTCTCCCTGCTAAGAAGGACCACTTTGTCACATGGTTCCAGAGTCCAGAAACTGAGAGATGTATTTTCTTTTACTGATCTAGGTCCTACACAGCTGATACTGTGCAAACCAGGGAACCTCTGTTACCTAAAAGTGCTTCCAGATGGAGGATGTGAGGGAGAGCCCATGCTGACCAGCAGCTGCAAGCACCCTTGGAGTCACTTCCTGTGAGGTACTGGGGCAGACACACCATGTCTACAGGGCACAGGAAGAGGGTTAAAGGGGAAGGGTTTAATATGGCAACATCTTGAGGTACTCCTCAATCTCTTCTTCTTGCACCATCTTTGATCTCACTTCCTGCCTCCACTCACAAGGCTTGCTGTGCTCTGGAGGTACCAAAGAAGGAGATGGGGCATGCCACCCCTCCTCTAGCTCCTTTAACTCCTTCATCACCCTTGTGGTCTCTGGGGTGATCTCTAGAACCACAACACCCTTGTCTCCAAAAGACAGCACAGGCTGCTCCTCCTGCTGCTGCCCAGGGAGCAAAACAACAGCTGGAGGAGGGCAGCCTTTGCTGTCTTTTGGAGACAATGGCATTGTGGTTCTAGAGATCACCCCAGAGACCCAAAAGGTGATGAAGGAGCTATGACTTTGATTCAGAAGATGCCCAAGAGGCGCTCCAAGTGAACACTGGCAAGATTACCATTGAAGAAGTAAACACTGCAGTCAAGACTCTCAAGAACAGCAAGGCATCTGGGTTGGATGAAATACCCACAGAGATCATAAAACATGGTGGACAGGCAACGGCAGAAGCATTGACATCGCTGTTCAACAACTGCTGCCAAAGGGGTGTAGTCCCAGAAGATTGGCAAAGAGGTGCCATAGTCAAGTTCCTCAAGAAGGGCAATATTGCCGAATGCAGCAATTGGTGGGGTATGGAGGTGGCATGCGGCTTTGGAGTTTGCTCTCAGAGCCCTGGCAGTACTATTGGTGGACGAATGCCCCCAAAGGGGAAGAGAAGAATGATGAAGGGGGCAGAGAAAGGCAGCAGCAGAGCCTCCTGCACAGCAGGAAAGCTCCCTTCACATTGTGGCTGCTCAGGTTTCTAGGGAGAAGAAAAGGGCTCTTCCTGGGCAGGGACAGACAGTGGCACAGGCTTCCACTTGGTCCTGCCACCAGTTCCTGTGTGATCCTAGAGGTCCCAAAGCTGTGCCTTGCGAAGCGCAGGGGCAGGCTCCTGCAGGGGAAGTTGAGACATAAGTGCAGGTACCATACACCAGCATGGGAGGAACAATTCCAGGGACGCCAGGGCACTCACCTAGGTTGTGGGAATGGGTGCTGGATGGCTTTTGCTCTTTTGAAACCCAAGAGAGACATGGGGTCATGGGGTCCAGGGCTGCAGCCAAGAACCCCAGGAAGCGGGGTGTCAAGTGCACCTTTGACAACTGGATAAGGGGTTATGGAGAGTACCTGGCCTTAATTTCGGTGGCATATCCAAAGCAGGGTGGCATCTCACAGCCCACATATGCAATGTTACATGGGTATATGCCGTTGCTGGCAAGGTTGCTGCCATAAATTATGATGACAGTTTTCAGAAGAGTGCTTCTCAGTGGGAGCTGGCCCACTGGAACTTTATTCATGACCAAGTCTTGATGGTTACCATCCATCCCTATGCTAGGCCCCAGGGCAATCCCAACAAATGAGGTCAACTGGTAGGGAGCAGGAATGGCTGGTCGGTTGGGAATTCAATCAGGAAAAGTGTTAGCGGCAATGTTGCAAGTATGAACATACCAAACTTATTTGAAGTGGGGAGATGCTCCTCTTTGGAGGGGCCTGACCCACCCAAGTGGGCAGGCGGAGGGTGCCTTGGGTTGAGGGCCTCACTGCAAGATACTCCCACCGTGTATCTCACCAGGCAGGGCTGCCTAGGGGTGATTCCCCAAGCATGACCTCCAAACCTCACATCCTCAGGTCCATTTTGGAACAGCACAACCAGATATGCACCTCTGCCACACCTGCCCAGATGTCCCCACTGCCAAAACCCTGCCACTGTGGTCATCCTGTGAACTTGAAATCAGTTCACTGCAGCGAAAGGCTCCAAAGAAAGCCAAGGAAAAGGCAGCTCAGAACAGGCTAACCTTGAACGACAAGTAACAAACCCTGGGCAGCTGGAGCACCAGACCCCTGACCACTGAAATCAGTCTGTGGCTTTCAGAGCAGCAGGAGGCCAGCTGGCTCCACCCTTCCACAGTCCTCAAAAAGGAGCAGCATGGTCTGGATGCAAGCACAGTGTCTCCCCTTATTGCCAGACAGACAAATTAGGAATATGCCCTTCAGTTGTCTTTAAACTATCATAATTTACCAGGACTGTGTAAGCATGTTAAGTGCATTCAAGTCTCTTCAGACTTATGATGGCCCTTGGGATTAATGACTTCCTAAATGTCCTATTGTTAACTGCCTTGCTCAGGTCTTGCAAACTGGAACCAGGTCTACTCAATCTATACTATCACTAATGTAGTCTGAGGGCAACAGACTAAATAATTTTGTTTACTGGCTACATTCAGTCCTCACATTTACCTGGCAATGATGTGCAAATAACAACAAAAGCTTGATGCCAGGTTTGGATATGTGTCTTGGTCCTCCCCTCTCCCTTCTTAAGCACTGGTTAGATCCAGTTACTTTTGATGATGGAAGAATAGAGGCTCACAGATCAACTAGAGTTAACTATCCTACCTTACACTTGGATTCTTTACCCAGGCTTAGAATTCTGGGTTTCCTATAGGAGGGGGAACTAACTCATATTAGTCCAAACCCCTGCACTTGTACCTTGTGGGAAACAGAAAATTGCTTCTAACAGATTCTCCAAGCAAGAAGGAAGGGGTGGGGGAAAGGAGGTGTTTGTGTAAGCCCAGAAAAAACAACCCAGATTTGTGCACATCCCAACAATGCTGGTTGAAACTAACATCTGTGCGGTCAAGTCTGCCTTCATATGAGCAAGTCCTCCAAAATGTGTCATTTTCAATAATCCTAATTTCATCCACTTAATAGTACATTCAGAATATAGGAATACATGAAACTACAAAAACATTCAGCTACATATATTTCACACACATTCATTACTGTGTTTGAAAACTCTGCTTATTTTTTTAAATAAGAAAGGACTATATTTGCATATATGCTAAGACATAGAAACAAAGCTACCTGGTAACTATATTCAAAGTATCAGGACAAATGCAGCTTCTCTAATTGTTTATGAATCCAGTATGTTTTCAGGATACCAGATTCCATCAAGAACCAAAGTTTGCCTGTTGTGCAAGACAAGCAGTCACCCTTTTACACAATTTAGCTTTGCCTGTTTCAATAAACATTTAAAAACACAGAATCATGAGGTATTTTCTTACCATCTTGCTACAGGAACCACTTTCAAGCAAAACTGTGAGGGGAAGTGTCAATCAAAGAGAAGGATGTACATAGTGGTCTCTCCTGCTGCTTCGTATTTCCTGCCCATTGCTTTTGAAATATGTTGGTGATAAAGTGTTTTTTACTGCTTGCAATGAATCCAGAGAACCTGAAAGGTAACTGGAGACCAGATTTGTTTGTTTTTCCATTTTTCTAGTTGCAAAGCAAAAGGCAGAATATCTGTTGCATCTTATACTTCTATAGGCAAAAGTCAAGGGTTAATTTACATGTTACCTGATTGGTATGGAAGGTGTTCAGGTAATGTTTGTAAGAAGCAATCACATGTCCTCAGTAACTGACATAGTTACTACCCAAGACATTCTTCCATACTGGGGCACTGATTTGCCTTAAGAAAACAATATTTTATCTACAAAAGGTGTTCTTGTGACAGCATCCTCACATAAGAAAACAGCAACATAGTATGTCTTCAGAATTATACTGAAAGTGACTGTGAAAACCAGGCCTTAGAAAAACATTTAGACACAGTAAACAGGAACTATGCTGAATTATTTATTTATTTATTTTTCCCGCCTTATACCCATTTAAAGCTTTATAAGTCAAAGATAGCACCTTGAATTGGGCATGATACTGAACTGAAAGTCAACACAGTTCTTCTGTTGTGATATGTATCTGGCCAGCAGTACCCGTTACCAGTCTTGCTACCATGTTCTGCACTAGCTGAAGCTTCTGAACCATCTTCAAGGGCAGCCCCAAGTAATGCATATTACAATGTTCCTGTCTGGAAGTTACCAGAGCATGGATTACTGTAGCCATATTATCTCTGTCCAGAAGTGGCTGAAGCTGGTGAACCAGCTGGAGCTGGGAATAGGTACTCCTGGCCACCGTTTCCCCAAGTGACTTATATCCTTCTCTCCTCAAAAGTTCTGTCATATAAATGATAAGATTAACATGGCAAGAACAATACTAATTGCTTCTTTAGCCAGATTGTTAAGCTTTTTGAGATCATGAAAGTCTGTCTTTTTTCTAGTCTGACCATTGATCTGTCTAGGAGCAGCAGTGGCGTAGGAGGTTAAGAGCTCATGTATCTAATCTGGAAGAACCGGGTTTGATTCTCCACTCTGCTGCCTGAGCTGTGGAGGTTTATCTGGGGAATTCAGATTAGCTTGTACACTCCCACACTCGCCACCTGGGCGACCTTGGGCTAGTCACAGCTTCTCGGAGCTCTTTCAGCCCCACCTACCTCACAGGGTGTTTGTTGTGAGGGGGGAAGGGCAAGAAGATTGTAAGCCCCTTTGAGTCTCCTACAGGAGAGAAAGGGGGGATATAAATCCAAACTCCTCCTCCTCCTCCTCCTCCTGGTGCTCAGTAACCCCATCAATAACAGAACTCAGATATTACATCAAACTGGTCACCTGGATACAACTCACTGGCCGGTTATGTACTCGGAAGTAATACTTGATGAAATGTTCCCAAGGTTAGTCTAGAAGGGCACCAAATTGGTATCCCAAATCCTCCATATGGGAAGAGGCAACAGCCAGGGCTTATACCTGTCATCACCTCTCAGACTGAGCCCACATCAGCCTGCAGAGTCTGTCTGTGTTCCTCATGGAATAGGGAGAAGTACGCTCTCCTTCGCTCCCTGCTGCTTCTGGGCTCCAAAGGATTGTAAAGAGCCTCCACGGTCTCTTGAAGCTGCACCTACAAGTGGGAGGGAGGATGAATGTGTGCCACAGCTGCCCAGCTCCAAAGGGCTGTAAAGATTCTCTGCAACCACCCTCGGAGCAAATGGAGGTACAGAGGAGGTGTCCGTTCCATTCATGCCATTTCTTTGAGCAGGGCAGCAGCAGCACGGGAGCAGACAGGCATGCCTTCCCAGTACAGCCCCGCTAAAACCTTCACTTCATAGTTCTGCATAACATTTCTCATTCTTGGCAGTCTGCATGTATGTGTGTCTGTGTGTAATGCACACACACTGCCAAATTCATTGAGATGATACAGTTGCAGCTATATAACTATGCAGTCACAGTGCTTTTGCTGAAAAAATCCACTAAGCAGTCAGTTCCAGAGGGAAAAATCATGCTTACACAAAGGACACTTCTGTGGCTATGAGGGCAAAAGTGAAATGAAATGCAGCAAGATTCTTGGTGTGGTCACATTGTGTTTTCAGATGAAAATTTACAGAACTTTCCCATGAACAATGCGTGGTTTCCTATTTATAGAGTGGCATCTCAGTGAAATGACTGTGCAGAGCAAGGGGATTCACATGGCCTAGTTGAGAAAGGGGGCGGGTATGAATATTCCAATGGATGACACACTTTTCATACTGTCAGATGGCACCTGAACTAAGGCTGGGGATTAATTTGGTCAGTTTTAAAACTGTGAAAGCAACTGGCCTGTTCAAATGCATTCTATTACTGTGTGATTACCGGTATTTGATATGCAGGGCCCAGCTGTTCACTTGTCAGTTTGCTGTCTGTATGAAGTACATTTGTCTTTAAAAAAAATTATTGTATCATTTGAATTTTATATTTTACATAAGTATCCTTCAGCATACATTTTCAAACAATACATTTCCCCCCCTTTTTCCCTCCCCCATTACATCTTCTTCATAATTTTATCACACAAACAGCAGTAAGTTCATTCTCTGTAGCCTCTTCTCCCATATTTCTTCATTGACTCGAGCTTCTTTCATCCAGTCCACATATATTATCCATATCTTCAAAATTTCATTCTGTTTATCTTGCCACAATTTATTTCTTGTTATTATATCGAAAATATCTAGTGTCACTTGTTCCCAGATATATTCCAACCATTTCTGAATTGTCCTTTTTCTTTTCTTTCCAGCCCAAAGCTATTGTTGCATGGGCTGCTTTAATCATTATTTTATACATATAACTATATATTTTTATCTTCTATGAAGTACATTTGTCAAAAGTCATATTTCAACTAGTGCCATCTGAAATGAAGATTTTGCACTATTTTCTGCTAAAAAAACCTCTAGATATCCTATTACCTTGGAGTGTTTATAATGTACCGCATGCACTAGTAGCTCCATGTTGTAAGCATGTTGGCCACAATCAAGGGACTCTTTTAACTTTTCTTTCTCATTCAGCAGTTGTCACTACCTTGCGCATGGATATCCACATGCACATAGAGCAAACTTTTAGGTAACTCAGAAAAGGAGTTGCTGTGATTTTTGTCTGCAATTATTTTCTTTCAACTTTTCAGATGGGGAAGATTTTTGCCTTAACTCCTGGGAGCAATATGAACACAGTGCCCTGCCCTGCAAAGCATTTAGCATAAAGAGAGGAATGTCCAAAGATTGTACCATACCATATCCTTTCCAGTGACCTACCAAACATATCTTATCTATTTAGCTCTTCCTTGATTGATCTGTCAGAACTGGTAGCTTCACTGCTGGTAGGATCAGCAGTGGTGCAGTGGTTAAGAGCAGGTCCACTCTAATCTGGAGAACTGGGTTTGATTCTCTGTTCTGCCACTTGAGCTGTGGAGGCTTATCTGGAGAACTAGATTAGCCTGTGCACTCCAACACATGCCAGCCGCGTGACTTGGGCTAGTCACAGCTCTTTGGAGCTCTCAGCCCCATCCACCTCACAGGGGGAAGGGTGGGGAAGGGAAAGGAGATTGTAAGCCCCGTTGAATCTCCTACAGGAGAGAAAGGGGAGTATAAATCCAAATTCCTCCTCCTCCTCTTCTTCTCCTGGGTAGGAAGGATTTTTTTATCTCCAGGAGATAAAATGTTTTACAATCACTCCTCCAGGAGGTCAGGAGCAGTGGTAGGATTCAGCCTATTCGCACCTATTCAGTAGAACTGGTAGCTAATTTTTTTTCTAGTTCAGAAAATGGTTGTAATCCCACCACTGAGTCCTTTCAAAACCAGTTGTTAAATTATTTGAATTCTACCACTGGTCAGGAGCTGATGTTTGCTCCACCCACTCTGCACTCTGGCTGGGGCCATAGTTGGTTAAAGACATAGCCTTGCTTGCCCCTGGTCCCTTGCACTTCAGATGCACCAGGTGCATGTTTATCAATTTATGTGTATTCATCTTTCACCTTATAAATAAGCTGACCTCTCTTGGTCAGCTGCCTGGAACAAGGCTGATTAAGCAAGCAGATAGGCGGGCACAATGCCCCTCCCTCCATCATGCTTATTGTGTGAATTGGCAGCCACTGGCCAGAGACAAAGGTGTAAGGGAGGCTGCTCAGGAAAGCTGTCTTGCTCAGTTGCCTGAGATGGGGCTGGCTGAAAGTATGTGTGCAGTGCTTCCTCCCTCCCTTGTACTTTGCAATGGCCAGCAGCTAAAGAGGCAAGCTGCACATTCCAGCTGTCCATGTAGTCATCAAACCCCCCACTGTCACCCTCCCCCAGTCTCTGCCTCTTGTTGTCACCTACAGGATAAGTTCAGGGAAGTCAGGACTTCCCTCCCAAGTAAAGCCCCTCAGTGTGGGGCTCAGGGCAGCTGCCCCAACACCCCACAGCTAAAACCACCCATTTTGTTGGTTTAAACCTTGACTACTAAGCTGTATTTTTGAAGTTTTCATCCTTTAAAACAAATAAGAAGTAAATAAGGATGGTATTGTATTTTCTGTTAATAGGTATAAATCAGTGGTGAGATTTGGTGGGATTCAGCAGGTTCAACCTGGGAGAGGAAGTGAAGGGGCTTTTAGTGCCTCGGAGCCCAGAGCAGGGAAGAGAGCTGGGCAGTGCTGGGTGTATGTGTGTGTGTGAAGCAGAGGGCTCTGGCTTGGCTCTCCTCCCCACCCTGGGCTTCTGGGGCAGGGTGGAGACTTGCTGAGCCAGGAAGCACAGGGGTGTGTGTGTAGGTGGCCTTGACGGCCGCAGATCAGACCGTGTGCCTCAGCCGGAGACACGGCCTCACAAGCCTGGGATAGCCACCCCGGCAGGCCACACCACTGGTCCAGGTGCACAGCCAATCTGTGGCCAGCCAGCCCCCTGTGGGGGCCTCTGGCAGCTGCTGCCCATCCAGGCCTCCCAGCCAATGCCAGAGAAAGGCCCTCCGGGGCTATGCAGCCAGCCCCACAGTGTGTGGCTTGCTCCGAGGCCGGCCACCTCTGGTTGCTGGGCAGCTGGCCCGGCAGCACACTGGGCAAGCCACCACTGCCGCCTTCCCTCACCTCCCTCCAGCCCAATATAAAAAAGGGGCGCAGCAGCCAGATAAGTGGGTTGCAGGGGGGAGGGTGCGTGGCAGGGAGTGCAGCGGGGAGGGGGGGGGCAAACCAGTAACTAAATAATTAGAATCCCACCACTGATATAAATGTTACAAAATAATCTCAATCAATCTATTTGGTAGCCATATAGGCCATTCAAATTAAGGCAATAAGTCAAAAATTAAAATACTTATATTCTACAACTAGAACTTATAAACATACTAAAAAACAGAACATTAAAGGCTAAACTATATGCAAAACTTTGCTGATTATAACTTAGCATTTATGCAACAACCTTTCTGCATTTATGCAACAACCTTTCTCTCAACCTTTTTTTTTGGTTGAGAGAAACATAAAAGTAGCTACCTTGTGGCTGACTTCCTCAAAGGCCATTGTAAAACATACTTTATTCTCCTCCATTCCTGACAATTTTTCTAGAGTATTTTAAAGATATAAATTCCAGATATGGGAGTACATGGGACAATACAAAATATAATGCATTACATCTTCTATCTGATCTAAACCACCGTCACAAATGCTTTGTTCTTTTGGAGTCTTGTTATGTCTTCCAAAAAGATAGTTTGATGGGAAGGATTGGAATCTTAGGCTTGTAAAAGTCTTTCTTAAATTTGGGTTTGTTAAATTTGTAAGATACTTGGCCTCGGTCATTATGTTTCTTAATGTTCAAGAAATTTCAAGAGCCAAAATTCCTGGCAGTGGCACACTCTATATCGTATTGGAAGTTTTTATTATATAGCCAGTCTCTAATTCTTCTTGGCTCCCAATATATGGCTGCATGAAAAATATTTGAAAATCTTCAGATCATTTTGATTGCTCATCATTTCTCTGAAATTGGGAGGCACGATATGAGATTAGATCACTCTTTGAGTGGAACTGTAAATAGTTCCGTGGTTATCCCCCTCCCTCCCACAGGAGGATTTTTCTTTTACCACATAAAGAAAGGTGGAGGGACTTCTTCATGAGTGAAAGTGGGGGAGAAAGTGGAAAAAAAACACAGTTTAACTCTTTCTATACTAACCATTTGTCCACTGAAAGTCATCCTTTGCCACAGTGCCTTTTCTGATAGGCAAAACAAAAGGAACTATATCTTGTACCTGTCAGAAAGAAAAGCTTGGGGGATTGCAATTAGGAGTCAGCAAAAGAAGTAAAGGGTAAACAGCCTCTTCTCCTTAATCATGGATTTGGAAGGAATTTTATAGGCCATCTAAAGCAACCCTGTGCTCAGTGCAGAAAATTCAAACAAGAATATTCCTGGCCAGAAGCTTGGGGTGGGGGGATTGCACCTGGGACAACACCTGCTCCAGCCGCCCCCCCATCCCCTTCTGTGCCCCACTGAACTTAGTCAGTGGGAGCTTGTTGGGGGCCGCCCCTCAATCAGCCCAGTGTGGCAGAGTTGAGTGCTAACCATATATGATTCTGAACAGCCTTTTGTTCCTTTTTGAAGGAAACATTAAAATGCCTCCCTTTTCTATAGATCTAAAGTGAACCCCTTCCTTCCACAAGCCCGGGAGTGAGGGAGTTCGTTATCAGAATTGTATTTCTTTTATCAGCTAATTAGTAATTTAATTAACCACTCTAGGGATCTGTCTGACCTGTCTCCAGGGGGAGGTGTAACAATCCAAACAAGCTTGTGCTTGTTATCTATGAATTGTTTTGTTTTCTATATTCAATATTTCCTAATAACAGTCCCTCATCTTGTTTTTGTGTATGATTAACAAGAAACCTCTTGTATTTTATTTGTTAAAAATTAACTTTTTTAGCACACACACATATGGAGCTACCCACCTGTATCACTGTGGTGTAGTGGTTCAAGTGTGGGACCAGGATCTAGGAAACCCTGTTTCGAATCCCCACTCTGACAAAGAAATTTGCTGGGTGACTTTGGGCCATTCACACATATTCAGTCTCAACCCGGGAACTATTTGGATGTGAGATCTCCAAGAAATACCAGGGGTGTGACATGACATCAGGCAATGACAGACTACCTCTGCACATCTCTTGCCTTGAGGCACCATAAGTCAACTATGACTTGATGGCAAAAAAAATCACAATATTTATTATAAAATATTCCACGTCATGTCAGAAATGGCTGAAGAATAGCTGGATCCAAGTTTGCTTTGCAGCATGTTTAATTTCCCATTAATTGGATCCATGCACAGTGGGATTAGTGTTGCCAGTCCTCTAATGAGGGATTCCCAGTCTCTCAACGCTCCCCCCCCCCCACAGCTTGCAGTGGTGGCAAGACAGAGGAAAATTCTGTTGGGCCAGTTGCATGGTATCACTTCCAGGTTTTCCCTGTACATGACATCATACCTCTCTAGAAATCTCTAAAATGTCTGGTGATTCCTAGAGAGGTGTGACATAACTCCTGGGTTTTTCCTGGAAGTGAAATCATTCCATTGCCTATGGCCTCTTCCCATGCCCACACCCTGCCTGTGTCCCCCAACCTGCCAGTCTATTGCTAGTTGTCAGGCTGGACCTGGCAATCCTATGTAAGATCTAGATTTCCTGCTCCCCACCCCCCTTCTCCTCTTTCCTTCTCCAGATACAGTTGAATCTTATTTAAATGAGCATTAAATTATACCATATTTTAAGATTCCACTATAAGTATTCCACTATAACCGTTTTGATTCTTTGTTCCTTCCCAGTAAGCCATTTCTAAGAACTTTTTATCACTGTGGTTTCCTATTTGGGTATTTTTACTCAATTATATCCTGTATTTACTTGATAACCATTGGAGGAAATGGGCCTCTATTACTGCAAGACTGAGCAAGTAACAGAATGGTTTGGATATCTAAGAAAGTAAATATACTCCCTGCCACCTATTTTGAACCTTGAGCAGAGAACACCAGCTACGAATTTAGAGCTCAATCCAGGAATGCAACAAGGAATCTTTGGGAACCTTCTAATCATCTCCAGAGTAATTTTTATTCCCAAATAAATACCTACACTATACTTCTATACCTCTGGATTTAGAGACAAAGTTTCTGCAACACAGAACATGGCTTTCTGGTGTCAAATTTTAGTGGGGTAGCCACATTAAACTGTTGTAACAAATGGAAAAAGAACGCTCATGGCACCATGTAAACTGCCACTTCATCTGGTGCATGACTGAATCCAACAGAGCTGCCAATGCAAGTCTAGTGGGAAATAAGTCCCATGAAGTTTTCACTAGCTCCCCCCCCCCCTTTGCGCACTCACTAAGGCCGTTTCTGCACGGCCAGAGCAGCAGGGCTGCATTGGCATGGTTCATGCCAATGCAAGCCCCAGGGCCGTTTGCACAAACGGCTCCACTGGCTGTGCAGCTGGCGGAGTGAGCTCTGCACAGCTGTGCAGCCCCCCAAATGCCTCTTTACCTCCTCCTGGCTTCCATCACTCTGTGGAGGCCAGGGGACACACCCCCATGGCCAGAGTGATGAGTGCAGGGATGGAGACCAGGAGGTGTGTCCCCTGGCCTCCACAGAGTGACAGAACTCAGGAGGAGGTAAGGAGGCATTTGGGGCTGGTGCAGGGAATATGCCGGCTTCCACCCGGCGCCCTGAGTGAGGTTTGAATACATCATTTGGCGGGGGGGTGGGGGGTGGGGGGTGGGGGAAGAGCAGTGCTGCATCGTTTTCGCAGTGGTCTCCTGTGTGAAGGGTCCCCCCCAAAACGATATTTTACCAAGCTGGAATTGGTGATTCCGGCCAGTGCAGAAAAGGCCTAGAGTGAATCCATTGGTTAGCTTCAGCCAATACCCAGGTATGGCTTTGCGTATTTGAAGAAGGGAGGAAGCAGTATTCAATGACTCTAGTAATATTTAAGAAATTGGCTGGTGGGAAGTTAACCTTCATTGTATGTTAAGTATTTAGCACATAGATACAGAACTTTGTTATTCATTATGGTTTTAAATGTTATTGAACGCTTTGTCTTGAGTGCCTTTGCAGTAACAATGCCAGGATATTTATTTGTTTGTTTATTTCATTTGTATCCTGCCTTTCTCTCCAAGAGCAACCCAAGGCTGTTTACATTGTTCTCCCCTGCAATTTGTCCTCATAACAGACTTGTGAGGCTGGTGTTAAAGGAAAGGGCTGTGTCTGAGCAAAGCTCCTCTTGCAGGATTTTTTCTTTGTTCTGCACAGTTCACAACAGGTGAATTAGTAGTCTACCAAGGTCATTCCATAGGACTTCTGGTTAGTTCACTTGTTTTAGCTGGAACAAGATAGGAAGAAGGATTTGCTCAACTTCCAGAATGCTCTTTGGAGATGATGTGATAATTGGCTGAAGGAGAACATATAAGATCAGTTTTGTACAAAATGTAGGCCCATTATGCACGTACTACTTACTGCATGCCTGAGAAGTAATCTTTGCATTGAAGTGGGGCTTTCCTGCATCTTTTTATTAACATTTGGTGGTAACCTCTCCCCAAGTGTCTCTGGCTGTTTCCACATGGGCAGAAAACAGCGCCCTAGGGACAGTAAAAACATTGTCCCTGGGGTGCTGTTTGCACAGCTGTTCAATGAGCAAGGTTTTTCAAAAAGCGGTGTCTTCCACCCGCTGCTGTGTGAACTGCAGCGGGTGAAAGGCGGCGTTTTCTCCGCACTGGTCCCAAACGCCTCCTTATCTCCTCCTGGCTTTCGTCCCTCTGTGGAGGCCAGGGGACACGCCTCCTGGCCTTCATCCCTGCAGTCGTTGCTCTGGCCATGGGGCTGTGTCCCCTGGCCTCCACAGAGCAACAGAAGCCAGGAGAAGGTAAGGAGGCATTTGGAGGGCTGCGCAGCTGTGCAGAGACTGCTCCGCCAGCTGCGCAGCCATCAGGGCTGTTTGTGCGAACGGCCCCGGGGCTTGCATCGGCATGAATCATGCCGATGAAGCCCTAATGATCTGGCTGTGCAGAAACAGCCCAAGTCTGGGCTTATCTGCCATTTCCCCCTCCTTCCAGCCCTTTTTCATTGCCATGCAGTATATTTATGATATATTATTAGTTATGATCTATTTATTATGGTGGTAACTTGCCCCCTGCAAGTTATGTGTAGGATTGCCAAACTCCAAACGGTAGCTGGATCTCTCTTGAGATTACAACTGATCTTCAGGTGACAGAGATGAGTTCACCTGGAGGAAATGGCTGCTTGGAAGGTAGACTGTGTGCCATTATATCTCACAAAGTCCCTCCCCATACCCTGCCCTTCTCAGGCTCCACCCCCACCCCAAATCCCCAGGTATTTCACAACCCAGAGCTGGCAACTCTAGTTGTATGGGACCCTGCTTGTGTATATATAATACCAATCCCACTGCTATGTGTGCCTGGGACAAAATGATTGAAAGACTGAAGCTTCGCAAAACCATTACTAGCCATTGGGCAGAGAGACTAAACACTACCCATAGATAGTTGTAATTCACACTGTTATTATTTCCATAAAATTAGATTTGAGAAAAAGATTAATGGTCGAAGAAGTAGTTCTAGACAGACAGTTTCAGAATATGGCATTTATTAGGTCATTTTGGCAGTACTGGGATGTTTGTGAAATACAATTCTCTGACATCATCTCCTTTACTAATTGAAAGCAGCATGAAATCTAGAGACCGGGCAAAAGCAGAGAGAGAACAATGTGTGGCCTAGTCTAAATCTTCAAGCTGAATAAAGTTACTCACACACCAGAGAGACTTTTTTTGTCCTTTAAATTAAATTCATTGTTAATTAACCATGCTGTCAGTCAAGAAGGAATGTTGAATACTTTAGTATGAATCATACTTATGACTGATATAGCAGTTCAAAGATGTATTCTGTTTAGTACTTATATACTCGTGTATAAGTCGACCCGCATATAAGTCGAGGCACCTAATTTTACCACATAAAACTGGGAAAACTTATTGACTCGTGTATAAGTCGAGGGTTGGAAATGCAGCAGCTACTGGTAAATTTCAAAAATAAAAATAGATACCAATAAAATTACATTAATTAAGGCATCAGTAGGTTAGATGTTTTTTGAATATTTATTTCAAAGAAAAACAGTAAACTAGCTCTGTAAGTGGAAAAGAGGGTCAACAAAAACAATATGGTCTCAACAGTAACTTTAAAGGTACAAAAACCTTAGCTCAACCAGCAACCAAGCTAAAACACAAGAGTTAAAATCCTTCAAAACTGGATTTTTGGTCAGGGGAGGAATGTTTATGTTAGCAGTACCAACATTTCTGAGTATCTTTAGGAGACCCTCCTGAGTATCTTTAGGAGACCCAAACCACCCAGGTTTGGTGAAGTTTGGTTCAGGGGGTCCAAAGTTATGGACCCTCAAAATGTAGCCCCATCTATTATTAGCTTCCATTGGAAATAATGGGGGATGGGGCACCCCCTTTGGGGGTCCGTAACTTTGGACCCTCTAAACCAAAAATCACCAAACCTGGCTGGTATCAGCAAGAGATTATCCTGATGGTTTGGTGAAGTTTGGTTCAAGGGGTCCAAAGTTATGGACCCTCAAAAGTGTAGCCCCATCTACTATTACCTCCCATTGGAAACAATGGGGGATGGGGCACTACCTTTGGGGGTCCATAATTTTGTACCCCCTGAACCAAACTTTACCAAACTTGGGTGGTATCATCAGGAGGGTTTCTTGAAAAATCCCCAAAATTTTGGTGCTGCTATCCTAAAAACTGTGCCCCTTGGTGGCTGACAAAGTAAACCGCTTAAAATATTTTTATACACCTGACTCGCGTATAAGTCGAGGGGGGCTTTTTCAGCACAAAAATGTGCTGAAAAATTCGACTTATATGCGAGTATATATGGTAAATCATTATGTTATTTATGAGCAAGATCCCATATGAGATGGTCAACTGTTTTTTAATTTGATCCAGCCCTAACCATAACTAAGAGCAGAATTGCATGTCATTTTATATGGCTGCTGCCAAAAATGCACCTCTTATGTGTGTTCAAAGTGCCATCAAGTTGTAGCCGACTAATGACCTCCGGAGGGGTTTTCAAAGCAAGAGATTAAGCAGAGAAGGTTTGCCATTGACTTTCTCTGCCGAGTCTTCGTTGGAAGTCTCCCTTCCAAGTATGAAACCGGCTTAAGCTTTCGAGATCTGATGATATTGGGCTATACCATAACTGCCTTAGTAACATGTTCTAAAACTTGTGTTTGTCCTGATATCAAATAAATCAGAGTTGGAATAGACCCATATCTCTGTTCAGGTGTTTGACAATGCATGCAGGAAGACTGTACTACAAACGCTCACTATTTTGTCTAAAAGAGTTAACACAGATGCATACCTATGCCTTGTCCAATCCAATCCAATTCAATCTAATCCAATCCAAAAACCTTTATTAGGCATAAACTGTGCCTTGTCTTGTTGGTGGGCTTTGCTGGTCAGAAATCTTATCTTGGACTTTGAAAGAACTCAGCCTTTGAGTTATATTTTCATATTGGAACCTATGCTTTTAACTGTTTAGTTGATCTTTTAAAATTAGCATTATTTTATCCTCACTGTTTACCAGTAGGTTAGAGAAATTATTTTCCCTCCCAGTAGAGCAACTGAAAGCTGCAAGGAATAATATTTGAAAAGCAAGCTGTAAACAGTTACAAAATAGGATCTTAAATGAGGATTGGTCTTTAGTGTTTAAGATTGTATATCGTAAATGTTCACCTCTCTTCTTCTAAATATTCTTTAACAGTACTTTTGTTTTGCCAAACTCTTTCTGCTAATTAGAAATCTATACATTTAGATGAGTTTTTTTTATTAGTAAGATGTGATACCATAGACTCAGCTTAGATGCAAGGGAGATACAATAAAATTATTGCAGAAGAACACAAATGGCCATTTTGTCCAGATCACTTAGACTCCCTAACCCTCATTGTTTTAGCAAGTTCACAAATAATATTCCATGAAATAAATATATCACTTCCAGGATAAAAAAAATCTAATTACCCTTTCTGAGAAGTAGATACTGCATTATCTGCTATCAAGATCAGTGAATTGCATGAAAGATGTGACAACTTTTCTCTTTATAGTGTCAAGAAGAAATTAATCTTCATTTCCTCCCCTTTTTAAAAGTGTGAAATGGCAGATGAATAGCCAATTGCTGTTAAATCTAGGGAAAGGAATTCCTGAGGTTGCAGTCTGAATCCAGTTTGGTCTTGTAGGCTACTGCTACCAAATTAATTATTTTCTGAAACTTTTCTTATATGTGTCCTACTTTGCAAGGGTGACATTCATGATCTTAGGTCCAGAAGGGTCAGAGGCTTGTCCCTTGGGCCCGTTCCACATGGGCCACAAAGACAGGCGTGAGGCTGGTAAAAACACTGGCACTTCTCCCCCACAGCAGTGGTTTCCTGACTCACTAGTTGAGTGAGTCTTTTGGAAAATGCTGGCTTCCACCTGATGCCGAGTTTTCCCTGCACTTCTTCAGGTCCCCTCTTACCTTGTCCCGGCTGCCGGCGCTCTGTGGAGGCAAGGAGACATGCCTCCAGGCCTCCGAACCCAGCAGTCAGAAGACAAGGTAAAAGGGGATCTTCGCTTGTGGACCTGTGCGAACGCAGCCCCTTGGGCCACTGGAGCACCGGAGCCATTCACAGGGCACTGTGCGAATGGCCCCAGGGGGTGCACCAGCTTCGAATATGCCGGTGCACCCCTGCTTGTGGAACAGGCCTTGGTCTCTGGCTGACTGGATAGTGAAAAAGGACTGGTGGCAGACTGCTGAAGTGTAAAGAGTCACACTTTTTGTAATTTGTTTTATTTAGCTGCACCATCTTGACACCATGATCAGACAGATTTTTCCACAAGCCCAAAAAATGCCCCACATTTGAAGAAACATCTGAAATCTAAAAACAAAACAAAAGCCAATCAAGCAAACATACTCCATTGGGAGTTTAACTCCCCCACACCCTTCCCCAGGAAAAGTGCCTGTATCTATACAAAAATAATGCTCTCGATG
The DNA here is from genome assembly GCF_021028975.2 of Sphaerodactylus townsendi. Lineage (NCBI taxonomy): Eukaryota > Metazoa > Chordata > Lepidosauria > Squamata > Sphaerodactylidae > Sphaerodactylus > Sphaerodactylus townsendi. Next base: position 90,271,949 of record NC_059427.1, read on the forward strand.
GCTTTGGCCACTATTACCCGCCTTGAAGCCTTCTATCAATAAAATTAGTGGCAACTGTGTATATATACTCATCTGCACATTCCAAAGTGGTGACAATGCTGTGTCTTTTGGGATCAGGGCGGAGGCCATGCTCAGTGAGGAATATGGCTGTCAAGTCCACCCTCCATGGCAGACATTTTCTCGGGGGGTGGGGGGAGAAGTTCAGCCCCCCCTTGGAAGTTGACAACCCCATTAAAGGCCTAAATTCTGATCCACCATTTTGAGGGGGTTCTTTTGGGGGTTCTTTTGGGGGGGCATAATCAGTGTCTTTCAAAACAGGAAAAGAGAAATGTGTGAAACGGGGGTTCTATTGCTGGTCATTTGAATCATGTACAAAACAACAGGCTTTTTACCCCACCCCCTTTTTGCTTTGTTGGGTAAAAATGGGCCCCAAAGAAGGGAACTTTTCCCTGCATGAGAATATATACAGTGTTATCTTCATTTCAGATGTCAAAAAGTATTTGTGGCTCCAAGTGTTTTCTTTTCAGTGGAAAACGGGTCCAAATGGCTCTTTGGGTGTTAAAGGTTGCCGACCCCTGATCTAGCTACTGTACTGTAGATTACAAAACTCCAAAAAGTGTTCATGAGCACCTGTGTACTACAGAAAACTTATAGAAGCAAATTCTTTAATTCTTTATTTTCCAGAACACAGCATAAGAATACATACCAGGTATAGTTGGAAGAAAAAGGCATTCAGAGTCATGGTTATCACCTGATGATGATAATGAGGAACCCACTAGGACCTGTTCGTTCAGAAAGAATATATCTCCTTCCAAGACAGGTAGGCCACCCATTCACATGGTTCATCTTTAAACAATAATTCTGTCATCTTCTAACTGAGCTTCAATTTGTTACTCCCATCCAGACAATATCTAAGTCCAGGCACATGTCCAGGGCTTTTAACATTCAAAGAGAGTAGATCCATAATTGGTTGCTATTTGTATATTTATAATGCTGAATTCCAAAACCATGGATGACATTCCATAGCTGTTTTATACAGATGTTTAAAAGGCAGACAAGTTACAGCCTCATGGGAGCCAACAGGACCATTCCCATGGACAGAATAGTAATATTCCATTACTATCTTCTGTTAGTTGTCAGGAACAGAACAATCATAATGCAGATCCGAATGCTGGCATGCAAGCCATCAATTGCTGCTGAAAAGTCAAGGAAATCAACACCTGCCTATTTCTTAGTCAAGATCAAGCTATTGCATAATCAAGACTGTTCCTGAAAAGTGGTTGGAAAGTTGGAAAGTGGTTTGGATGATCTAAACATCCCTAGAATTAGGAGATTCACTCCAGCATTTTACACAACCATGGAAACCTGGAAGCTAGTCAATAATTGTCCTAAATCAGACAGAACCAAGCAAGGTCCAAGGGGCAGTCTTCCAACCCTCCGGGGATTAAAATCAAGAAAGTTGCCTCTGTAAAGCAGATCACTTAAGAGTGAGTTTCAGAAGAAACAATTCACTTGGTAGGTGTGGCCATGTTGGCCTAGATACTGGAATTAGATTGAAGCTTCTTGAAAACAAAACAACTCAAGATTATAATTAAAATGAGCAAGAATATTTCTAAAAAGAACAGTGACAGTTATGATTAAAATAATAAAGCTAATTCAAACAGACTAACTATTAGCACTGGTTCACTTTACCACATGTTACCCTTTTAGCTAAGGTTCTCCTCCAATATCCAAAGTCTACTCTAGTCCAAGAGCAAGCATGGACCAACAGCAAGTCTGATTCTATAAGTTAGGCACAAAATCAAACGTCCAAAATTGGATCAAAAAACCACAAGCAAGGCATCAAGCAGAAAACTAGAATGCAAATGCTGAACTGTAAGGACAAGGGTCTGAGTTTGCTTGAGCTCAATTGACCAATCAGGTACATGGCTGTTGATATCAATTGACTATATAACCCTGTTCCTAGCCATGGCTCATTCCGCACATGCAGAATAATGCACTTTCAAACTGCTTTCAGTGCTCTTTGAAGCTGTGCGGAATGGCAAAATCTACTTGTGAACAGTTGTGAAAGTGGTTTGAAAACGCATTATTTTGCGTGTGCGGAAGGGGCCCATGAGACCAAGGATGGTTAGAAATGTGATAAGACTAAACTTATCTGCAATGAAGTCTAGTCCACCTCTCATGGGTTTTGGCTCTCATGACCACTAGTAAAGATGAGGTTATGAGAGCCAAAACCTGTGAGAGGTGGGCTGAACTTAGTTTGTGACTTTACAGTTCTCCACCTTGGGACTAAGAAGGGAATCAGGGTAGAAGCTGGTTGACTCCCTGAACCTGGGGCATCTTTTATGGGTTGCTAAAGGTCAGAGCTTGCTAGGTTTCAAGCAGCAGCCAAATTATTTTCCAACTTAAACTTCTCCATTGTAAGCATGAAACCTGAACCAATCATTGGCAGAACAAGAAACTGCCCTCAGAGACTCGATTTCTTGACTAGTAAGTCTTACATTCAGCCTACTACATATAGACAGTAACATGAATGAGATGATTTGAAAATATTTTGGTGTTTAGTTTTTTATTGTCATTATTCAATAAAATTATATATGCATTAATCATATGACTGACCCATTTTCTACAAAAAAATGCTCCAAATGGTAGTGATTCCATACCTTGGGATAGGTGCTACCTATTTCCCTGTTAAGAAGAAAAACTGATAGCTGTGACTTCCTATATGAAGTTCAGAGCCATCTTTGCCATTGATAGACATATGGATACTTCCGTTGAAGAGAACTACGAAGGTCCAAAGTTCAGGTGGACTGATCAAACCCATAATACTGAACAAATTTTCTTCCTCTATCTACTCAGTCACATCACTGCAGAGCTGACCTAATGGCAATCCCTTCCATGGAATAATGAAAGCCATTTTTAGACGTATCTAAATAAAATGGTTATAAACTTTTGTGTGTGTGTAGGTCCTTTTTCATCACTTGAGGTTATATCTGCTAACCACTACTTTTAACTGGATGCTTTTTTGCATCTTTTTTTCTTGTAACTGGGTCAATTACTAGATAAAAATCTTTGCGTTGTCAGAATTTTTGTGAAAAGGAATCTTTTTGCTTAAGATATATGTGAATTTTAGACCAGCAGAAATAACATATTGGTTGCGGATTGATAGAATCTGTTTCCGTACAGTAACTTAACACTTGGGCTTAAGAAACAATGTTTTGGAAATATTAACACATATTTCCAGACTAGGTGAAGAATTGCAAAATGAGCAAGTTTTTTCCATGAGGTTTGGCAGCCAGCAATGGCAAATTGGTTTTTTTTTTTAAAATAAGCATGTTCACATGAAATAGAAATATTTTTGCAGCTACAAATAAGAGCCATTTTTTAAATTCGGGAACCACACATTTGTGTATATTGCATTCTGCTTTGCTGACTAAATATTGAAAATTTGCTTACTAAATATGGAGACATTGTGAATTTTAGTCGTCAATATTTTGCCGTCAAGTCACAGCTGTCTTATGGCAACCTCATGGGGTTTTCAAAGCAAGAGACATTTGGAGACAATGGTTTGCCATTGTCACAGCCCTATTAATGCTTGAAGTTTCTCATCCAAATTGTAGCTGGGGTGAAAGCTGAGAGTGGGTGACTGGCCCAAGCTCACCCAGCAAACTTCCATGGCACAAGTGGAGATTTGAACCTGGATTTCCCAGATCCTAGTCTGAGACCTGAACCACTATACCACACTGGCTCTCCCTGCAGTCAATATATACTGGCATAAAGTAAAACCCAGTTCCTCAAACAAAAATGTAGAATTAACAGGCTGTAATACAAAGTATAAATTTGGTGAACATTTATACAAATGGTGAGCTAAGCTGGAAAGTGTCATAGGACCTTGTGGGCTGGATGATCTAATATTCATCAAGATATGGTTTTGTATGGGGATGAAATGGGGTACCAATCAGAAACTGGTTTTAAAGCTTGCAGTCCCTCTGCATATCAGCAATGTTCCCAAATCCATCATATGTATACCCTCACACTGACTTGGGTAGGCATATGCTTGAGTCATGCTCAGTGACGTAGGTATAGATTTTTTATGGGGGGTTGGGGGTGGGCCATGCCCCCACCCACCCCTGGAGGCATGGCCACACCTCCCCAAGCCCCGTTCCTGGCCTCAGTATTTATAAAAGCAGCTCTCCAAGGCCAGGGACGGCAGACTCCCCTGCCCCCTCCACCAGCTAGACTCCCAGCTGGCAGTCCCTTCTGCCCCCCCCCCCACCGGCAGAAGTTTAGCTAGGGAAATCCACCCCCAAACAACATCACTTTCAATGGTGTTTAAACTAGGGAGCCCAGATTTAAATCCACCTTAAAGGGAGAATCTGGGGTCCCCAGTTAAGACAACATTGAAAGTGATGCTGCTTGGGGGTGGATTATCCCTCACCCTGAAACAACATCACTTTCAATGTTTAAACTGGGGACCTCAGATTCTCCCTTAAAATCCATGCCGAAGGGGGTGGATTTAAAAGGAGAACCTGGGGAAATTTGGGGGGGGGGGTGCCTGCTGTCAGGGATGCAATTGTTAAGCTAGCAGCACCCAACTTTCAGGGTATCTTTAAGAGACCATCCAGTTTTGGTAAAGTTTGGTTCAGGGGGTCCAAATTTATGGACCCTCAAAGGTGTAGCCCCCATCTTCTATTAGCACCCATTGGAAATAATGGGGGATGGGGTACCCCCTTTGGGAGTCCCTAACTTTGGACCCCCTAAACCAAACCTCACCAAACCTGAGTGGTATCATCCAGAGAGTCTCCCAAAAAATACATGAAATTTTGGTACTGCTAGCCTAAAAGCTGCGCCCCCTGCAAGCCAAAAACCAAAAAACCCTTAAAATACAACAAAACCTACAAATGGGGGGTGGAGCTTCGAACATGTAATGAGGGAGGTTGAACCCGAGGAAACCCCCCCCCTCCTTACCTACATCCTTGGTCATGCTGTAGAAATGAGATTCCTTGATATCAGAAAGCCAATGCTCTTCCACAGCAGTCCTAGTTCAGAAACCTGACCAGATCATTGACTACAGGAAGTTTAAAAAGCCACAAGGGCAGACATCTACCTCATGCCCCAAGTAGATGACCTGGTGAAAATCCTGGGAGTAGCACGGTCCATGAACACCCTGGACTTTACCAAAGGTTACTGGCAGGTGGAAATAGACACAACGCTGCCTTTACCAATAAGGCCAGTTTGTTCGAATTTGCAGTCCTCCCATTTGGGCTTAGAAATGCTGAAACCACCTTCCAAAGGATAGTGGATAAGTTATTGTAGGGTCTGGGTAAGTTTGCTGTAGCTGACATTGATGATATGAGCATCTTTAGCCAAAGCTGGGAGGAATAACCTAAAACACCTGGCTATTGTCCTGCACTAGATAAAGGAGGTTGGTCTAACAGTAAAGGCAAGAAAATGTCAGGTTGTCCTGCAAAAGGTCCCTGGGGGTCCATGGCTTGACAGATGTCCAGCTGGCCTCAGTCAGGCCCAAGGCGTTTTCAGCCCTGGCTCCAACTGGTAGAAGGCTCTGTCTAGTGAAACCAGGGCCCTGAGAGATTTGATACAATTCCACAGAGCCTGTAAAACAGAGGTGTTCCAGGAACTGAGTTGTGCCAAATAACAGAAACTTCCACTGGTTTCCAATGATGTACCAGCAAACCTTGGCAGGTTTGGGATTGAGAATTAAAGGTACAGTAGAATACAGCACAGTTTTGAGGGCACCGATTGTGTGGGGGTGTTGGTGTGGCTTTGCAAATGAACTGAACATTGCAAATGAACTGAACATTACAATTTATGGAAATGGGCTGATGGGATAAGTTATCACATTAATGTACACAAGGAAAGTAGTAAACCAGAAAATACTGAATAACTGTAGCAGCTTCAGTAGGTAGATGTCAATTTTTTAATTTGTAAAACACATGAAAACCAATGCAGATTAAGATCGTAGTAATAAAGGTAGATTACATCATACCTTTACAATACTGAAACAGAGGCACAGGGAAAAAGAAAACTTTTTAAAATTTTGCAAGCCAGTTGAAGTGCTGATATAACTGGCTCGAAATATGTCCGGGTGGCACCCTGCATAGTATAATGACAGCAGAAAACAATGACTTTCTTGGTATTCTGAGTGAACTTTTAGATCCGAAATTAAGGATTAGAACACATTTCACTTTCGACATGATGGTGATTCTTGGTGCAGTGTTTACAAGTGCTCATGAACCCGTTGCCACTGCCAGGTCTTTGTGTAGTTTCTGGAGAGGCATGTTACTTTTAAGTGCTATATTCACAACCATCTCTGGCACCCACTAACGACACATAGAAAATGTGTTTATACTTATAGCAATGTGCGCAGCATATGGTGGACACATAAACACTGGGATGAAGTACAGGCCAAAACCACAGCTTCAAATTAAAAGTTCTTGTAATGTCTTACCAGGAAACAATTTAAATTTGACTCTTTTGGATTCTAACAATCCTAAGCCCCTTCTAAGCCCTCAGTGTCATTCTCCTTAGAATGACACTGTGAGACACCTATGATCCTGCATTGAGCAGCGCTTGGACTAGATGGCTTGAGTGGCTTCTTCTCAACTCTATGATTGAAGCTAATTACCACTAGTAATACATTGAAACCAGCACGGGCAGACTTAGAAGGGGGGAACATGAGGAGGCTCAAGCCCCAGGTGGCACTTCCTTGTGATGAATTTCAGAATGCCCCCACCCACCCACTTGCCACTCGCCAGCCTGGTGCACCACCTGCTCCTCTGACTTGCTTGCCTGCTGCTTCAACTCCCTGCCCAACTGTCACGGCCGCTTCACCCACCCATCCAACAACTCACTGCTCACCTGCCCTGCTCTGCCCTGCTGCTTGCTTGCTTGCCCACCATTTTGCCTGCCTGCCCACCAGGCACAGCTAGTTTGCAAATTCCATATGTGGATATACTCATAGGGATAGCCAACACCAAGCACAGAACACTACATGAATGAGATGTTTTGTATACCACCATGAATAATAGAAAATTTCTCCCAAAGTTAACCTGGAAACAGCTTTCAAAAATCCACTTCAGACTGCATGGCATCTAGAGCTCATAGGCAGCACTAGCAGTAAATAATCTTCAGAACAGGACCTGAGATTGCAACGTTTTATGGGTAGAGTTGTGTTGTACATCTAAATCCCATGGTGGGGATGCTAAGCATTCTTTAAGCAATGGCATATCTTCAGCCATAAGTCAGATCCCTAGAAATTAGTTCTAGGGTTCCTTTAACAAACTGATCAGTTTGTTTAGTCAACTATCAACTATCCACAACTTCTATACCACCCTTCCTCCAAGCAACATAAGGTGGAATACATACTGCCTCCATTTTATCCTGACAATTCTTTGCCATAGATTAGGATGAGAGGGATCAACTAACACAGTAAGCTTCAATGAGAACATGAACCTTGGTCTTTTTACTCCCAGCATTGCTACCTTTGACAATCCTGATAAGCAAGTGCTAAATGAGAATTTAATCACAACTAAAGTGTGGATACTAATGGTGCATTTCTTGCCATGTGTTGCAACAGCATGCCAGGCTTTCTTCCAACTGCCCGCAAAAGTGGACACAAGCTACATTCTTCTGTGAAAAATGGTCCTTCGCTTTCTGAGGAGAGCTATTTCCACAGGCCGCTGCTGAAGTGGGGATAATCCACAAGATTTTGGGCTTTTAAGTGGCAGCAAGTTGCTGCATTTTCTTGATAAAATTTTGTTTTACTTAGCCAACAGAAATTATTTAGAACTAGCAGTTAAGCCTGATGTATGAAAATATACAATGGGCTCTAGCAAGTGGGGAGCCACATTAAAATTTCAGAGAGAGGATATTATCCCCCTCTTTTTTCTTTGGTTCTCCCCCTTCTTCTCTGCCTCTCACTCTTCATCCTGTCACCCCTTCTCTTACTTTTCTCTTTCTGCCCTGCTACCCCTGCTCTCTCTTTCAGATGGCAAGAGTGATGTTAATAATTAGATTATCAACCTTCCTGGTTGAATCATTTCAAACTCTTTGTTACTTAGAGGTCAGCTGAGTTATCAAGTGTATTGATGAACCTTGTTGAACTGTTATTTGGGAAGGAGGGAGTAGTGGTTAGTAGCACTGAGTAGCAATGTCATTAATTATTGCTATTTGGAGTGGGTTTTTTTTAGTATTCCTGGTCTTTAGCTAATGTTCTCCTCCTCTGTATGGTTCCCTGAATTCCATGTGTGTATGCTCCTCCTTATGCGTGAGAAACAGGCAGTCTGATCAACAGAGTTCTGCAGTGTTTCACAGACTGTTTGTATAGGGCATACATCATTTGTCACAGTAGGAAGGAAAAAAATGATGGCAACACAGGGGCTCTCCTTTCTACACTCTCAGATTCTTGTTCCACACCCTTGGTGGCTCAGGTGTGCTAGCAGCAAACAATTTTCTTCCTTCTATCCCTCATCTCCATCCCTGCCTGGTGAGGCCTGGTTGCACACCCCCATCCCCTCTCTCCATTTGCTGTCAGCGGCACCTGTTCCTCCTCAGGGGAGACCCACCTCTTCCCCATGTATGGAACCAGCATTGTGCTGGGTAGCAGGTGGCAGAGAGCCCTAGCAGATGTTGCTTCTAATGGCTTCCTTTCAAGCCATGGGGAGCCAGAGCAGTGGCTTTGAACAGCCACCCTGAGCCTTGGTGTTTTCCTCAGCTCAGGAGACTGGTGAGGGGTTTTGGGAAGGGCATATGAATGAGACCAAGGCTGTGCATGCGAAAGTGCATTGCATTTCTTGGGGGCAGGGACGAAAAGTATGCTGGTGATGACTGTTTTGTTAAAGTAAAGGATTGTGGGAGGTGTAGTCCAATTGGCCCCTCTCTGCTTTGAAAAAGGCATCCTCTGGACTCCATCTCCCAAAATCCTTCACTTTAATGAGAGCGTTGTTGGGAACACGGCTTGCCTTTTATAGAGTGGGATAGGCTTTGCTTAACCTACTCTGAGTCTTTTTGCCTGGAACTGTCTTCAGAAACATTTTCTTAATCTCTTAAAACAGAACTCTCACTGTGTTTATTGCAAAGTCTTAATTCCATCCAGCTTAATTATGCCTCAGGATTTTGAACAGAACACTGTTTAAAACAGAAAATGAGAACCCTTAGAGCAGGGGTAGGGAACCTGCGGCTCTCCAGATGTTCAGGAACTACAATTCCCATCAGCCCCTACCAGCATGGCCAATTGTAGTTCCTGAACATCTGGAGAGCCGCAGGTTCCCTACCCCTGCCTTAGAGGAAGAGAAAGTTGAGACTGTTAAGACATACACAAACTTCTGTGGTACACTAGGGACTGATGAAACCAGCGCTGTGACTAAATCTGTTGGATTTATATACCCCAGTGGGCAAGCTGCCAACATGCAGCTGAGTAGACTGAACTCATAGCCTGGCAGGAGAATAGGAACTTGCATTATTCAAGAGTGAATAACAACTAACTTCACAATTCAGCTACATGAAGGCATTCCAGGTTTTGAGGAGTAACAGCATGGCTAATTCAAATGGGTTATGAGTTCTGACTGAACTGCAGTTCGTTGCCTAATATCTTGCTAGTATAATTCTTTTAGGAAACCAACAGTGCACATGGCTTGCTGTAGAGAAGTAAAAGACAAGTCTGTATGGTAAAGGACCCTGATTCTATAGAATCCTGACTCTAATTTGTGGCACAAATAGGGTTGCAGCAACGAATGCAGTGTCTTGTATACTGGTGAGGGCCACAATTTTCCTGCTGTACCACTTTACTACTAAAATGCATTTACACTTGAAAAGGAGAGTGCTGCTTCAAGATCCTTTACTGGCACTTAGGATTAGACACTCATATTTTTGCAGCTTCTTAAAACTCAAATCCAGGGGGAACATAGCTTCCATTGCCATGGGTTTATATCCATGCGCTGATATGAGTAGAATTGGTTTTTATACCTCACTTTTCTCTACCTTTAAGGAGTCTCAAAGCAGTTTGCAATCACAATTCCTCCCACTTCCCACAACAGACACTTTATGAGGTAGGTGGGACAGAGAGTGTTCTGAGAACTGTGCCAAGCCCAATGTTTCATGTGTAGTAGTGGGGAAACAAACCCATTTTATCAGATTACAGTTTGCCACTCATGTAGAAGAGTGGTAAATCAAACCCGGTTCTTCAAATCAGTGTCTATAATTCTTAACTAATATGGCACTGGCTCCAGTGATAGACATCTATTCAGATTAGCAATGGGGAAGAAATAGATGCACAACTTTGGCAGTAGGTAGTAAGCTGTACTGTATGGTCCTAAATTTATCTCAACCAATTTGACAGACTAACAGCTAAACCCTATGCCTGTTCACTTTCAAGTAAGGGCCACAGAGCTTAATGGCAGTTATTCCCAAATAGGTGTGCATAAGACTGTAGTCAGAATTTCCTTTCATATAGCAAAATTCGTAAATTATGATACATTACTCATTAAGAGCACAATACATTCTTTACTAAGTGCCCAAAAGTGGCTGGAGGTGGTGTGGCAAAGCTGCACCACCTTCAAAGGGGCTCTGGGCGATTCAGAAGGGAGGGAAAACAAAAACTCCTCCTCCTGCTCAAACTGCCTTAGGCCGTTTCCGCACGGCCAATTAACGACGGCCTGGGGGCGGTAAAAACGCCGCCCCCAGGCCGCCGTTCGCACAGGCGCCGCTGCTGCAACGCAGCAGCGGCGACCTGGATGCGCTTCCCTCCCCCCAGGGCGGCCTCAGGCCGCCCTAAACAACAACCCTTTAAAGGGTTGTTGTTGGGGAGGAAGCGTCTTCCCGGCGGCGCGAACGGCTGCTGGGAAGCAGCTGTCTCCCGTCTCCGCCCACTCGCGGTGTCTGTAATTAAAGCCTGCTGGGCGTGCAGCCCGCCCACACTGTCCTCCGACCTCCAGGGGTCAGAGGGCAGCATGGGCTGGCACGCAGCACGGCAACAATGCACGGTATCACCATGAAGGGGAAGCGGCGCGTCTGCGGCGTGAGCCGCCTGCCGCCTGTCGCCTCCGCTTCACTCGCTCATGACGGGCTTGCTTCGCCTCTTGGCGGCGTGGGGGCGCAAGGAGGCCGTGCGGAAACGGCCTCTTTGGTGAAACATGCTTAAACCACACAAAAGTGCCGCCTAAGCTGGAAGGGCTGGGGCTGACATTCTGGGGTTGGAATGCTAATGGAAGCCAACTAAGGTCAGCTCCACTCCTGGAAACACCCCAGCTTGCCCTTCCTCATGTCAATGTCCAATTGGGCTGCCAGCACAGCTCCATGATGGTCCTGACCTCCGGGTTTCACCACCATGGAGCTGAGGGGTACCAGTTGCCAATGCCTTTGCCCCCTTGCACCAGCGGAGGGGGCAAACACATCAGCATGGCCTTTCTGCCAGTTCCACAGCCCAATCCCCCCATCTGGATTGGGCTGCCTGAGGCATACAGGAAGTGAGATCCAGGACATCCTCCCTGAGTCTCTTCTTGTATATACTCTATTTATTTATAGGAAATTATGTAGATCCAGCCTGATTTCCCTGGACTCATTGCAATACAACAGTCTGCCTTCTTTCCTGGTCTAAAAAAAGGAGACCACACAAGGAACCAAGGGAAAAGCAAGGCAAGAGACCAAGGGGAAAATATAAAGATCTTTAAGAAGTGAAAAACAAAAATATTTGGTCCTTTCCCTCTTGTCCTATGTGACCTCAAGATTATGGGAGTAATCAACTGGACATGGAAATTTCCAGGAAATATGGGAACAACACAGGCAGACTTTTCCATGAAAGAAAGACATCACAAATGCTGCTCCTCTTAAAGAATATTTATTGCACACCCTAACATTCAATAAAATTGTATATTTAAAAAATGGATCATTGACAATCTGTGACATCTAAAACTCTGGATATTTCAAAGGCACAAGACCCAAAAGGAACTGAACTGGCAAATGGACTATTTCTGCTGTTACAAACCCTGATCAGGAGAGGAAAACAGATGATGGCAACATGTGGACAGAAACAGCCTCGTAGCACCAAGTGTAAAAAGAACTCTTTTTATTCACTATAAGACACTGCCTTTCTTTAAATAAAAAGTGCCATCATTCCATTATAGTAGTGTAGGAGTCATTTCTCAGAAATGAACTGGACTGTACATAAAGAAGTGGGCCGAAAGAAAAATCTGGTAAGTAGGTCAGTTTCAATTGACTTCTGTTCTCCCACACGGTCTTAAAAATTCGTTTCCTCGTTCATGAAACCACTTGTTCGATACTGTGGCAAAACAAAAGCAAAGCAAAATTCAAAAAATGAACATAAGATGTTAAGGAACAAACCACAAAAGGCAACTGAGACGTATGCAAGCAATTGTCAGTTTAATTCCCCATCAGAGAGCACCAGGAAGAAATGACTATAAAGATTCATTGAGTGGCACGTGTCTCCAAAGTAGTTTTTAAATAGGCATCACTCTGCAAACTCAACATTAAAATGATGCAATCTTTCCATGAATGCCGCTGTGTGATTAGAAAGGGAAAAGTAATGAGGTCAGTGGAGCTCCCATCTGACCTATGATTGCACAGTCATACAAGTACTGTGATCTGGAATCTTGAGGAAAGGAGATACAGTTGAATGTCCATGTATGTATGTATGTATGTATGTATGTATGTATGTAATTTATTTAATTTATTTAATTTATTTAATTTATGTACATATGTACACATAATGCTAGAAGAAATGCTGACACACTGCACCCTATATTGGCTGGGGCGAGGGGCAATGGAAGAGTGTTTACATGCCAACGCCATGTGTACTATTTTGGCCACAAGATGGAACCCCACCCCCACCTGTTTTAAAGCTCTGTCAATCCCATTGTAGGCTGAAATTCACAAATGCACAAAAAATAATATTTAATGTATTACTCAAATGTGGTCCTAACCCTAGCTTTCTATGTCCTGCTGCTGCTCTGGAGATCACAGCAGATTATATTTTTGGACTTCAAAATCATGGAGGAAAATCTAACAGTGAGGGAATCTGAATGTGACATCATCCAAAGATGTCAAAATCATGGAGGAAAATCTAACAATGAGGGAATCTGAATGTGACATCATCCAAGAGACAAAATGACAGACAGCTTGTCGTCTGACTCAGGCACGACTAATAATATGTCAGAATCCTACACTATAAGCTCATCCACTGTAAGAACTTAAGAAAAAGCCTTGCTGGATCAGACCAGAGTCCATCTAGTCCAGCTCTCTGCTACTAGAAGTGGCCCACCAGATGCCTTTGGGAACTCCCATGCAGGATGTGAAAGCAATGGCCTTCTGCTGCTCCCGCTCCCGAGCACCTGGTCTGCTAAGGCATTTGCAATCTCAGATCAAGGCAGATCAAGATTGGTAGCCATAGATTGACTTCTCCTCCATAAATCTGTCCAAACCCCTTTTAAAGCTATCCAGGTTAGTGGCCATCACCACCCCCTGTGGCAGCATATTCCAAACACCAATCACATGTTGCGTGAAGAAATTTTTCCTTTTATTAGTCCTAATTCTTCCCCCTAATTCTTATTAACTTGGAGAATCTATTACTCTTACCTTGTGACAAAAGGGAGGATTACTTACCCCATTTACACCCTACTAGCACTGGGCATGCTGCATGTCTTGTTCGGTAATCACCCTCTCCACTCCTGTAGAGATTGTACCAAAATACTGCTGTCCCCTGAAGATGAGATAAAGGTTTTACTAATTTAAGTAAACTGGTTATGTGAGTATGAGAGATCTAACTTCAAATAATATTTGGCAACTTTTCAAACATTTCCTTTGTTTTCCTTTCAAACATTTTGCCACTGCAAGCCAACTTCAGGTCAAAAATCCCTGAAGATTTGGCTTGAACTGTCTAAGATAAAAATTCTATTTGTTCTAGGAATTTGCCAGGATCAAAAGTCCTGCTTCTTTTGCTACCTCTCAGAAACTCATTTGGAGGTGTTCACCTTTTTCATTTAAAGCACTCTTTCTGTTCAAACAGACTAAATTTTTTCTTCAGCAGAATTCTCACTCAAGCAGATCTTGATGCATGCTGTATGATTCCTCCTTGGCTAGAATGGTCAATAGTCTAGGAATTGGTTTTAGTTGCTTTCAAGATATGGTAGCTAAATGACATGTCACTCATTATCAGATACATGAATGCTTGAAAAAATCATGTGACTAATCCAGACAGGAGAAAGAAGCATTTATAGGGAGAGGAACAATGCATCAGAACTGCAACAGCAGTAGCTGGGGAAAGCTAAAACACCAAGCGTGACTGAGAAAGGGGAACATCATTACATCTAAAAATCAAAAGAGGAGAATATTTGCCATAACTGTAATGCAAACTTCAGTGCTTTTTTCCTGATGAGCTCTTATCAAACACCAAGTCAAACTAATAATTCCAAAGAAGTCTTAATCTGTTTGTACGGTTTCATCAAGGAAAATAGCAGTAATTTCAAAACTGAAATTGTCATTTGATTTATCAATGTAAAGCACACCTTCAACTACACAGACATGCAGTGGATGAGACTACACAGACAGAGGCCATTTCTGCACAGCACCAATAAAACATCTTGCAGACATTATAAGAAGAGCCACTTTGGGGTTTTTTGTCTGCATAGTGCAGGCAAAAAAAGTTGTGCCAGGAAAGGCAGTTCTTTTCCCCACCTCTCCCACTACCACTAGCTCTCACTTCCATTTTCGCCACAGCCTGCATCCGCCATTTTCTCCCACGTGATTTGCATCACCCACCATTCAGTGATGGTTTCCCTTGGAGGTTTCCTCTGCTTGCAGCTCATCTGCTTGCCATTTCGATGTGCAAAGTACATGAATAAAGTTAGTTTTGACTGCCGATTCGGAGCACATGTTGTTTTTCCCTTTTTTTGTTTGGGGGGAGGTGTCTTTGAAGCTATGACAGCATGATACAAGAATCTGCAACATGTTCATATTTCAAGTCGTAGCTTCGAAGACACTTCCCTCAAAACAAAACAGAGGAAAAACAACCCGTGCACTGATTTGGCAGTGAAAATGAAATTTATTCATGTACTTTTAAAATAGAAATGGTGGGCAGATGAGCTGCAAGCAGAGGAAGCCTCCAAGGGAAACCTTCACTGAATTGTGGGCGACACAGAGAATCACAAGCGGGAGAAAATGACGGGTGCGAACTACAGCAAAAATGAAAGTGGAAAGCTTATAAATTGGGCGGGAAAAATAAAACGCTTCCTTGTTCTGCACAGGAAAGGGAAATTGCCTAGACTCCATCTTGAGGAAAAAAGAGTGCTAGTTCAGTGTTTTCTAAAAAACCTGGATTGAGCAGAAATAAAACATCCTGAAGATGTCTTGGGGAAAAACATGAGCAAACATCCTCCACAAAATGCTTCTTTTAATGTCCTCAAGAAGTTTTATTTGCGCTGTGTAGAAATGGCCAGAGACAGCTACCATATTCCCTTCTGATTCTGCTGTAAGTCACTGTCTTTAAAGGGACCCAAATCTCAGTTAATAATACAGTCAGGATCTTTGTCAGGATTTGGCTGCTACTTCTCAGCTTTTAGTCTTTTTCTCAAAAGACCTACTTTCATGCCCACTATGAAACTACAGGTAGTTGGAATACTAACTGCTTTTTACTACCACAGAAATCTGGACAAATTTAACAAGTACAAACATTCCCTCTAATGTACTCTTTTAGGAGCTTATAACATTTGTATGTCGAGTTGAATGGGAATTCATAAATGCTGCACGGGCTGACACTGATACCTCATTTGTTTTTGATTAATGCTTTCCCAGCACTGATGGTTTTTGCAGGTCTATTTCAAATTTGAGCAAAGGCTCTGAAACTATGCATTTGCTTCTAGCAAGAAGAAAAAGACTATCTGAACAAGGTTTTGGCACACACCATTTCCCTGCCTTTAAAATAAACGCCCCCAGCACTGAAGAGAGAACTGGCATCCTAGAATTAGATATGGGGGTGGGAGGTAGGGAGAGAAAGCGGCCTGGAAATGGTCCTGTGGCACAGGTGGTGGCAGCTTTGCCTGCACCTGCCAGTGTTCTTTCCTCCAAATTCAAGAGGCTCCCATTAGCTTAATTCAAAGGATGGGTTCATCCTCTTAAAAACGAAATTTAAAATAAATAAAAAAGTTACATTGGCTTCAAAGTGCAGAACCCATGTAAACACTGAGTGACAGACAAAGCACGTCAGCACATATGCAATCACCAGTCAGCGACATTTGCACTGCCCCACAGCATTCCAGGCTCCAATGGAAGCAGTAGGTGGGCCACGAGAAGCAAAAAATTGTTGTTTACAGTTGGGAAACTGCCTAATGGAAGCACCATGAGCAAACAAATTAAGAGGTTTGGGTTTCCTTAACTGCAGTCCCAACCAGACATTTATTATATAGTAAACAAGCGTGTAACACCCCTAAAATTGTGCCTCTCTTTAAAGCAAAGACTGCTTTAGCATTCTACTTTTGTAGAGAGATAGAGACTTCCTGAATACAGTTCAATAGGGCCTACCTGTACTTTAATTAAGGGTGCTTGTTGTTAAAGCAATTTCATCGCATATAGAGGCTTAGAGGTGGGTACCATGGCTTAGACAAAGGCACCTATTAATCATGCCAATGGATGCCTTGTTGCCTGCCCTGCCAAACAGCTGATTGGGTAAAAATGGTATAGCACAGAAAGAATGCTAAAAAACAGTAAAAATGGTGCTTGGTGTAATTTAAAAGAGAAAACATTAATTATAGACAAAGCCACCACTTACCTTTTTGGGCCAAATTGCAGCTCCAAAATCAGGGAAAACTGTTGCACCTCCAGCTTCTACATCACTCATCTGAAAAAAACAAAACATCCATAAAAGAAAATAATTGATGATTCAGCATCACAGCCAACCAGATACTACACATTTCTAAACTGTTTTATTCTATACAAAGTTCAATCAGATTAAAGACTGTTGATTTGGGGGGGGGGTAAAATTCAGGAGGAAATGTACGCTTTTAGAAAATATTCTCACAGTATCCTGCATTTTTATTCATTCATATTTACATAATTCTGAATGTTAGACAGCAATCACTGGTTTAGTATTTGGTATAAAAATTAATATAGTACCAGTTTTCAACTGAAATGTTTTTACAGTACACCCCAGACAGAAAAAGCTACGTAGCCATTTAGTTACGTGTTTCCTTAGCAAACTGAAAGGTTATCTTGGCACTGCCTGACCAAATTTTAACTCTGTACATCTTTCAGTGAAGCACCTGGGTGTCTAGCATATGATAATAAAACTAATACTACTATTTCAGTACTAAATAATATTAGACCAGTGAACCACAAATTCTACTAACCACTCAAATCCTAAACACAAAGTTGTCTATGGCCGTTTCCGCACGGGCGAAATATGACGTTGTGGAAACGGGAAAAGAAACGTCAGAGCGAGAGCGTTCGCATGCATAGCGGCGGAGGTGCGCAGTTGCGCCGTCGCGAAAACGCTTAATCGGCGCGAAGACGGCGTATTCAAAAAACGCTTCGAAGCACTCTTTTTCCACATGTGACGCACCGACGCAGCAGTCGTGCGAACCGCCGCCATGGAGCCGTTCTCAACAATGGCGACTGCCAAAAGGCCAAGCTTGGTCACCGTCCTCCCCCCACACACGTTTGTCCCTGGTGATTTCCCTGCATGGTCAAACACCTTTCCCAGATCCATGTCGCCTGTGCAGATGGTGGCTGCCCATACACACTCCGGTCTCACAGGTAACATGAACTGGGACTGACAGTAGCTGGATGGGGGACGGGCAGAACATCAGGGCAGTCACGTTGGCCTGCGCGGCTCCGCGAGTGCGCAGGCGCAACGTGGCGAGACGCCGCTTCCGCAGCGCTTCCGTGCGAACCGTCACATTTCTGCGGGGCTCCTGACGCACGCAGCTCCGCCTGTCTGTGCGAACATTTTTTCGCGGATGCGTTGCTATTTACGACGTCATCGCGTCGCTCCTTTTGTCCGTGCGGAAACGGCCTATGTTATACTTTAATCACTGGCAGTTCCCCCCTAGCAATGCGTTTACAGAGATATCTCAAAGGGGATGCAGTTGCTACACTGGACTTCTAGACTTAGCAATGAGTTTTTAAGAGAAAAACCCCCAAATTCTTGCTTGAATTAAGTCCAGTTAAAACTATGACTATGGTCCACAGCAAAACAATAACAACTAAAGCATCCACCACCACCCTCCCCCCAAAAAAGAGTAAGGCCTAAGATGGCAATTGTATAAACATTTGAAAGCATCAAAAAGATTTAATCCCACTCAAGCTAATTTATCATTATTTTCCATTAGCCTCAATTATTGTCTCTGTAGACTGTAGAAAACCTTTGTGAATATTCTACTTGCAACATGAAGACGGTAGCCAATTATAAACAAACTAATGCTAAGTTGCTGCATTAATCTATTTGGTTGGGATGAACAAACAGCTTTGCTGATTCAGATTCCATGACCCTGCCCAAGATATTGTCAGGTTTTCTTGGTGCAGCCATTCTGACCTATGCACTTGCATGTAGACAGAATACAAAATGTTCCCAATACTATTCTTAGAAACCCATGCTTAATCAAATTTAATAGATGCTATACAAATGTATATTATCCTGAGATTGCTCACTAACCCTGCTGTGTGGATAAAGCATGGGCAGCCCAATCCAGCAGCAAGTGAAGATGATGTTACAGCATCATAGCCCCAGCACCTACAAAGGGGTTTCTGGTGGCGCAGAAAGGGTGAAAACAGAAGAAAAGTCTGGCCATCCGGAAACCCCATTGAAGTGTCAACAACACACTTTTTCATGTCATAACTCTGCCACCAGCATAAGGGGCCATTCTTGGGCTGAAAGTCCCTTGGAAGCTGACTGTGTCAGCTCTGCCTCTGGGACATCCCCAGACTGCCCCCATCCTGCTGGTGTGAGATTTTGCACTTGATGGACACTGTTGCAGCATGGACTTTTAGACTGGGCACTGAAGAGCTGCACAGTGCTTCACTGCCCACATATTCACCCAGCCCACTGGTGTTATTTGCCTTTTACATTGGTGAGGTGGGCACCCATGTCGGTATGACCCTGTGGCAAGGTCACAATATATTTGTCTCCCCCCCACCCCCCAGGATTAGGTTGTAAATAAAGTTAGACAACATACAGAGGTATTCATTAAATCAACATTTTCCTACAAAGTTTCAATGGTAATAGATGTACTACAGTTTACTGGGGGGGGGGGGGAAGGAGGACAAAAGCAAAAAATGAGAGCTTTCCTGGAAGACTCACAACATCAGTGCTATCAGGTGCGGTCTGATAAAGGTGAGAATTTCCTCATAACTCATATACCTCAACCTACACAAATAACAATGCTAGAATAACTTTTTAACCAACTCCCAACAACAAAAAATTCCACCTTGAAAATGATGTTCTTCTCACCAGTGCTTAATTTTCAGCTCATCTTGAAGCTTGCACAATTTTAACTGTTAACATTGTAGTAGCAGTTGTATTATTTCCCCCCCCATAGATACTGCAATTGCATCTGATGCTGAGAGTACCAGGAAATCCCACATTCAGGATTTGCTACCAGCAGTAAATCCCTAAAACCCATGCAATTGGTTATATTTATGCTGCCAGTGTTGACAAAAAGTCTCACTCAGCACATATAAGATTGGTCATACTTACATAGCTTAAAAAAGTGGCCACTCGATTCCCAGTCCCTAAACGCTTGAAAGCATCAGGCTCATCTTTCTATAAAAAGAAAGTAAACTGCAACCTTCAAGCACACAGACAAGGACACAGAGGTACTTACATAGTTAAGAAACGTTGCTAGCCTATTTCCTTCCGTTTTGAGTGTGCTGTCAAAGGGCCGCTGAAACAAATAACAACTTTAACCCAACTTCCAAAGTGGAACATATATCTAGCACTGGAATGTGCCACCCAATCCTTATGCATGTATACTTGGAATCAAGGCCCAGCAAGTTCAATGGGAAGGCCCAGCAAGTTCAATGGGACTTACTGCCGAGTAAGTGTGCACAGGACTGCAGCCTTAAAGTCTCAAGATAAATGCCTTGATACAAAACGTGTTAACATAGCATACAATGCCAATCAAGCCAGGTTTATTCAAACACATGCAATATGTACCCTGGGGAGCTGTTTTTCAGCCGCTGAAAGAGTATGTATAATCAATTCATGGCAGAATGGTATTTCTATATAGGCAAATATTTTATGCAGAAAATAATTGAATTGCAGAGGGACGGAGGCAGCGCGAACTGGGGCACAGCCTGCCCATGGACCCCCTGCCCCGATCTGCCCCCACCCTCAGGAAGGGGGGGTCTGGGGTGATTTTCTGCCCCCACGTGATGCCAATGGCATGCACCCGGGGCACGGAGCCCCCTCCCCATTGCAGCCTCACCCCTGATTCCTTGCCTATATCACAAGTGACTGAACAGCATTAACTGACTTTATTGTATTTGAAAAACCAACTCTAAGAAGAAATAAAAGGTGCCTTATCTCAATTGCTACATGGGAATGTCTCCGGAGGGAGAACATAGATTTGCTTGAGTTGTGGATATGATGAACAGACAAATGTCCTGATAGCAGCAAATTCATCACAGACTCTAAGAATAACAGTTATATGGAATTTCTCCCAAAGAGACTTACCTGTTATTTAAGAAATAAAAGGTCACAAGATTTTCTAACCAGAAAAAGATGTCTTATTCTCTGATAAGAAATTATGATTCTGGTTGAGGACAATGCTGCCTTTCTAGATTAATGAGAATTTGTCATGACAAAAAGCCATAAGCCTCCTTTATTATTGCATCAGGCCACATAAGAGCTCAGCAGGAGAATTTTAACTATCTTCCCTCACAAAACACTACAGCTTGTGCTCAAAGGAGGGGAGGGGGAGAGAAGATAAAGAGGAAAGAGATAGCCACCCTGGGTCCCTTTCAGAGGAAAAATGTGGGATAAAAATAATTTAATAAATGAATCCTCATATATAAAATCTCATTCAGAAGATGCTAAGAATAAGATGTATTGCTACTAGATGGAGCTAAGAGGGGATGAAAGCAAAAAATTTAAAATGAAATTCTCAGGCCTTGACTATAACAGAGGGTGCAAGGAGACTGAAGAAAAGAATAGCTGCAATGCATAGTATTGCTAGGGCAGAGAGCAATTTTTAAGCTGGGGGCAATTAAAAGGCGTACTAAGAGTAATCACTGTATGTAATTGGGTACTGTTGCAATAATTATTGTGCATTACTCCAGATCAAATTTATTTTAAAAATGTGATTCTTTGTGGGGAGAGAAATAAGGAGGATATATATTTATGTTCCTTCAGTTAATATTGCCTGCTTCAGGAGTTGTTTTGGCTTCCATTTTGGTTGGCTGTTCTCAATAGTAGAAATGGAGGCTGAGATATTTTTGACTGCTGATTCAAAATGTAGCTGCACAATAGCACTAGAGCACCTGTGCAATTAAAAAAAAATAGGAAGGATTGTTCTTCTATATCACAGATGACTCACAATCAGGAATAGTATGTCTTCAGCAGTAGTGTGTGGTATAAATGCAAATGAAGAGACAAGGGAAAAAATACCCCAAAATGACAAGGGTGGGTAGGGAATGATTTCACTTAAAACATTTCCAAGACACAAAGTTTGACCACTGGAAAAATCTGTTTACAGTATTTCAACAGTTTACAGTATTTCAAATTTTAATCTGTGCAGCATACAGAGCCTGGAGGACCCATCCAAACCTATAATAAATCCAACTTGTTGACTTCCCTTAATCTTGGCAGTTAACTATCAGCTGGATTCCAAGTGCAACTCTTCCCCAGAACAAGAGGGTGGATCTTCTTGCTTGTTTTGAATCCTGACTATGTTAATCTTGAATACAACAGAGGCTTTAAATGCATGCTGACTTATTTCAAAATACAGCTGCTCAATTTGGAGGATACTCTCCTCAGACTTTTCCTTATAAAGTACAATCTTGCTCCATAAAGGAGTACAGGAAAAGAAGAGCTGAAAGTATTGTCTGAACAAGGCCAACACAGCTACAGCAACAAAAATAAGAAAAAAGTGGTGCTAAATGTAGACAAGTTCAGAAATGTTAAACACAAATGAGGATTTGCTTCAACTGATTTTTTGAAATATGTTTTTCCAGTACTTGGTAAGATTCCAGCTCATTTTGAGTGAGCTACTATGATCATTAAACCAAATAAATGTTGTCTGAAAAGGACAGAATGCATGCAAAAACTTGGACCGTTACAACTGCTGTCAAAAGGAAGAATGCTGCAAGATTATCCTAGAAAACTAAAATATGGAAAAGAGAACATTTTAAATGTGTGTCAGAAATGTGATCATCATTAAGGGACTTTTTATCAGTTATGGTGGACTTGTAACACAGCTAAAAAAGTCTGGATACAAATACCTTCAGTAATCCAGAAGATTTTAAAGATATACAATAGAAACCAAAGGCTTTTCTTTTAGGTCTTTTGGACAGACAGCTTGAAAAAAATGGACCTCTGTTTTTATATATGACATCAGCAGCAAGAATATTAGCAATAATAAGAATTAATTTTACAATTGTAACTAGAAAGCAAGTAGTAAACTTTGTGCTGATATTTGGTGCAGACGAAATCGGGAATGTTCACTTTCCCATAACTGTGCTTTTTGTGTTTCCCTTCTTTGATCTTTGCATGTTCTTAAAGTGTTAATAATAAAAGTCCAATTCCAAAAAAACAGTAAACTGTAAGACACCATGAGGACAATCCGAAACACCCTTCTAAATCCACTGAAGTCAGTGGTCTTATAAAAGTGTAACTCTGTTCGGAATTGCATTGTTAGCTGCATGTCTGTGTTGAAGAAATCTCTGGAACTTGCTAGAGGTACACTTGTGTTTCACTACGTGCATCTTTAGCATACTTGGATGTGTCTTTTAGTTATGAACTCTTATTACATAGATGCAAGTTTTTAGATATGGTGGTTAAGGTCCTCATCTCAAGCACTGTTTCTTGTGCCCCCATGTGTAAAAGGTAGGCACCAGTTCTGAATGGGGCATTCTCAGTGACTGTACCTCATCTATGGAATGTCTCCAACTCTAAAGCTGACCTGGCACCTAAAATTACTGACCTACTTTTTTTTTACACTCTGCTTCTATGCTACTTTACCATATTATAGATAATGTAGATTGGTTTTGCTAGTGATAATTATTTCAGTTGGTCTGTGTAATTTTTTTACTATTTGTTTTATTTTATGTAGTTTATTTTATGTAGTTATGTATTTTCGGCCAATTTGGGAAAGGGCACTGAATATAAAGCTACATCTTAGGTTTGCTGCACAAAAGGCTGGAATACCACAACCAAAACCACAGGAACCAAGTCTTCTGTGTAAAATATGGAGCCACCTAGATAATTTAAATCTTGGAGATGTGAAGAGGTCCTACTTCAGCCAAAAGTTATTGTTCAGTAAAGACCTTCAATAATGTTTGGATCTTGTTGAGGCTCAAACCACACATTACAAGGGACAAAAGATTGCCACCAAGTCATTCCTGACAAGATGATACCACTACCCTCCGAATGTCCCTATGTTCACTGCATTTCAACTGCTCCCACTTGTTGAGGATGGGAAATCTGAGTGCCATGATGCCATTACATATAACTTCTACTACTGGAAGGGCACAGGAGAGATGCATTGATGGCAGCCACACTGTTCTGATAACTTTAGAAGGACTGCAAGTTCTGAGAGAAACAACACTCCCATTGCCACTGATATTTTTTAACAGTGAAAATTTGTCACTCATTGTCAGAATAGTCAGACCATTCCAAATAACTGGAAGAATGACAACATGAGGGAAATACTTCAGGGAAAAAAAAAAACTCCTCTGAGATGCCATGGAATGCTACAGCTATTGCTAATAAGTCTGGTCTTTCAAAGCACACACATTCAGTGGCATTATATTTCAGTGGCAATTTCTTAAATACCTCTGATCATTGGCATAGTGTTAATAACTGACTGTAACTCATAAAATGGTCACCATTCACCTACAGAAATGCAAAAAGATAGATACTGAGGCACTTACCCTTGAAAAATCAAAGTGAGGCTCATATTGTCCTCCCATGCCATAATTAGCAACCTAGAGGGGTTGAGAAAATGAGAATGTTTTCAATTTAAAAAATGGAAGTAGAAGATTTGTTCTGCAGATGTCAGCAACTTCATTAATAACTAGGTATTAACAGTCCCTGAACTGAAATGAACCCATCAAATTAAAAACCAGTCTGGAAGGTGCTTGGTGTTTAAACTCTCTTCAGATTTAGGCAACAGATCTATTTGAAAGGCATGGTGAGGAGGTGGAATGACATTAAAATTCTACACAAAATACTGAGGAACTTCTTTCAAGGTAAATCCCAATTTATGAATACAAAAATTAGTTTTGTGTGATGGCATTTCATGAAGCAGTTGCAATGATGCGTGTTCAACCAATGACATATGTTCAAAGCGGAAAGCCTTCCTCAAACAGAAGATCCCCTTAAGTTACTGTGACAGACAGGGGGATGTTCTGCCCCGAAGGGAAAATCAGCTACTCAGATGAGCCTATCCAAACACTTTCAAGAAGGGGGATGAGATGCTGGAGGGAGCACAGGGGAAGAGGACTTGAGATCTGCTTCAGGAAGAGAGCAGTGACAGCTTAGATCTGGTTCACGAAAAAAGGCAGTCAGAGTGAAGGGTAGCTCTGCCTAGTAGTGTGGCAGAGTGGTTTAGTTCCATCCAATAGTCCCTCTAATTGTTCCCTAGTGCTGCCCGAAATTTCCCAGACATTGTGCAGAACTAAGCTGCCTATAAGATTTCTTCCAGCTGGACATCCTCTTATCTACGTGGCACCTTGCACGGCTTACAGGGAAAATAAGTTCTATCTTTGGGAAAGAAGAAAGTGTTTGATTGTTAGGCCTATCTCTGGTGATGAGCGAGATTCAAAACAGACAGAAGTATTTCATAGCTAAATTGTGCAACTCTCCGCCCCAGGACGTAGTAATAGCTGTCAGCCTGGAAGGCTGTAAGACAGTGGCGTTCCTGCCTAGGGACAGGGGGTACCCTATGTCCCCGGGCGCCCCCATTTGGTCACGTGGGGGGGCGCCAACATTTCAGGGTCGTTTGTGTGTTTTTAAATTTTTTAAGTGTTTTTTCACGTTCTGGCCTGCAGGGGGTGCATTTTTAAGGCTAGTGGCACCCAAATTTCAGGGGACCATCCAGAGACTGTCCTGATGATGCCACCCAAATTTGGTGATGTTTGGTTCAGGGGAAGCAAAGTTATGGACCCCCAAATGGGGTGCCGCCATCCCCATTGTTTTCAATGGAAGCTAACAGGAGATGGTGGCTACCCATTTGAGGGACCATAACTTTGGTTCCCCTGAACATAACTTCACCAAACTTGGGTGGCATCATAAGAATAGTTAACAGATGATACCCTGAAAATTTGGTGTCACTAGCTTTAAAAATACACCCCTTCCAGGCACCCCAAGAAATTTGCCCAAGATTCTTTGTTTTGCAGTGACTTTCCTCCATTGTAGCCTAATGGGGAATTTCTGAGTGTGTAGGCAGGCTGCACATTTCTGAAGATAGAGACACCAGACTTTCAGGGGGGCCATAGGAGGGCCTCCTGGTAATAGCATCCAGGTTTGGAGACCTTTGCTTCTGGGGAATTCCAATTTTTATGGGCCCCCAAGGAAGCAGCTTATTTTGTTTCCTGGCTCCTGCACATGAAAGCCTGTGGGCTGAGTTCTCTCAGAACTCTCTCAACTGTCCCCCCCCCCCCCACCCAGAAGCAAACTCACCAAGATTGGATGCTATTACTCAAGGCCTCTTGGAGCCACCTTGAAAGTCTGGCGCCTCTATCTTCAAAAATCTGCAGCCTGCCTCAGAAATTTCTCATTAGCTACAATGGAGCAAAGTCACTGCAAAACAAAGAATCTTGGGCAAATTTCTTGGGGTGCCTGGAAGGGGTGTATTTTTAAAGCTAGTGACAAACCAAAGCTGAACCAAACATCGCCAAACTCGGGTGGTATCATCAGGGCAGTCTCTGGATGATGCCCTAAAATCATGGTGCCGCTAGCTTTAAAAATGCGCTCCCTGCAGGCTGAAA
The DNA here is from genome assembly GCF_021028975.2 of Sphaerodactylus townsendi. Classification (NCBI taxonomy): domain Eukaryota; kingdom Metazoa; phylum Chordata; class Lepidosauria; order Squamata; family Sphaerodactylidae; genus Sphaerodactylus; species Sphaerodactylus townsendi. The sequence goes on from NC_059427.1 coordinate 90,298,118, forward strand.
AAACACCAAAAATACCTCCCAAAACCCAAATACTTTGCATTCACATTTGTTAATTTTTGGGCAGGACATAATCGGACAATTTTTGTCTGAATGTTAAATTTGCTTGTAGTCCAGCCGAGATCTGCCTGGCCCCGTTTCATCTGAATCTCCAACCCTCAAAAGTGATGCTGTTTCAGGGTGGGGGAGAATCCACCCCCAAACAGCATCACTTTCCATTTTGTTTTAACCGGGGACCCCAGATTCTCCCTTTAAGGTAGATTTAAAAGAAGAATCTGAGCTCCCTAGTTTAAACACCAATGCAAGTGGATTCCACTGGAGGTGTTTTGTAAGAGATGATGTGACATTTGTTTGGTAAATGTTTTGCTGCGGGTGATTTGTGAGAGATTTACATGCTTAATACCCACTTGCACTGGCTTGGAGTTGTTTCTCAGGCTAACAACCTACCTCATAGGGTTGTTGTGATTAGGAAATTAGGAAAAGAGTTGGTGGGTAGAGAGCCATGTATGTTTTGATGGGAGTGGGAGGTGATTTGTGAGCTGATACAAAAAAATCATTGTTTGGTCATGGTGGGGGCGGGTGGCTGCCCATACACCGGGCCGGGGGGGGGCGGGGCGCCAAACTCAGGTTTTGTCCCCGGGCGCCAGTTTGCCTAGGTACGCCCCTGCTGTAAGAGGGGAGTGGATTTGTTCATGGAGGATAGGGCTATCCTTGCCTACTAGTCAAAATGGATAGTAATCATGATGCACACATATTCTCTCCAGTATCAGAGGAGCATGCCCGTTACATAAGGGGCTGTGGAACACAGAAGGGTAATGCTGCTGCAGTAATCTTGCTTGCGGGCTTCCTAAAAGCACCTGGTTGGCCACTGCGTGAACAGACTGCTGGAAATGAAGGGCCTTGGTTTGATCCAGCATGGCTTTTCTTATGGAAATGAACTCTCATTTCCCCAGGCACCTGCTTTCAGCAAATCGGTCCAACTGTCACAGCAAATCGGTCCAACTGAAGACTTGATGAATCATGAAGCTTCCAATTTGTGCTCCGTGTGTAAAGGAAAGAATAAGGAAATGTGCAAGCACAGCAAAGAAGTCATGTTCATGCCCATCAAAGTTTCGTTGCAATATCGTTGCTGCCCAAAAATCCTATCTATTAATATATCTTTGACATCCTTATATTTTATATATTCAATGAGTTTCCCAAAATTCTGTTCCAGAGACTGACAGATGTAGTAAGGCAGCACTCATGGTTTTCCATACCATGTTTTCCACTCAACCATGCTAGTAGAAAACTGAAACCAGAAACAGATTCAACAAGATGGACCACAGATATGGAATCACCCAGATCGTACTGCTAGCAATGTGATTCTGCACTGACCTGCAGTAATTCGGCTGTTTTTGTTGTTAACCCTGTGATCTGTTCCATTCGATTATTCACCTTGGCAACAACAGGATCATCACTTTCCTCCAGCCATGAACTTGCAGAAAAGACAATTTTTATCAAGGAATGAGAAAACATTTCCAATAACTGTGTTAATTGAGAACATTTTGGTGTCAAAAGTTTCCTTATGCCATTTCTGTGTCCTTTTGCTGGTAATGGAGATGGGAGAGGGCCAATACATTGTTCCTGTGAGTTTTAAATTTTTCTAATCATCCAGTTCTGAATGTTGCTTATGTCAAGCAAACATTTTTATTGCAAAAACAAAAACACAGACTTTGCAAATAAATTTTTTACTCTGAGCTTTAACAAGACTTTTGGAGATTACCCACAAAACTGTCTTTATTCCTAGACATCTTACCTTTTAGACACCCTGTAGCTGGCCACAGTTAGTACACCAGTTTTGGGATCACGTACTGTAGCTCTTGCCAGCTGTAGCAGAAGAAATATCAAGATTTATTACCTGCAGTATTGCTGAAAATACGTTACAAAAGCAAGGTGTCACATCCTGACCTCCATTTGCAAACATATACTACATTCAATGATGCCATTGTATAAGAAATTTATTCTGCACACAGTGACAAAGGGTATTCCGTTGTAGTGGCAGACATAATTAATGTCATATAAAATGAGGTTACATGCAAAGGTCTACATAAATCATATCACCTAACCAGATTAAAAAAAAACACGTTTCCTATAATGACAGATTTGGAATAATGTACAGGCACACACTGTGAATTAGTACACGATGCCTGTCAACACATACTATTCCTGTGCCTGTTCTCCATGCTGACTACTTCTAGTGTGAACAAGATGTTAAACAAGATAAGCATAGGTAATACAGTGACCATAGCAAACCCACTGTACTGGCAGCTCAGATGCCGCAGCAGCCACTCCCTGAATTCATCCTAAAGATCTAGCATAGATAAAATTCTGAAGATTAAAATTCAGAATATGTTTATACTGAAAATATGCTAATAGAAAGCATTTATACACATTTGTTACAGAAAGATGTTGCAACATTAGTCCGGGGAGGGGGTGGGATCTGTTTTATTGAAACAAATTCCATCCTACAAGAATGCATTTGAGTTTCATTCAATGTTTCAGGCCAAACTCAAACTGTGCATTCTTTCTCAGGTTCCCAAGCAGCATGCAAAGGAATGTAAATGTGCACATTCCCATCTCTTCCTGCTTAAACATAACATTTTGCACAAAACTAAGCATAGACAGGCACAACGGTCAGAGGAGGCAAATTTATTTGCCCAAGTAGGGGGAAAAACCCTTGAAAGCTGACATCAGGTAGAAGAACTATGGAAACTGTAGTCATGGACTTTTAAAACACAAATACAGATTGGAGACTAACTGCTGGGTTCAGTTATGAAATGCAGTTCGCACAAACTGCATTGTCTCAGTTTCTTGTCCAGTATACAATGTATTTTCCTTGCAAAGCTGCTGCAAGCATGAATTGATCATACCATATCTACACTGCCTATATCTTCTATGTCTTCTATATCTACACTGCCACATCCTTACAGTGATCTGTCAGTTTCTGATTGTGTAGGGCTCCTTGAAAACTTCTCTCAATGCATACGCAAATAGAAATGCTTACAAGAGTTGCAAGATATGTATAGCTTGATTTGGGTCAGAAAGTTTCATTAACTTAGGAACATGAGGGAAAAGGCTCCCTGGTGTTTCCAACACACACTCTAGTTTACTGGTAAAACAACAGTTAGAATGTAGAATCACTAACTGTGAATAACATCTGGCAGACTCTGGGTCCTCTGGTTGCTAAGCCAGAGGGAAGAAGAATGCATGGAGGGAATGGTAGCCAGATTGAGACTTGCTAGCATGCCATTTTGTGGGAAAGTGTTTGCTGGCCAGAGAATTCCCACATATGTTTATCTAAACGACAATAAAATCCAGCTCATCATTCTCCCTGTTTTCCCCCCTGATGTCTAGATACTACTTTTCTCCCTTTTACCTCCTAATCCTCTTATTAATTTCCGTGTCTCATCATGCAGCTTTTGGCACAAGGAGGGTCCAGAATTCTGCCTCATCTGCTATTCCGTTGCAGGCGCTTATTCTACAAATCACAGCTGGAAAATTACTCTTTGGAAATCTTTCATTATACAATGAAATATTGCTTGCAGTGATATAATTTAGCATTTGGAACTTCTCATTATGCCTGCAATTGTCTCATTCTTGCCATGTGGGGTTTTTTTTCTGTGGGCTTCTGTTGCCCTAAATGAAAAAGAAATTAAAATGCACTAGGATATTAAAGGTAACTGTAGTCCCCCATGCAAGTACCAGGTCATTATTGACCCATGGGGTGACCGCATCATGACTTTACTAGACAAACTATGTTTTACAGGGTGGTTTGCCATTTACTTCTTCAGCGATCTATACTTCACCCCCAGCAAGCTGGGTACTGATCTTACTGACTTCAGAAGGATGGAAGGTTGAGTCGACCTTGAGCCAGCTACCTGAAACTGACTTATTTTTGATTGAATGCTATTGCGTCAACCGTCTCAGCCTACAGTCTATTGCATTTGAAATTGCAGTAATGAAAGATAGCACATAGTGGCTGGAAAGTAAAATTCTTTCCCAATCCAATCACTTATTTCTTTGACAGAGGAGACATATTTTACAGATCTGATGCAATTAACATTCATGCAAAATATTTTATTATGAATTTTCCTCTTAGCTCACTTATATTTAGTAGAAGTATCTTATAAACAAAAGTTTCCTTGAATTTAAGGTTTTTCTTGCCTAGGGCTATATATCACCATTGCTTCAAAGTATAATTTTAATAGAACCGAGAGGAGATGACCTTGCATAATTCTTTTGATTGCTGTACATCAAACTCTGAAGGAACTGTGCCCAAAATACAGATATTATCTTTACAGCTGCTGTACCCTTTTCAATACTACTTGTCTCTAAAAAGGCATCACTTAGCAAACACAAATGTTCCTTCATTTAAAACTACATGACTTCATCCCAGGTTAAAACTCCAACCTTTGGCCGGGGGTGGGTGGGTGGGTGTAGATGTAATACTCCCTACACACACTTAACTGTATATTCACAGTGCTCATTTTGAACAATGTGGACTAACAACATGCATGCTGCTGCTTTCTATATATTGTCCAAAGCAGTCTGAAAACCAAGCACAGTTTTTTTAGTATGAGGTAATTGTAAAGCATCAGAAAAATATCTGAATTAATACGGCCATGAGGCAAACAAATATTTCAGCCAAGAAACTGACAAAGAACTATGACTTCATAAATACCCTGAACGAGATTAATGGTCTTGAAAAGGTTTCCTTTTCATTTCCAACATTTTTTCATTATTCATTCAGTGCTAAATGCAGAAGAATTCTACCTGAAGTACCATATTTCTTTGCATGCCAGCTCCACGAACCCTGCAGTTTACATCATTACATTTTCAGTATGAGATGCAACTAAAGAACATAACCCAGATACACTACAGGTCAGTTAACATGAGGCCAAAGAGACTAATGAGCAATTTGAATGTGTGTGAATTCAGGTTCTGATACAAAATCAATGGTCTTTAAAAACTGCATGCAAGTGAGCTCAGCAGGCAAAGTAAATAAGCACTGTAGATGTAATAAAGTTTTCTTGTAGGAATGACTGGGGAGCAAGGAAAAGGTCAAAATGAAAAAAAAGTTCATTACAACGTAGTCCCATTAAAAGATTTTTGTTTTCACTAGGCTATTTAAATTATAATGAATAAAACATTCAAGTATTCACCACTGGCCTAAAACCTGGCACTGCTTTATGTAGTTTTAAGAAGGAAATTTGAGAATGGCACGCCTAGTAGAGATGCTGTTTGCTAATATCTATGATTACTTGGAAGTCAGGGTTCCTGCAGTCATTAATAAGCATATATAGGATTGCTGCAGAAAGCTGAACAAATGTATCTAGGGCCCTTTCTGCACCACAACGGTGCGGGGGTGCGTCAGCGTTAACGATACCAACGCACCCCCCCAGGATGAACGGTCCCGAGAGGGCAGCAGGCGGCGGCACAGCCTTCGCACAGGCTGCACCGTCCCTGCAAGCTTACTCCAGCTCATTGCAGAGGCCAGGGGAAACGCCCCCACAAGCTGGAGCAACAGCTCTGGAGTCGCAGGCCAGGGGGGCATGTCCCCTGGCCTCTGCGACGAGCCGGAAGCCAGGAGACGAGGTAAGCTTGCAGGGATGGTGCGGGGGACATGGTGCCTTCCAGCCTCTGCTGTTCGCACAGCAGCAGTTTGAAGCCGCTGTTTCCGGAAAACCTCACTTGGGAGCGAGGTTGGGAAACAGCGGCTTCGTGCCGCTGGGGGGGAGCGAGGGCGGCGCTGCTGCAATGCAGCAGCGCTCCCCATGCAAACAGCTCCCTAGGGACGGCATTTTTGCCGTCCCTAGGGCGCTGTTTTTGGCCCATGCGGAAAGGGCCTAGGATTGTACCTGGAACTGTAGTCCCTCATTGCAGATGACTGACTGTGGCTGACACAAAAAGGAGGGTTGAATTTTAGAGGAAGAAAAAGGAGTTTGCATCCTGTATGAGCAGTCTCCTGGTAAATGATTTTGACAATGGCTCTGGGACAGCTGAGCCCTGGTATAGCCTGGACTTCCTAAGATGCGTTTTGAAATTGGGCTCACTACCACATAAACCTGTTTTAAACACTACTTCCAACTGTAAAGTTTTTGCATGGTCTATCCTAACAGCTGCGAGGAAAACGTGTTCCCCCCTGACCCTGCATGGTCTATCCTCAAGCATTGTCACAATCAGAGCTAGCTTGGTTAGCTCTTGCATGCTTAAGCAGCAGATTCACAACTTTCATAAATTAACATGTTACACTAACACAGCATTTTATCTTTTGAAAAATTGAAAACACTCACTTTTGGTTTTGCCACCTCCTTAATCTTCTCTATTTCTTCATCAGATAAGACATCATAATATCTGACAATGTGTGGACTGTCCCATTCATCTTCTTCTTTAAAAGGTGCTACAATCAGGTTGGGGTTTTTGTTTCCATTGTGGTACCTACAGAACAGTCTCTTCTGTCTTTGAGGGGTCTGAGAACAAATCCAGGTAAACCAGGAGCAGATTTAAAATGCTGAATATAAGGCTACACTTAAAGGCAGCAATAGGAGGCATACCTTTTCAGAGAATACCCTCCCCCCACACCTATGGCATACCCCACTACAAGGTATGAAATTGCCTTTCCTAACTTTCATAAACTGTTCTGTTTCAACAAGGATTTGCTGGCTGAGCTTTAGGTTTTTGTTTTTTTAACTGTGCCTGCAATTTTTAAGGAAATTGCCAAAGGTTTTGTTTTCAGTTTTCTTCTTAGTGAGTTGTAGTACTGCTTCAGATAATGATGTTGATCATATATTCAGATATTTGTTGAAAGTTACTTCAAGTACACTTAGAACAGGGTTCTGCAACCTGCGGCTCTCCAGATGTTCATGGACTACAATTCCCATCAGCCCCTGCCAGCATGGCCAATTGGTTGCAGATCCCTGACTTAGAAGAAGGATACATGTGTTTAAAAACAAATCATTTCTGACAAAAATGGTTCTGCTGAACAGAACTTTGCGGGGACAAAGTTCAGCCACATGTGTACTTCTTCATTAGGCCTCATATCAACTACTTCCAGTAACACAGAATTGACTGTCAGAATGTACTTCCAAAATAAGTAGTTGAAATCTTTACCCATCTTTCTTTCTCTCCCTCACCATTTTCACACCTTCTCCTCTGCAGAGGGCCTCATAGGTCTCACGTTCTGGCAGGTAGTCCTGAGGCCTTTCATAGATTCCACCTTGTGTGGTTGCTTCTGTTTTGTCTGATGTCTCATTTAACACCTGGTTCTCCTTTTCTTTTTCCAGCAGCATCTCAAAGTACCGCATGTTACTGCCTGCTCTTTCATGACTGGGAGCTTGGTAGGAGAGAAGGATAAAAGGAAGACGTCTAGTTACAATATCCAAGGAATCTCATCAGAAGGAGCCTCCAATTTTACAAAAGTACCCCAGTTACTTTGCACAAGTAAGAATTTCTTCCATGCTTCTCAAACAAGACTGAAGTAAATTAAGGTCACTATCTGAGAACGCGCTAAGGTTAAGAAAAGGGAAAAAGATTTCAATCTGCCTGAAACGGTAGTCCCTTTAACAATATAGTCCCTGCTTCACTTATACAAAGTGCCTTTTTGCCTTAAAAGAAATACCATTTAGAGAGGTAAAGAAGTGCTTTTTGTTACATGCTAGCCAAAAAACACTCCAACCAAGGAATGGAATAAATAGTTTTACCCTTTCAGAAATAATTTTGTCAATTATATACAAGGTAAAGGGAAGTGAGAAGATTAAGAACATTCTAAAGGCCATTTTTACTAAAAGTTTCAGAGCTTACAAATTTTTAAAACGTATATATCTCCAACAGTTCTTTAAACAGACCTTAGCAAATCCACCGCAAAATTTACAATTACAAATAGGTTCCTGCAGTACAAGTGGAACTATTTTACATCTTCAGGGTTGACGTAATCGATTCTTGACACGAATGGAAAGATTTATTTTTCCACAATAAGATAAAATGAATTCTAATGTAAGAAATGAACTGTAGTGATTGCTGCCAAAATTTAAATTTAAAAAGTGCTCCAAATTACTCAGTATAATGAAAAGTGTGCCAAGTAATTTAGTGAAGATTAGTCGGCACATGAACATTTAATTCCACAGAAGAATCCTACTATAGCAGAAAATTATAATTGCGGGTTAAGGCAGGGTCTTTTAAATCACAGCCCCATCATTTTTTTTAAGATTCTCTTTTTTACAGCTTATCTGGGCAGCTTTTCTTTACAGAAATGTTTATAGCAGTGGTGGAAGACAGGTGAATTAAGAATTATTACTTGTGTCTTTCAGGAACAAAAAGTCTTTAAAATTAAGTTAAGGGTGAAACGTGCATAGCATTGGATAGGACTGATACATAGCACTTTTCCTTCTTCAATGGAAATTACTCACCTTTAGAATATAAAAAACTCACAAGATATGGGGAAAGGATGGCTGGCTGGGGATGTGAGAAGCTCACACAAACACATCTATCTGATCCATTTTTTTTCACGTCAGAATGGCACACATAGTTTCCCCTTCTCCATTTTACTCCCAGGACAATCCTATGAGGTAGCTGAAAGAAGGCACATCTGGCCTCCTAGAAATTCAACATGCTGCATATACATGTCACCAAGTATATGCAGGCAGGGTGCCACTGCCCACTGCATGTGAGAAGACTTACCCAAGGAGTCACATTACTCACATATGTTCATCTAACATGTGAGATTCTAACACAGAAAAACTGATCCCATGTTGCTGTGTGCATATACCGGTATAAATTGTGTCTTAATTTTTTTTTACAAGTTGATCTTTTTTGTGTGAAGTTCATCAAGTCTTGGCTCAGACCTCCCAGCTTTCTTCACAAGTATAAAGCTATACTGACTGCATCAGCTTAGACATCTTTTTTTTAAATTAGCAAGCATGTAAGCCATTAACCTAAACTAAGGGCACAATTACTTGAACAAGGAGCAAGCAGGGAGTTCTACATGGGTCAACTATTCAGAGAGAAGGATGTTACAGGGAATGAGAGAGCTGTTTGTTCATCTCATATAACATTCCAGCCTCCTCCTTTTTTTAAGCCTTAAATGTCACTTTTATTCTTAACACACTTGACTTGCATTGAGCAGAAAAGGAGAACCTGATAGAAATACTGGAGACACACACAGACCTCACGTACTCTCTAACATCTGGTTGTATTCCCAGCATGTATATTTGGACCTAGGTGAGAGAAGTACATCTAAAAAGGCCCTACTGAGTTCTATTGAAATCCTCCACACTACTTTGGTGCTCCAAATTGATCATGTCTAAATATTTGTTGTACTATGCAAGGCTGAATGTTGTGCTTGTTCAGCTTCTCTGTAAAAACAGTTTTGTCTGAGATGAAGCAAACTTTCCCAAGTACAAGCTTCTTACCCAGGGCAACCAGACGCCTGGTAAGCTCCATAGCTCGCAGTATATCACCAAGCTGAAATACTGCATAGCTGAGGTAGTCTAGAATCTCCACTTTAGTGATTGTGGCCTCTTCAGCGTTGTCCTGCTGTTTCAATGCTTGCTGCATCCACAATACTGTGTGGTAATAATCTCCATCATTATAAGCTGTTTTCCCCATGCCAAAGCAATCATCCACCGTGAGGAAGGATCTGTATTTTGTTCCTAAATTTAGAAATGTTAATACAAGAATGAATTAAAATCAAGCATTTCTACTTTGAAACATTACGTGAACTTCCCAAGGACCAAAGTCACTGTTGTGCCCCCACAGAGGCTTTTGTTATTTCTCCATTAAGCTTCAGTTTCCACATAGTTAGCAGGGGTTTAGTTCATTGTAAAGTCTTCTAAGGGAGGGAATTTTAGTTAGCACCTGTCCCTTTAAGACATTTCCCAAGGGGCAGTCTTCCTTCTTTACCCAGTAATCCCCTGTTTTAGCTCTAGCCAGTCAATCAGAGTGAGGTGCCAAGGTTAGCTGGAGACTGTAATATTCGTAACATGTATAGTGGTCCATAGTAGTCTATGGTGATATACAGAGCACAAGTTAAGGTTGACAGCAATTAGAACCAGACAAAGACTGAAAGAACAAAAGGGAAGCAAGACACAGTGGACTTTCTTGAAAGCAACCAAGAGAAGATACAGTCTACAGCTTCAAATCTGCTAAAGACAAGCAAGTCTTGATTTAGAGTAGACAGACGCAAGGGAGGAGTTAGGGTCTTAATTCTCCTAAGTAAGAAACCTATTGTTTGAACTGTTGAACCTGGCTTGTGTCTCCCCCACTCTGTCCTAGCCAAGTACAAGGCACCAAAAACAGATTCACCTGGGGGGCAGAACAGTCACTTATAGTTATTGTGTTCATATATGATATACTATCATCTCTCATCTTTTCAACTGAAGGATATTGTGTGTGAAAATGCAGGTAAGCAAAACAGGAGAGGAAAAGAAAAGGATTCCTGAATGCACGAGGAGCCAACAAAATGTGCAGGAAAATTGTAGGGTTATAAAAATTATTCCCTGCCTCCTCTTCCCACACTCTTAAACCTGGCTGTAACAAGAGCTGTACATGTTTACTGCCCTCATGCTACCTCAGAATTTTAGAGGTAGCCTACAGTATGCAGGCACAAGGTTTCATGGAACAGAACTGAAAATTCTGCTGAAACACAGCAAGCAGCCTAACACAGAGAGAGTGCGGTCACAGAATGGCTTTCATCTGGCATGCATTCTCCCAGTCCCAGCTCTCCAACCCAGATCCTTGTGACTGCCAGGCATAATGTCTTTCACAATTAAAATGAAGGAAAGCAAGTAAAAGCATACATTTCCCAGCGCAATTCAGAGTCAAGAAGAGAGCAATATGGGAGAGGAAGAAATTGTTAAGAATTGGCTTTATATGGAATGTGTATGAACACATAAAGCAAAGTGTTAAAAGAAAAGCAATTATCCCTTCCTGTAACAGTGCTCATAGCATTAGTTTACAAGGCAAAGTTTAAGAGAAATGCATGCAAAATGGAAAAAACATGAAAATCCTCCAAGCCTCTTCAGCACAAACCACAGTTTTCTGTAACATCAGAACAAATGACAGTCTCTGCTTGCTTTCTCAACCAGGATTGCACCAGCTTCCAGCTGCAGTTATAATCTTGTTTTGGAGAGCTAAACAGGAAATAACCAAATATGGGACTACACAAAAAAATGAAGAAAGCAAACAATTAACGGGCTCTAGTGCGCAAACCTATGGCTCACTTTCGACATACCAATATATCAATGGTTTTGCATGTTAATTGTTCCAGTGACAATCTTCTATTGAGTTTCATGGTAGAACAAAGACTAAAATCAAAGTCCATCCTTGAAAGCAGGTTTTTGAATTCCAAAATCAGTGAGAGAGAATAAACATAGTATGTGGTAGTTAGGCAGCATGCTCTAGTCTAATCGTTCTCTGTGGATCATGGAGAGCCATGTTCACAATTACCCTCAACCATTATAGCCATTCCTGGAATAAGGCCTGCACCTTAGGGAGGCTCACTGCTTGCTCATTTCTTGGGGGGTGGCTGTTTCAAGATGGGAACTAACTACCCCACTGCACAAGGGCCTAGCCCACTTTTCTGAAACATGGGATGTTTACTGTGGAACGGGGCTCAGAAGAACCACCTGTGGCTCTCAAGCCTCAGAACGAGAATCACTGTTCCAGTCTGCGCATGGGAAAGAAGCAAAGGCCGAGGCTTTCTGACCACTTCCAATCGCCTCATATGTAACAGTATTGGATGTATTGTTTGAACAGGTCTCCTCTCTTAACCTATACAATCTCATAGCATGCTATGGCTAGGTACATGCACCAGAAAAAAATTGGGATTTTGTTAAGATCCCATTTTAGTGAGGGCACAATGATCAATATTATAAATTAATCCGGACTTTCAATACCAGTTCAGTTCAATTTTTGAATTTTTTTCATGAAATTGTGAAATTATTTGGGTCCAATATTCCCTATAAGGAATTTTTTGAGAGTCTGGAGTGGCTGTTTTGCAAGCAAATGACCCCAAAATTGTACCTTTTAGCCATCTTCCATTGTTTCCAATGGAGGGGAAACTCTATGCTTTCTCTAGGGCAAATAGCTAAATACTTAACAGCAAGACTATTGGCCAAAAGCCTCCAAACACAAATGGAACCAATAAGCCAAACCAAATTAGTGTTACAGATAATCCCAGCAGAACTACTGACCAATGTGGCAAATGTAACACATCCAGTGTCAAACCAGAGAGTCCATCAAACCAACTGTAGAAAGGGAAGGAATACTAATGTCCAGCCCAACAGAACCATTGTCAGATCACAGAAGTCAGGAAGAAACCATAGCCAACATCACAGCGCAAGACCATTTGATCAATTTCAAACCAGAGAATTCTACCAGACTTAACATGGCAGGTCCCCCCCTTAATGTATGATCCCATGTGCCTGCTTCCCTCCCCTACCCCCACTCCTTTATGTTGCCTGGAAAACCTACCAAAAGAAAAAAAATCACAATTCTTGGACATTAAAGGTACACTTATAGAAGTTGGTCTCCAGACATTTTTATTAGCCTGTACAGACTGAGAGACCAGAATTAAAAGTTAAATGACTTAAAGTAACACACATTTATGCTCAGCACAAAGTCTGAGTTACTTATCTTGTTTCAAAAAACCTCTGATAAACACATGCAAATCTCAGCTATCACTCAAGTGTTAACAGCTTGCCAAATTCTTGTTCTCTCTGAAATGTATGTGACCTCAAATTGCACTCTAGATCAACAACACTGAGTGAGCATGCCAGTTTGAAGTAAAATAACTTTTTGGAGTGAGTTAGATCAGTAAGTAGAATTTTCCTTAAAGATTTAGAAAGTATTTCAAACAAAAACACACAAATACATCAAAACAAACTACAGCAAGAGCATTATACATCTCCAGCTCACTTCTGTGGCTTCACTGTAATAATATATGCATCTGAATCAAGCTTATTGAAATCTGGTAAAGATTAAAAAGTTTTCATTGCTAACCACAGCCCTGAGAATGAAAAAAGAAACTGGTATTATACCATTGGAAACATGGCGAAATTGAAAGGAAGCAGACTGTAGAAAAGCAATATTAGTTTTGTGGCTCACACAACTGTCACTGGTAGTAATGGGGAAAACAAAACAGAATCAAAATTATTAGGAAAGCCAGTAAAGTAGTTATCACCTGGAAATTCTCCTTTTGAAATTGTTTCAGGGTCCAGCTTGTATGTGTCCTGCAAACGCATTAATGCCTTGGCAGCTCCCATCTCATCTTCTTCAGTGGGGAAGAACTGACGCTGAATTGTGAGGTTTGTAATAAAACCTTTATATGAACAAGACGGAAACACTTAACACTGTGTCTCAGAGTCATATAATCGACACCACAACAATCTACAATTGGGAACATGTGCTTTGCTTGATAGTATATCCACTGTTGGATTCAAAGAGCTGAACTCTAAACTTACCGTAAACGTTTCTCAGCGGGTACTCTAAATTATAAAAATGATATTTAGCTGGAAAATTAAAAACAAACAACTAAATGTGCCAGAGCCATCATGGGTGAAAATAAACTGTGTGCCTGGAAGCAAGTAAAAGTAAATTTAGGTAATGGACAGAAACATTTGTCAGTACCATAGGCTGGACTCATACACAGGAACTGGGTCGTCTTGAAGGGGCTTCAAGCAAGATGGATTCCATGACCAGCATGCTTATACATAGGATGGGGGCATGGACTTTATTAATCAGTTCTGTTCTTTAATGTGTATTTGGAAGGGAGGGGTGCAAAACATAGCAGCAGTGCAAGGATGCACTCTCATTTAAGATCATGTTCCTCTGATGACACCTCAAGTAAAAACAAATGGAGATTTCATCCTGTATGATTCACAGTGATCATATCAAGGTTCAGCAATGAGCTTACTGGCAACAGACACTACTCTAGATGTAATGCCATATTTGTTATCATCTATTTAGTTCTACAGCACCACTTATGTATATGGAATTCTACAAAGCAATAAATATTTCCTTTAATTTCAGGAAAATTGCCATTTTCATTTGGAAAACCATTCCAACATATGCTACAGTTCCTGGACAAAAAGAAAATACACCTCAAAGTCTCTAAACTCTTAACCGAAGGGAAATGCGGTCTAGTTCTGAGAAAAAGCACTTCCCCTAAAGCATTATGAAACCAAGGTCTTCTCATCTAAAGCGGTTTCAAAATAGAGGTTTATCATATGAAATATTTACTGAAGAACAAGTGAATGATATATTATACATAGAGCTTCTCTCATGCTGTGACTCGCAACTCTTAGTTCTGTAGATTAAAACCTTCTGCAGATCACTTCTAGCTAGCAGAATTTGATTGCCATGTACATTAATTCATTAAGATCACAGATTAAAAGAATCAAACACAGTCTGTACACAAAATGAAATCTCAGTGGTGAAATTTTATGTACTACAATGGCTGCATATACAATCCAGTACTGGACATCAGGGGAGACAACAAGGGGGACCCTGCCCTTGCCCAAAACCCATGCTTGGGGTCAAAGTAGATTATTCACACACAGTAAGAAAACAAGACAGAATCAAGCAATCCTCACTTTTACTTGCTTGTAGGACCTCTGGCATGTTTAATTCAAGATTTTTTAAAAATATTTTAAATAAAGATTACCAGCTTTTTGAAGATCTCTCACTTAAGAGGAGGGAAAGGAGCTGCCCCAGTTGGCAGCACAGAATAATTACTTGTTTAAACACTGAAGTTATTGCTTATCTATGAAGCTGAGTGCCCTATAACAAATCCAAACTGGAACCTATCTCAAGGACCTCAGCTGAGAACACAGCATAAGTCTGGGTGAAACAACCACATGCTACAAAGGTGTTTATGAACCCACTCCCCCAGGAAAAGCAATTTCAGAAGACTGTATTTACCCTGTCCTTGCCCACATAACCTATATCAACTTTATTCACCAACAGCATTTAAATGCATGTTTAAAAATGTGAAATGCTGCAAGAGAAAAAATAACTTAAAGGCTGTGACAGGTATGAAGAGGATTAAGCACACACACCCAAAACACTTCTCATTCATACCTCCCAAATTGTTTCAGAAAAAAAAACAAAAATACCAGGGCTCTAATATGTATGCCTTCCTGTAACAAGATAGCCCCAAATTCCTTAACATCTATTCCAGTCTCTCTTTATCAGGGTCATTTGAGGTGAGTAGCAGTGAAACTTGAAGAACCAAACTGAAGCATCAGCACCATAAAGGGCAATAAAATGGCATTTCCACCTCCATGAATAACTCATAGTGCTAACCAAGGTAATCATTGCATTACACTTATGCATCTTGACTCCAGCTGGCTTTTCTTTGTTAGCATCTCTCCCACTTTCTCACCTGGATGCAAGGAATGGTGGGTCTCATTTGTATCTGACAAAATGTGCTTTGACTTACGAAAGCTTATATCTTGGAAAATGTTGGTCTTTAAAGTACTGCTAGACTTGAATTTTATCAAGGTGCTCACCCTTGGTTGAATCCTGGAGAACAAGATTCTCTAGCTCCAGCCATTCTGTGTTTAGACGTTTCACCAGTTTATAGGCATTGACTGGGTGTGCAAGATAACCCTCTGGATCTGAACTGGATTTGACAGTTAGAGATTCCATCTTCTCCGCCCAACTGGAAAATAAAGAAATGCAGAAAAATGGTTGGATTTGACTTTTAGCTGCCACACACAAATTGAACAGTTGGTAAACACTATATTTGTCCAAAGCCCCTCAATTATCCTCACCAAGTTTAACAGGAATGCACTCACCATTTTCCTTTCTGTCTTGCCTATAGCTATTACTATCTTGTCACATTTCATATTTCCTAGGTATACCTCTAAACCTACAGAGTGAAAATTTATGGTTTACCCAGCCTCTACTTTATTATCTCTCTGAGAATAAATATATTAAGACAGTGGAATATCAACACACTTTTGCTGGACTTTTGCGTGTGTGTTTGTATACAAAGTGCCATCAAGTAACAGCAGATGTATGATGACCAATAAGGTTTTCTAGGCTGAACATTCGAAGGGGGTTTGCCATCACCTGCCTTGCATAATGACCCAGGATTTCCTTGGTGGTTTCCCACACAATTATTAAAAAGGGCTGATGCCACCTGTAATAAAATGAAGTTTGTATGATTTAATATGATTAATTGTAAATTGCCTTGAGTGTCTGGAAGCCACAATGGCAGTTTAAGATATATTCCAAATAAATAAACAAATACATTCAGTTCTAGTGGCATTATCACTGAGTAACCAAGCACAGGAAGGGCGAAAGGAGGCGTATATCCAATCCAAAACCTACACTGAGCTATAGGGATTTTGAAGAATACAGTAAACAGATCTTCACACATTGTTTTGCTCAAACAGTGAGACTAATACGTGTTTAAAACATCAATCTATGTTTTTGTCATACTTCAAAATTAAAATGGAAAGATTTTCCACATCCTTTTACCTTTTAATTTTTAACAGCTTAGATTCTTCTTCTTGAATATACGCCTTTAATGACTGAACCAGATCTTTTTCTGCATAAATCAGGTCGGTCATCTGGCCTGAAATAAAAACAAAGTCAAATGTTCAATGTATTGTTGAAGGCTTTCTTGGCCGGAATCACTCGGGTGTTGTGTTTTCCAGATTGTATGGCCATGTTCCAGTAGCATTTTCTCCTGATGCAGGCGAAACGTCAGGAGAAAATGCTTCTGGAACATGGCCATACAAAGTCAAATCTTATTACTGATTTGCAATATGAGATGTCACTCCCCTCTATATACCAACATTTAAGGGATTAGGGTTAATTCTATGGGTTGGATCCAGATTAATGTACCAGTGTAGGGGACATTTTGGGCTTCCACAGGAACAGGGAAATGGGAAAATCATGCTCTGGAGATAGAGGACTTTTTGCTTGTAAAAACATGAGTGTGGACCCCACTCATGTTTGGAAATTCCTGGAGATTTGGGGGTAGAGCCTTGGGAGGTGAGGTTTAGGGAGGGAAGCAACCTTAGCAAGGCATAATGTCATGCAGTCCACCCTTCAATTCAGTGATTTTCTACAGAGGAACTGATTTCGATAGCCAAGAGATCAGTTGTAACAGTGGGAGATCTCCAGACCCCACCTGGAAACTAACAACTTTATTAAACACTGGCAGGATACATTCCTGAAGTTTGAAAAACTCAGTGTCATGAGAAGGATTTTTTCGTGAATAATTTTTGATGGTTCCTTCCTTAACAGAGTTCTTTCAAGAATCGTAGAGAAAAATTATTATGGCACTGCCCCTTTTACCAGACCGGTTGATGTTCAACATGCTGCAAAAAAGCTTTCAGATTACAGAAGTATTTTGAACATCAGCAAGTTCACTCGTTTACTCTGCTTCTATAACACCATCAAGGCAGCACAGTGGATAGCTTCAATCACTGTGATTGGCATTTCTCTGGCAGATTAAACCTGCTTATGGATTTAACATTTTCAGGGCCAATTCTCCCTCATCACTACAGTGGTTCTAATCTCATTCCTTTGAAAACTCCCTAAGAGGAATGTGATTAAGAAGAGGAACAGACTAACTGTAGGAGTCTTTCTACAGGAAAAAAAAGCTCATTTGTGTGTCTCAAAAAAGATCTTAAAAACAAGGAGATATTAGTATTGGTTCTGGAGTGAGGAGATCACTCCACTCAATTAAAAAAAAGGACTCTCAAGAGACTAAAATTGGTAAAAAAAAAGACAACCACCTTATTAAGAGAAGCCTTTTATGATTAATGTTTCTTCACTATTATGGAAACGGAACAACAATGGTGAAAGTTTACAGAAGTTAATACCTCTTAGTATTCTGTGTGTGAACTATCAAATTCAGCACAGTAAAATTTATCTTTTGTATGGGAGGGTGCGCCTCTCTTGGAGAGGACACCCTGGTCAGATACCTATGCTGTCCAGTAAAGCTATCTTTCTGTTCAAATCTTGATTCCTGTGGGTTTATTTCCTTACTATTCCTCATAGCACACAGCTGTGCAGGATCAGACACAGGGTCTGGACTTGCACGAGGTATGCAGTCTCTTCAAGTATACTGGAAAATATAAGTTTAAACTTTGACAAAGTTCTAATGAAAACAGAAAAGTTCAATCCAATGCAGAATTACTGTAGTCTAAACCCTGTGAAATTAATGGGCTTAGACTAGAAAAATTCTGCATAGGACAGCACTGCAAATGGGTCCGTGATTTTGGGATGGAATGTTGAGAGCAGCTAAGTATTAGTTAAAGGAATCATAGAGATCAGGGGAAAAAATTGGGAGGAGCCATTTTTAAACTGCCTCTTGCAATTTCTCAGGAAACCAGCTTGTTTCTATTTCAAAACATTTTTGTTTTTAAAATGAAACCCCCTTTTTAAAATAATAAAATTAGATTACTTTGGGGAGAGCAGAAAATAGATTTGTTAGGGCATAACAGCACAATCCAGAACAGAGTTACTGACCTCAATGGGCTAAAGGTGGAGTAACTCTGTTCTGGACTGAACTGCAAATTGTAATAATAGACTGAGTAAAAGATATCACACTAACTTTCCACCTGCTCTCAACAGAGAATGTGATTTTATCAACAGCAACTACGTGTTCTAACTGTGATTCACGTTATTTGTCCTAAACCTGAGTTACTTTAAAAAGAACATTAAATTTAAGGGAGTGTATCTTGAAGCAAAGAAGAGACAAGAGAAAAAGTGCTATTTTTATACAGTCATATGGTGAGCTGCAGGTTACCTATATTACACTGACATTTACAAGCTCAACAGCAAGAAATGCCAGTAGTTTTTACAATCATTCCTTAGTATGGCCTGTTAAATTTAATAAGACATTTTTGTTTACTACAGCCATCGGAATATTCACTGCCCTTGCAAAATTATTTTACACCACATAAAACCTGCAAAGTAATTTTTTTAATTTAAAGCCTTTTTAAAATAAATCTCTTAAACAGAGGGTGATTTAATACTGAAGTCTGAAAATGTAGTGTCTGAGGAACATCAGGTGTTCCTAAAAATGTGTCAATACTGGGTGTCTTTTTTTTTTGCATGTTTCTACAGTTAAGGTGATCAAAGTGGTGCAGTACATTACAGGGTTAATTCGTTGTCTAAAATCCAGGCCCGAAGAGATGTATAAGCTCCTCTCCCTCTTCCTATTTTGAGTGATGACTTCAGTCTTGTTTAATCTAGGCTGGCTTTCAATTTGCTTCCAGTTTCAATTCAAAGTGCTGTAAGTGTCCTTTAAAACCCAATAAGGTCTGGGACCAACATATCTCAAGGACTGCCGCCTCTCATAAGAACCTACCTTTACACTCCAGTAATCTTTGGAGGCTGTGCTTTGGCTGCCCCCACCATCTGAAGCTAGTCAGAAGCTAGACACAACCTTCTTGGTTGTGGCATCAATGTTTAGTCCTAGGGAATTTCATCCAACTGCCACTATTGCTGTCTTCCACCAGCAGTGAAAACTTCTTCATTTCATCTGGCATACCTCCAGATGGTGGTTGGAGACCTCCCACTATTATAACTGATCTCCAGCCAACAGACATCAGTTCACCTGAGAAAATGGCTGATTTGGAAGGTGAACTCTATGGTATTACAACTTCAAACCCTGCCCTCCTCAGGCTCCACCCCCAAAATCTCCAGGTATTTCCTAATTTTTTATTGCTGGATTGTTTTAATACTTTTTATGTTCATTGCCTCGTGGACACTGATTTAGGGAAAGGTGGCATAAAATATTTTAAATAAATAAATATCCATGATTGCACAGATTAACATTTTTCCAACATGAATGAGGACAATCTATCATAGGAGCACAGGGAAAGAAAATCTGGTGAAAACAAATTCTGGAAGACTTCAAAGAGCCTTTGTAAGATAAATGAATATGGATTAAGGGAAAAAAAGCTTTAACTATCCTTTCTGAGTGATTAAAATGATAAATTTGGCTGATTCTCCAGCACTAATACAAGCAACAATTCTAGCCTGTGCTGGATTCGAAACAGTGCCTCAACTTTTCCAATAAATTCAAATGACTGTCTGTACACTGCCAAGCATGAATTGTGCAAACAGTTTTTCTACATGGTCATGCTATACTGTGTTCTCTATTGTACACTGGATGCGCACATGCACACAGGAAAAATTATTGATAGGAATATTTAGATACCTCGTGACAAATAATTTTGAGGACATATATTAATCAGACTAAGTTTGTATCATGAAAAACTGCTGTGTTTGCTGTTGCAAGGGGCAGCAAAAATGGTAATATGTAATGAAAAGCAAGGTTCAAAATACAGCAATTTTCTGTAATGCCCACTAGTTTTAAACAAATAAACTGAACTAACATGCCTGCTTGTGAAAAGGAAATCTGAAACAACAGAAGTCACTGAGTGCTGACTGGCAACTTTAGCAAGAGCTGCACGCATGAAATCATTTCTCAGAATCCAGTTTCCGATCTTAAACGGAGCCTTGCTCAAGCATTAAATTATGGAAGGGAAAAATAAATTCCCATCCCTTCCATCCTTATATCAGAATACAAGGTTTACGATGCACATCCCAGGGTTTTGGCAAACCATGCAAGAGGAAACTCTCAACCTTCTGATCTATGTAGTCAAAAGTCACCACCCATTACTACCAAATTCTGCATGTTAGGCTCTGTGTGGAGGAATGAAAAAAAATGAAGTGTCCATACTTAATGTTTACAAAAATTATTTTGTTTTTGCTGAATGCTAAGTAGTAAGTTCCTTATTAATTTCTCAAGGAAAATAGTCCCTAACTTATATTTTAGTCACAAATTTGCTGATTTTTACAGAAGAGACACATATGCAATTTCTCAGCAAAGAGTAGTACATGAAAATCATTATTCATTGCATTGGCATTTTGTACACGTAATAGAACTAGAAATGAGTAAGCAGCTCTGACAGTAACTGTAAAATCTTAGCAAAATAGAAGTCTCACCTACTACAAATATCTCAAAAAATGTTAATAGCAATATGAAAGAGCAATTAACTCTGGAATAAAAGAGACTGATCATCACAAGATTGTGAAAAATAGACACAAACACACTTTGAAAGATTGATCAGGGACACGAGGAAAGCTACCATGTTGTAGCAAAACAAAGATACAACTATATTGTCATAGCTTTAGTAAGTTATTGTGCAATTCCCTCTTATGACTAGAGTGATGATTCTTAATGATTTGTAGGGAGGCAGGCATATTTATGAGCAGATGGGACCATCCATTATTTTAAAAACATGTTTTTGATTTTAAGACCATATTTTATGATAACACAATTCTACATTCTTTCCCATGCCTTTCCATACCTATAGAAGTAAAAAATTCTGCTTGTGCATGCCATGTGCTCATAGTGTAGATTAACAGTAATGATGATATCCACGGAGTCATCTTGAATCAATGGGAAATCTGCAAGAAGCCAAGAAAAAAAATCTGTTATGTCTTGATCTCCACAACCTAAAGTAAACATGTTTTCGACATTAGCAATACGGCATAGTCTAGTGCATTGGTGGGATTTAAATAATTTAACAACCGGTTCTGGTGGTGGGATTCAAATAATTTAACAACTGGTTGTATACAAGCAACATTTTATCAACCGGTTCTGCCAAAGTGGTACGAGCCTGCTGAATCCCACCACTGGTCTAGTGGCATTAATAAGGGAAATGCTCTTGTTTACTATGAATATTCATTTCTGGACTTTGAAAGATCCATCAAAG
The DNA here is from genome assembly GCF_021028975.2 of Sphaerodactylus townsendi. Taxonomy (NCBI): domain Eukaryota; kingdom Metazoa; phylum Chordata; class Lepidosauria; order Squamata; family Sphaerodactylidae; genus Sphaerodactylus; species Sphaerodactylus townsendi. The sequence goes on from NC_059427.1 coordinate 90,319,903, forward strand.
TGGCTACAGTAGCGCAAGTTAAGTTAAGAAACGTTGTTCAACAGCAATAAAGTACTGCAAGAACTTCCTGTCTGCATCTATGCAAAGTGCAATACCTAACTAAGGGAGTCAGGCCCCTCTGTGGCATCTGCCTCATACTGCTACCAAATGTAGCAAGAGACAACCTGTAGCCACAGGGAGACCAATGACTCAGTGGGGCTGAAACACTGCATGAAAAAATCATCTCATGAATCAGAGAGCTACATGGTGATTTCAAACAGCCTCCTCCATGTGACAGCCTTAGCATAGGCAGCAGACGGCTCAGAAGATCAAAACAAGGTCATTGGAATGGTTTCAGTCTAGCAGCGCAAAAATGTGCCTTAAACTACTGGGTTACTATGGTGCATATTTAAACACACAGTCAAGTCAGGAAAAGATGAATGTTCAAATACTTAAAGCTAACAGGCATTTGCACGTTCTAATTCAGTGCAATTGTGCAAATGTGGGATTCTGGAGTACTGGCGCTATTGTGCAGAATTCATTAAGTGACATCACACCTGCATGCAGGTGAACCACAAGAGGGAATATCTCCTGGCTCATCTTGCAGGCACTCATGGCACTGCTGCTTCCTAAAGCTAAGTATGAGACCCAATATTTACATGAGGTTCCACGACACATCTGGGTAACATCCAGTAACCATTTTCTTCCCAAAGGAAGCACGCGCTTCTAAGCACTTTGCCATTTAAACCACTTATTTCCTCTTAAGAATCACACAAAAGCAATCAGCTTGGGAAGCAGGAGGCAGTTCTTCATGAAAAGCCACACATTGTTCCAGTCCCCATTTATGCACTGCAAAGATTATTCCCAGCTCAACTCTCCCTCACTTTACGGTGACACTGACGGGCCTGTAATAGCAATGAGCAGTTGGATAGCATAAACAAAAATAGTTTTTCTAAATTATGTCACACTGAAATATTTGATCATAATCTGAGCTGCTCTGACACAAAGAGAATGCCCAGCTTCTCAAATAACTCACAAGTAATCTGAACATTTTATAAAGCTGAGTGACAAGTACTATGAAAGGTCTGCCAAGAGTACAACCACAATAAGCGATGTAACAGCACTAGGAGAAGAAGCCAAAAGAGTTATTTAGGTGCATATATTTGGACATTTTAAAACACAAATGTCCATCTGCAGTGCTTGTTCTTGCTTCCCTGGAAACATGACACATAACTTGGCTAAGCCAGACCATGAAGGGATTTTCCAGCTAAAATAGCAATCCCCCTTCATGCCCGTTCTACTTCATCAGATCAGAGTAGCTGCCAAGTCAAAGAATACTGTTTACCTTATCCAGTGGTTTTCCATCATACAGAGTCATGAGAGTTAATAAGCAAACAACAACAACAATATGCACACAAGGCAGTTCTGGGTTAGAAGAGGGAAGACACCTGGATATGTGATGTTACATTCCTTGAGCACATTCTTTGCACAGCTGTTATACTACCAACAAAAGCAACAGCACTTCATCAAATCAGAACAAATAGGGCTCGGTAAATAGGTTTTGGAACAGCAATGAAACATATTCAGGCATCTCAGATGGCATGTCCCACACCACCTTCTTTACACTGGATGTTAAGTAAAACAGAAAAATAAGTGAAGTCTGCAAAATTAAACCTGCCCAATGCCTCTTTTATTTGTCTGAAGATTACAAACTACAGAGTTAATGTATTCTCCCCCATGGACAAGAGCAACATTTTCTCCATCCTCCCTTTGCTTGTTTGTTTTTCTTTTTTCAGTAAGGAGACATGATTGACCTAAACAAACCAAATATTCAAGCTGAAGTAAATACATTCCGTCTTCTAAAATAGTAGCATTCCATTGCTTAGCTTCTAAGCACAGAACTGAAAAGCTGCTTCTTTAAAAAAAAAAAAGGCAAATTGACCAAGAGCAAAAGTTAGGATCACATCCATCTTTCTTCCTACCATAAGAAAAGTAGTGGTGGTCTCTTAAATGTGTATACATTGGATAGAGCCTAGAAGTTCATTTTTGCAACACATCCGCACTATTAACTATGACATATACTGTACAGACTTCTTACTGACATGTTTGGAAAAAGTAGCCACATAAAAAGGCTCTGAACTTCCTCATCTCCCAGCTCTGGAAATCTATAAACACAGTGGAGGTCAATATGTTCTCCATATGGTGCCTCTACACTGATTTAAGCAAGTTCACTGGTAGTTTGTATTCATAAAGTATATGAACCTACCAAACTTAGCACCCCTAAAACTTATCACTGTAGTCCTACAAGGAGCCCAAGACTAACTAACTGGTAATCTACAAGCCACATGAAGTCTGAGGCATCAAACTAAATGTGAATTTTAAAAATATCTCTACTGGTTAGGGTAGCAAAATGTCGGGAAATGTTGAAGTTGGGGAAATGTTTTCATGGGGAAAAATGAATGCAAAAGTATAGAGGATATCGCAGGAGATGTGGCCCCACAAATATGAGGGTTCCAGACTGTTAAGGGATTTAAAGGTTTAAAACCAGCACCTTGAACCTGATTTGGAAGTATACTGGCAAACAATATACTGGCAGAAAATAGTTTGAACAGAAACTCTCCAAGGGGTCCTTGTTAGGACCCACACAGCAGCATTCTTGACCAATTGAAGCTTCCATGGTAGTCTCAGGGGCAGCCCTATGTAGAGTAAGTTACAGTAATCCAGGAGGTGATCATTGCATGGAGTGACATTGGTGGTAGTCAACTGCTGAACAAGGCGAAGATGGAAAAAGAGCTGTCCTACAAAGAGTCAAGACCTGTTGTTTCATGCTTAGCAAGACACCCAGGCTCCTGACAGTTGGTGTTGATTCTAATTGTGTCCCATCAAGAGCTGGTAACTGTAGCCCCCGTCCTAGTCTGTTCTGGCTCAACCACAGGACCACCATCTTAGATAGCTTAACTTTCAGCCAGCTCAGTTTCAACAATTTTACAACCACCTCCAGGCCATTAGTCAGGTCCATTGTCACCAACTCCATTGGTCATCCATCAACAGGTAGCGCTGGGTGTCATCTGCATATTGGTAACAACCCAGCCCAAAACGTCTGACAAAGTGGGTAAGAGGGTGCATATAAATGCCGAAAAGCATTGGGAAAGGACCAGGTCAGGCATGAATCCAGAGAATGGTAGGTTTTACAGCAGACAGAATCCTTTTAATATCTGTGTGAGTTATTTAAAGGGGTCCAAAATTGGAAATGGCCATGGAGCCTCATTTACTATATCAGTACTGGTTGGTCACAGCAGAGGGATAAGACTTTATCTGCAAAGAAGCCCACAGCTCAAAGTCAAATTCTTACTATTTTGGGACTCCCAAGCAGGGATGTCAACGTCTGAACCATTCTAAACAATTCATACCAGGCAACAGCTAGTGGACACAATGGAGGCAGAAAAGTATAGCTTTTTGCAGCTTTCATTGCATCTCACAGTTCTCATAAACGCTCTATAAGATGTTCACAGTTCCATGTCTTGAAGGCATAACCAAGCTCTAGCTTTCTAAGCTCCTGATTTTGTATCCTCAGCTCCCCTGGTTTAGGCAGGAGCACAGAGAGAAATGGGGAGTGATTTAATCAATGGCTTCCCTGCATGTTTAAACAATGTATCATCATCATCATCATCATCATCATCATCATCATCATCATCATCATCATCATCATCATCATCATCATCGGGTCTAATCTTCAACCAGGCCATCTAGTGAACTGCTGGCTGGTTTAGAGTCTGCAGAGCATTCTGAAAGTCAACTGGATCCATAAGTTTCCAAAGATGAACATAAGCAGCTCACTACCTTGCAGGGAGGGGCTGGCATTCTCAATTGGGCCTTCAGCACAAAATGATCCAGCCATGGCACTAATTCATTTTATTTCATTTATTAAATTTCTAGACTACCCCATCCTGTTTGGGCTCAGGGCAGTTAACAGCATAATTATTACACAATACAAAACCACTATACAAAACCACTATACAAAATTTAAAACAATTCACTGTTTAGTAATGCCATTTTCCACTGGTGGTGACACAGTTCACAAATTTGCCTTAAAATTTTAATTTTGCCTTAAAATTTTAATAAATTACCAAACTGAACCAGTTTGGTTCAGTGGAACCAAGTCCATCTCCCCCAGTCAACACCACCTATGATATAATTCAAGATTCCCAAAATAAAATTATCATACAGTGGCGTACAGGGGGAGGAGGCCCAAATGATGGTAAGGATGTTGCTGCTTCAACCATATGCCTGGTATAACAGCTCTATCTTGCAGGCCCTGGTCTCACTCTACAGAACATTTCATCAGGTCTGGGCAGGGCCCAAAAAGTCCTGGCCCTGGCTGAGGCAACCTGAATCTCCTTCGGGACAGGGACTATGAGAAAGTTCTTGTTCTGCTGAATGTACAGTCAGTTGGGAGTAACAGTGATAGAGATGGTCCTACAAGTACACTGGCCCCGGACTATTTGAGACTTTGCACATTATTTGAGACTTTGCACATTAGTACCCAAACTTTGAACTTGATCTAGTACTACCTAGAGTCAGTGTAGCAATGTGCTCTCGCCACAAGGATCCTATAAAGACTCTTGCTGCCACGTTCAGGACCAGCTGGAGTTTCTGGAGAAAGCACAAGGGAAGCTCTGTGTAAAACGAGTCACAGTGACCAAGTATAGAGATGACCATAGCATGGATCACTGAAGCTAAGTTACTTTGGGACAGGTAGGGGTCCAGCTGTTTTTCCTGGCATAGATGGTAAAATGGCATGCAAATGGCATGATTCACCTGAGCCTCATTGACAGGGAGGCATCAAGGATCACCCAAGGTGCCTGATGAACAAAGCAGCCACAGGACGTTTGTCTTTGTTGGATTCAATTTCAGCTGACTATTTTTCATCCAGTCCATCACAGCCCCCAAACAACTGGCCAAAACACTCGGGCGGCATCCGGATGACCTTCCATTATTGGATAGAGCTAGGTGTTATTTGCATACTAATGACACCCCAATCCAAACTCCTGAATCAACCTGGCAAGAGAGTGGATATAGATTAAATAATATTGGTGAGAGAACTTCCCCTTGCAGGACTTCTTTAAACTACTCGGGAAATTTCCAGTACTGAGGGAATTATTATCAATTTTCCTCGGGAGGGATCTGCACTTCCTCCCAGACAGCTTTCACAGGAAGGGCATGGAACTAGGAGGCATGTAGTGAGTTTGGCAGCACACAGGAATATGACCACATCATCCCCAGAGAGATGGCTGAATTGGTCCAATGATGGATCAAAAGATGGCCCATAGGCCTCCAGTTAACTTACTGTATCGAAGCTGGCAGGTCCTGGCAAAGAGACAGGATCTTGTCCATAAAATAGCTCACAAAATTGTCACAGCTGAATGCCAATTCCCTAATCATTTGGGACCTAACTGTTTAAGGTCATCTACTGATGCACTATTCTAAATAATTATGTTGGATGTGAACTTTCAGACACGATGTTAGCTGCAAAGTAATCTCTCTTCAAAGCTTTAACCACCACCTCACAGGCTTTCACAAACATCCTGTAAGATATTCTTGTCTCTTCATCACAAGTCTTCCTTCAAACTTGCTCTAGCCATCTAAGCTCCTGTTTTTTCCTCCTCAGCTCCATGTTATACCATTGGGCTGGTTTGGCATGGGGGCACAGAGGGTGTCAGGGTGCGATCTCATCTATGGCTTCAGGAAGCCAGCTATTTCTGTCCTCTATCAACTCATCTAAGGAGTTGATGGGAGGCATTGGGTCCCGAAAAGCATTCCAGAAACCAAATGAATTCATAAATCAGCTTGCCACCCAAGCAGGAGAGGCATGGCATGCTCAGATGGGCACTGGAATGCTTGTAATTAGGCCCACCCCTACCCTGCCCTGAAAATTAAATCCAGGATGTGGTCTGCTATATATGTAGAACCAGAAACAACTTGGGAGAGTCCCAGTGTCGCCATGGAAGACACCAGGTCCAAGGCTTGCTTGGAGGCAACGACGTCAGAATGGTTTGGGAAACTTCAAGGTCCAGCCTGCCACCAGTTCCAGGTGTCAGCTGGCATGTTAGGCAGACAGTACACCGATCAGATAACCCAACTTTCCTGCGTGTTCCATATCAGGCCAGCACACTCAATATCTGGTATTTCTGAGGCAGGGACAGCCCTATAGGAGAAAGTCTACCAAATTAGGTTCTTCAGATTAGAATTCAATGCTAGTAACTACTACACCATGTACATTGTGATATTTTGGTTAGTCCAAAGAGAGATACTAAACAAATTCTGCTGCTGAATACAAAATGTAATGAACTAATTCCCTAGGAAATTATGTAATTTCTTTCCCTACTAACAATGGCCATGAACCACTCAAAATAGCAGTTAAAACAATGAAAGGAATAAACCTCCTTCAAGAAAGGGAGTGCCCACCTGCGGACAGACTGATGTCATCAAAACCTGGCTGCTCCCTCCCTTCCCCACTGAGAAGTCTGTTAACAGCAGGCAGATTAGTATACACGGGTTACATAATATTTTTAGTATTGATGGCTCCCACTTGTCGTGGTAGTTTCTGAAAATTGGCTAGAGTCCAAACTAGTGCTTCCAGGGTTCAGTTGGCAGAACTTAATTTTCCAGCCTTCACCCTCCTGTGGGAACATTTGGGTGGAAGGAATTTTGGGTCCTGCAAAAAGGTAGACAGAAAAATCATGCTCTATATGACATTATTGTGTCTGTGGAAATGTCAGTTAGGATCCACTCCACTGTCAGTTACTCAGAGTCCTTATTAATAAGACAAAAAGGGAGATAAAATGCCCACATAAAACAATAAAGCCCCACTGATTTCAACAGGTCTTAAATAGATTGGCCTTTAAGAGATTCAAGATGAAAAAAATGTTCAAGATAAAAAAAACCCTGGAATTGGAACTGCCGTACAGAAATGAAATTTTCAGTGAGCATGAATGAACGAAACTTTTAGATGCGGTAGAAAACATAAACCTTAAATCCCTACCCTAAGGCTACTGGATCTGACTCAACCCAATCATAAGCATTCGCAGCACAAAGATGATCCCTTTGGATAGTCTGAATGAGATTTACTTGGGTACTTTCATTCCAAATGTCTCCACTGAATGGACTCGTATAAGATAATATTAACAAAAAAAAATATTAAATACTACAAACCTAATCATCATCAATAGACCAATCTGGAAGGAAGAGAAGAAGAGCTGGGAGGGAGTAAAAGCTTTGCTCCAGTGGCAACAGTCTCTCCTTAGGCACATCCATCCATGACACAGTGCTCCTTTTAGCTTTCAGGGGCTGGAGTGGAGGACCAGAGCAGGAGGTAAAATCTCTACCCTGTTAGCATCAGTCTCTTCTCATAGATCCTGCCCTGGTAATTTTTGATAGCAATGTGAAGCCCAAACTAAATAAAACCTTGCTTCCATATGTATCTAAATTTAAACTTTTTTGTGACATAGTTTAACCATTCTAATTTTGATGAATGCCTTCTTGTGTTCTACATAACTCCTGGTATTTGCTTCAGAGGTGTGGTTCTTTACTGAACCCACGAGCACCGGTCTCATAAGCAGCAATTTGAGGTTAGACTCAGTGTAGGCCTTCCATTGGGTTCTTTCAGTTTCCACTATTGTCATGTACTAAAGCAGGGAAGAAAAAAAACTAGCATTTCAAACCTTCAGCATGGTTCATTAATTCATTATTTTTCAAAATTGAACAAAAAGGATATGGTGTTTAAGAGATCAAAGTATATTAAATACAGAACATGTGCCTTGCTGTCAGACCGGGTGGCTTCAGTTATGTGGCTCAAAGCATGTTCCTATGCATGATTGCTCAAAAATAAATCCCAGAGTGTTCTGTAAAATCTTTCTCCAATTAAGTGTGCATAGGAATGAGACCAAATAACTTTTGAATAGATAGTGCAAGTGACAAAATGCAGAACAAGCACACTGGGTGGAAGCCAAATCTTAAAAGCATATAGAACAGCAATTGGAAGTGCACATGAAAGTTATATTTTGTAAGTTAAAGAAAAATAGTTATTATAAAAATATTCTGCCTATGCTGGACAGGATCCAAAGAGCCACGAAACTTGTTCTAAAAGCCTGAGTTTTAAAACTGAAGGCCCTAGAACAGCTCTTCTACAAATTTAAGAAACGTCCCAGGTCTGCTGAAAAATCTGAAATCAAAACAAGAAAAAACAGTGTGGGGGGGGGGGGGGGTGTTAAAATATGAAATAATAGAAGCAGTTCCTGTACTTGTGGGAACTGCTAGACAACCACAACAGTAGTACTATTGAAGTTTCTACTTGGTTTCCATCAGTAAAAGGCAAGGGGAGGAAGAATGGTATTTTTCAGAGTTGTTTTGGTCTTTGAGAGAGGACTCACAGGGCCAGGCCTGGCAACAAGCAGCTTGTTACTATTCAACAGCAGCACCACACAAAGGATAGTGTGATAAAGTGTTTAGAGCAGTGGTTCTCAACCCTCCTAATGCCACAACCCTGTAATACAGTTCCTCATGTTGTGGTGACCCCCAACCCTAACATTTATCCATTTTACAGATGGAGAACACTGATGCAGAGAGTCTTAGGTGACCCCTGTGAAAGGGTTGTTCGACCCCCAAAGGGGTCCCGACCCCCAGGTTGAGAACCACTGGTTTAGAGTTTAAGACTAGGATCAGGGAGACCCCAGTTTGAATCCCTAGTGTGCCATGGAAGTTCACTTGGTGAACTTGGCCAGTCGCATACTCCTAGCCTAACCTACCTTTTAGGGTTATTGTGAGGATAACATTGAGAGCAGTATGGTATAAACTGATTTTGGTTCCCTTTGGGGAGAAAGATGGAATACAAATGAAATAAATAAATAATAAATATAACTGAAGATGGAGGCAGAGAAAAGGTTATGAGTAGGTGGATGGAAAGAAGATAAGGAAGCAGAAAAAGGTGAGGAAATGTGGCTGCCAGGAGAGAAAAAAGGAAATAGTGTGGGAAGGGGAGAGGATGGAACAAAATGTACAGATCTGTAATGAATTAAATATAGGTACTTGGGAAATATCCAAATAATGGATATTAAGAATAGAAACATTGTACTAGGCTTTGTATAAATGATAGCTCCTCTCACCAGAAAGGAGAAAGACAAGAGGTGAGGGAAAATATAAAATTTCTCAGGTACAACAAGCTCAGTGGAATATCAACTACATCTTTTTTGTCATCCAACTGTATTTCCACTTATTTATCCCCAATTAATACAAACACAACACAATCTTTGGGACCCAGAAGGTTTTTAGCTGCACACTAGCAATTCTTGCTAACAGTGAAAGGTTACGTCTACTTGTTGAAGCCAACAGCAATCTTCCTGCCAGTCCCTCTTTTCCCAACGATAACAATCTTCCAGATGGATCCACCCTTCAGAATTGTAAACCTCAAAGCATTACACACCATTTCTTTACATGCCTGCATCATCACTTTTCCTGCCAAGAGCTAAATATTCATCTGCAACTAATTAAACATCTAAATGCTGAACAATCACGAAAGCAATCTGAAGGCTTCTCTGTATTTCCCCCCTCAATAAACAACATATGGGAAACCATAGCCTAAAATACTGTTTGTTTGTACAGAAAGGGGGGGGGGTTCAATAGCTTTGTAATCTTGCGATAGTCCTACTTATGTAATGTTCTTTTAAGTTACAAGAGAAAGTAAACTGTGTTCAATATCCTTACAATTCCATTAAAAAAAATCTAGGCTAGAATCTTGCCCTGAGAAAAGCCTTAACAAAAAAAACGAACTGTATGAAATGATCAAATCTAACAGCAAACACAGAGAGAAATCTCTGCTGGCCAAATTGTAAGCTTTATCTTCCCCATCTGGAGCTAGCCAAGACTTTGAAGAACCAGACATAAAACTGCCTTTTAGCTGTTCAGACCCCAAAATGTGAATATGCAACTTCTCTTCATGCAAGACAAGATCTTTCAAAAAAACATCTCAAAAAGCCAATTTTAAAACTATTGGAAGCAAGAACCAAAGAAAGAAAAATGTACTATGGATCTCAGATAAAACATTCAGAAATTTAACTTAAAAGTAATACATGACTATGGAACAGTTCCCATATCCTTTAAGAAATCGTCAAGAAACAATCCCTATGTAGCCAACCAAAAAAGTATCTCAGAATCTTAAGGCACATTTGCATTTCATTTTAATATATTCTTTTTAACCTGCCATTCATTCAAGGACTTTAGATGGACAAATCAAGCCTTGATTACATACCAACAGCTTATAATTACAGTGAATCCTTTCTATTTGCAGGGGCCTCTTCCCAGCAGCTACACAAATGATGAAATTCACCAATATTTGGAAGCAGTAGGAGAAAAACCAAATTTCCTACAAAATTTAATGATGAAATGATTATAATGGTAGCTCAGTGGAAGTAAAACATGCTAGAGAACGTATCACATGATCATAGACCATGAATAAGTGAAATCATACATCATGAACCTGCAAATGGTAAAGGTCTATTTATATATAAAACCTACCAGATAAATATGAATAATTTTGAACATAACCAGTCAATGCACTTGCAATACCTCTTATATCAGGGAAGCAGAGATCTTTGTTGCAACACTCAAAGAGCATGAATGTATACGATTGTATCTACTTCAGCACTTCTCTTCCTATTTATACAATTTACCATCTTCAGTCTCTTTGCTTTTGGGAAACAAATCACATAAATCTAAAGAACGAGTAATACTATAAGCAACAGTCAGCTGCTTTTATGAACTCTAAAGTAAAATCTCCAGTGCAAGTTAACAGGTAAGTTACATCTGAAGATGGAGTGAATTGCCTATTTAAGGACATCCACTGATTTTATAGTTGAACTGAGATTTGCACTGCAGAAGGCTGGAGTGCTCCATCCGCTGCCCACCACTTCCTAGAGCCCAACTCGCGAGCAAGCTGCTTGGCCTCCGTCTGGCCGGAGACCAAGCAACTGCTTGGGGAGGTTGCCCCCCACCCCACTCCCAATGAAGTGGGGTTGAGGAGTGCCCAGCTGGGCAGCAGCAGGCTGCTGCCAGACCACCCCACCCCACCTCCATGGGAGCCTGCTCTAAGAAGGTGCCAGCTCAGAGGTGGGGTGGGCAGCAGCCTTCCACAGGCCCGCTGAGAACCCCTTGGCACCACCCCGGCAGGCTGCCTGAGACCACCTCCGGCTCAGGTTAAGTGGCGGGGCCCCTGGAGGGGGTCTCATCTCTGGGCACCATTTGGCCCCCATACGCCTCTGGGATAAAGACTATGTATATCTTCACAACCAACTCTTCCTCAAATGCTGTCACTCCATTTGCTATTGTGTCTCTGAGCTGACAGTTCTCACTGCTAGATTCGAAAATACTTCCAGCCCATCGAGGGGAGCCTCTTGGTTCATGGCATCTGCAACAGCCAAGCCCTCCAGCTTGTGCGCACATTTTCGCTACATTCTTACCCTTAAGCGTGGCTCATCTGCTCTCTCCAGAAGGCTCTGATGCGCTACAGAAGGCTGAAATGCACTTCTGAACAGCAGGGTACTTCAAGTTAAATCAAGGTCATAGCTCTCCCTTGGGTTAAACCTACCCAAGAAGCAAGTTTCCTGCACCTAACCACATGCATATCCTAGATAAGGAAAGCCCCCTGCAAGGTCTGCCCCTTCGAGGCATGCACTCCACACCAGATTTACCTGTAAGCACGGCCAGGGAGGAGCGGATGCTGGTCCTGCCCAGCCGAGCCCCTGAAAACAAGTTAGACAGGAGTTTACCTAGGGGGGGAAGCCTTCCGCGCCACAGCTTATGCTAGCGATGAAGTCACCCCGTCACTGTCCCTATTAGCCTAGCATGCTGGCGGCGACTTCGGTTTTCGCCCATGTAAACAAGGCACGCGGGGCTCGGGGAGCGACAGGGGCTGCCGTCGGGGGGGTCGGAGCAACGAAAAAGTCCCGTTTCGCAGGAGGTCAGAGAGAGTGGGGAGCAATAGGAGACGGGGTGGGCTAGAGGCGGCTGGCAGAGCTCAGAGCTACCTGGCGAGCACCGACTCCGTGTAACAGCAGCAAAGAAGCGGCAGGAGCCGATCTAGCCTCCGGCGACCAGCGTCGAAACAGCGTTGGGAGCGGACCGAAGGAGGACGCGCAACCTGCCCCGCTCGCGAGAAGCGGCTTCCCAGGCTCAGCCAAGAACACGCGCCGCGGGGTCCACACTTTCTAGAACAGCCCTGGCATTTCCAGTCGCAGCTCCAGAGCCTCCTCCCCCTTTGCTGACGCGCTCGGCGTTGTCCGCTCCGATTGAGCAGCTGCCGCCTCGGAAGCGCCTCCTTCCTAAGCAAAGCCCTCCGATGCGGCCAGATACTACCGTAATGCTTGGAATAGCCATCAAGAAGTCAAGCTCAGTAAAACGCTGTGGCCGGGAGGCCTCGCTGGTCCCTGTCTTGGCAAGGACGGACCTTGCTACGGCAGTGCTTCGAATAACTCCTCAAAAACCACATTTCATATTAATCTTCTTTCTGTCAGTTTTCTTCTTCGTCTAATTTTTACATCCATGCATACAACCATAGTAGGAATTATCTTGGTCTCCAGCAACACTTCCTTACACTCAAGAATCTCTTCTTTTTCCTTCATGCCTGCCCTTCGCAGTCCAATCCTAAAAGGGGATTTAGACTGAAAACAATTCTGATACAGAAGAAGCTATTCTAATGATATTCTCACTCCCATAATTTAATAAAAACTATTTACAGTAAATTAAAACAGATTTACCACTTTGCAAAATGGGAATCGGACCCCAAGTTGTCATCATCACATACTATTATTTCTATTTGCTAAACACTTCGTATTTACAACATACAGTTGTATGATTGGCAACTACTATCAAAATCCATGGTCCCCCCACCCCAATGTTTAACAGAGGCGTACCTAAACACAATGGAACCTGGGGCAAAAGCTAAAATGGTGCCCCCTGGCCCAGGGCAAGAACTAAAATGGCGCCCCCTGGGTCCCCCCAAATTTGCTCCCTCCCCCCAAATTGTGCCCCTACTTCTCAGGCGGCTGCAAACATACTTCAGCTGTCCCGCTGCATTGGAGCCAGACAAAGATCAAAGGAAAGCGATGCTCAAAGAGAAGAAACAAGTCAGAAAGTGGCACTCTTGGGCTAATTGAATAAAGGGGCAGGTGGAATTGCAACCTCCTGCCCTTCTGCTGATTTGCTCCGCTGGCTCCGAGGGATAAGGAGCAGAGGACTGGGAGTGGGGTGGAGTGGGGTGGGATGGGATGTCCCTGTCTGCAGCAGGGTGACACCAGCCAGCCCGTCCTCTGCACTCCATGCACCGCCTGGGCTGGATGGCTCTTGCTTACCTCTGAGAGGTCAGTGCTGCAGCGTCTCACCTTGGTAGGCTCCAACAATTGAGGTCTCCTCACCCCTGCCCCCCAAGCAGCGCCCCACTGCCCACTCTTCCCTGCCGCTCTACCCCAGGCCGTGTGGCCCCCGGTGGCTGTTCTCCTGCCCACCTCACCTGGTCCTAGTCTGGCTGCTTCACCGAGCTCCCCAGTGCCAGGAAGCCGGGCGTCCCTCTGTGTGCCCTGCTGCCAGCTCCATGGTGAGGAGAGTGCAGGCTGAATCAGGGGTGTAGCTAGGAAAAATGGAGCCCGGGGCAAAATCTGAGTTTTGCGCCCCCCCACCCCCCGCCCATGTAGACGACCACCCTCCCCAACCACAACCAAACAACAATTTTTTGCACCAGGTCATTTCAGTCACCATCACATTGTAGAACATGCCCCAACTCACAAATCTGAACACAGCAATGGTTCATGCCACACAGTGGAAATATTTTTTTGACATTTTCGAAATGTTTTATTACTGCTGAGAAAAAATATATAAAAATAAAACAAAAGGGCCCAAAAAGGAACTTCTAAATGGCTTTCATTTGTTTTCCTGTATGACACTAACCCTAACCCTGTGATCCATGGGCAGGGAGGTGTGTTGGGGATGGGGGGGGGAGGCTGGCAGAGCTTGCAATTTGTGGTATGTGTTTGTATTGCAAGCTGTTTGGAGGACTCAGATGGTAAAAAAGATGGCAGTACAATATTTTAACAGTACAAATCAATGTATAAATATTATATGTACTAAAGCAGAAGTAGATAAGCACACTGCGATACTATTAAGCAGGAAAAGACAAAATCTTGATGTTAATACTAATGTATTAGCACAGTACACCCGTTTATTGATGACATTTCTGAACATTGGTTAACCCTCAAAGGCCAAAATATGGGGAGGTATAAATACTTCCACAAAAAACAACCCTGGGTAACACAGCACCTCCTTTCACCACAAGGTAAGGGGTGCTGTCTCTTCCGAGTGTGTGTCCATCACCCCTTCATATCCCTCTTAAGATCAGCATATGTTAAAGTTAATTGTAGACTTTCCTTCTTTTTATCACTCTTTCTAGAGCAGCAGGTCCACAATGATGCTTACTGAACTGATGCAAAATCACCCTTCTAAAGGTGTTTTGGAAGTGAGGCCAAGGGGGCACTATCACACATGAGAGAATAATGCATTTTCAAGCCACTTTCAATGCACTTTGTAGCTGGATTTTACTGTGCGAAAGAGCAAAATCCACTTTACAAACACCATTGTGAAAGTGGATTGAAAATGCATTATTCTGGAAATGCCAAAGTGCTCCCAAGAACAGTTCGTGACACTTCACGAAACCAACAGGATAGGTGCATTTACTAGCTAGCCAAAACACAACATGTAATGCACACAATGGATTGACCAAAATGCCAATTTATCAGCAATATCACAAAAAAAGAGGAAAGACTGGAAAACCAACTTTAAAAAATACAGATAAAAACTCTCCTGGAGGCACAGCACTATGAAAAACCACATGGACCCACACAAGAAGCAGCTCCTATACCAAGCCAGACCTTTTGGTCTGTTGGGGTCAGCGTTGCCCACTCTCACTGGACACAGCTCTGTTGGGTCTCAGTTGGAAAGTCTTCCACATAACCTCCCACGGATTTTTTTTAAACTGGAGATGCCAGCAATTGAACTGGGGACTTTCTGAATGCCAACTAGATGCTCTTCCACTGAGTCATGCCCCCCAAACTTCTCTCCTTCCCTCACTTCCATAAAGGCAGAGGACTCACCAGCATCCTGACTTCTGCACACTTCTGATTGGGGGGCAGGGGTGTGTGTGGCTTTTCTGAATGTGCAAAACACTTACCTTCCTGAGGGGAAAGTGGATAGCTATATTTTATATTACAACCAATTGGAATTGAGTATGTTTCTTTTTACTTACATTTTCCCCCTTTTCTTTTAAAGGGAAACACGTCTATTTATTTGAACCCTTATTTATGTTGCTTACAAAGTGTAGCCTTGTGTATTGGAATGCGCGGGAGAATGAAAGGAGAAAAGCTGACCCCCTCTCTTAACAGCCCAGCTCAATCTTAAACACACTTACTTGAGAGTAACTGCTACTGAATTCAATGGGATTTACTTCCAGAGTATAATGGCTTCCAGGTTTGCACTTCAAGAGGTTCTTTTTAGTTGACTAGAAGAGGGATTTTTGGGAGGCAACTGTTTAATTGCAGTGGTTGAGTTTACCTTTGATGGGGATGGGTGAGTTCTGAGATAAAAACTGAAATCCCAATTCCAGAAAATGTGAAGTCCTGCTGCCCCAAACAGTCCAGAGTCCCTTTACTCACAAGCACTGAGCTCAGTCAAGGCAAGCCCCCCCCCCCCCCAAGTCCCTCTTGTCTGAGCAGCCCATGCACTCCGAGCAAGTCAGGGAGGTGAGAGGAAGAAGAGGATCAAGGTTCAAAAAAAAAAAGTTTAAACAAAAAAAGGCCAAAACAAAAGCAGAGGGTAGCTCTTGGGAAAGGGACAGGAAAGGGGGAGTTTCTTTCTCCCCTGCCCCCAAGAGCTACCGTGAGAAAGTGAAGGGAGCAGGGAAGGGGAGAAGTCCGAAGCCCTTTGCGCCCCAGTAACGTCCACAACAGCCAAGACACAAAACAAGGCACCAACTTCTGCAAGTAGCAGCAGGGAAACTGCTCGGAGGGAGGCTCGTGGGTCCCGGCAAATGGAGGGAAGCCTGGACGCCCCCCCACCCCGCATTCTCACACACATGCGCTCACGCTCACACACCCTCCTCCGGCTGAATCTCGCCCCCAACCAGATCCAGATGCATCTCTGGCGCAAAACTGAAAGGGCTCCTTCCCCACTGTGGTCAGCCCCCCCCCCCCCGCGCCCAGCACAACCCGGGAGACCCCCCCCCGGCCTGGCCAGCACCCCCCTTCTCCCCATTGTTCCCGTCTGGATGCCCCCTTACCGTGTGCTGCGCTCCTCTCAGTCCTTGATGGGGGCGGCAGCGGCAGGGCTGGCAAGCAAGTTGGTGCTGTGGCCGCTGGAGGGTCTGAGCCATTAAAAGTGCTGGGAGGCGGCGGCGGCAGACACAGGAGGAGAAGGGAGGTGGTGGGAGCAGAGGGGGAGCGGCGGAGAAGGGTCGCCATGGCTAGGGCGAGCTCGCTGGCTCCCATAGGGAAAGTGGAGCCCAGGCGAGAAATGCGGGGTGGGGAGACGAGGACAGCCTCGCTGGTGAGAGAAGCAGGAAGTGGTCACTGCTGCTGCTCGTTGGCTGTCTCCCTCTTCCGCCCACCCCCAGCCAGCTGCCTGGAGGGGAGGCAGGGAGAGCACTCCCTCGGCTGGAAGCCAAAAGGTGCAGGCCTCCTCTCCGGCATCGTGCAGTCAAACCGAGCCGAGCCACGCCCCTCCTCCTTCGCGGAAGTGTACAGGGAATTTTTCCGCCCCCCACGTGACCTTGCAAGCCTGCGCCCGGGACAAGCCGCCCCGGATGTCCCCGTTGGCACTTCGCCACTGCACTGCGGGCCCACCTCCGGAGGGGGAATCAGCAGAACAGGCCCCAGGGGAGAGAGAGAAGACACTATCATTGGGTAACCCAATCTCCCAAACTACTTACACTACCTTTTTTGGTGGTGTAAGTCTGTACTGCTGAAAGGAGGCGTTCCCAGGTATGCCCCAGCACACCCCCTTTCACTCTGGCATGGGGATTTGCAGTGGCAGCCATCTGCCACAGGCAGGGACATAGGTATAGATTTTTTATGGGGGGGAGTTCAGGGGGACCACACCCCCACCTGCCCCTCAAGCCCTGCCCCCAGCCTCAGTGCTTATAAAAGCTGCTCTCCAAGGCCAGGGATGGCAGACTCCCCTGCCCCGCCTCCCACTGGCTGGGTTCCCAGTCAGCAGTCCCTTCTGCCCTCCCCTCTGGGCAGAGGCGTAGCTAGGGAAAATGGAGTCCGGTGCAAAATCTGAGCCCCCCCCCCCCACATGGGCGACTGCTGTGATACTGGAATCCACCCCCAAACAGCATCATTTTCAATGGTGTTTAAACTAGGGTGTTTAAACTAAACTAATTTTATGGACCCTCATCTCCTATTAGCTTCCATTGGAAACACTGGGGGATGGGGGCACCCCTTTTGGGAGTCCATAACTTTGGACCCCCTTTGGGAGTCCATAACTTTGGACTCCCTGAACCAAACCTCACCAAACTTGGGTGGTATCATCAAAAGAGTCTCCTGAAAATTCCCTGAAATTGTGGTGCTGCTAGCCTAAAAACTGCGCCCCCTGCAGGCCAAAAACTGAAAAAACACTTAAAAATACAAAAAACCCACAAATGGAGGTGCGGAGCTTTGAACATGTAATGGGGGGTTTAAACACAGGAAACCCCCCCCCCTTACCTATGTCCTTGGCCACAGGGCCCAAGATCTGGGTTTGGGCACTGCAGCAGCTGGACAGTCAGGTAAGCCCTTCAGCTCTGGCGTAAGCTTTTTAAAAAAATGAGAAGCAGTGTATGGGGGAGGGGGGCAGGGATGGACTTCAAATGGCAGCACAACAGTATGTGTGGGGATCTGGAAATGTTTGCATTCTAAATGACACCACAAATGTACTTCCATCAATGAACCATTAGGTAAAGTGAGGTGGCCTCCTGATGCTAATGGTCTCTTCTGAAGAGTAGCAAATTGCCACTTATTTCATGGTACATGAAGAAAATTGGCTTTTCATTCTCAGTCATCTGAATGCTGTCAATAGGTATGCTATCAAGTATAGTAGTCTGATCTTAATGGAAAGATTAGATAACAACTATTGCTAGCATTCAAATGCTAGCAATAGTTGTTGTTATCTAACCTTTCCACCAAGATCAGACTAGTATACTTGGCTCTCCTCATCTGCTGGGGAGTCAAGATAACTGCTGCTGTTTAAAAAGACACTTTAGTGTAAAAGCTTACATATTCTACACAATTAAAGTACTTGATAATTTTAAAAAAAACTTTTTTGTGTGTATAGAGGTTCCTGTAAATCCCAAGGGGAAAGGGGCATTCACACAACATGAAATACATTGTATATAGTCAAAGAGTTGTTGGAAGTCAAATAAATGGGCTTATAAACATCATTAGTCTGGGATAATTATTTCAAATATTCATCTTAGAGACCCAACCAATTTAAGAACTTATAGGAAATAGGTCTACTGCATCAACTTGGTAACACAATTTCTGTACCATTAGAACATATTCCTACTTTTAAAAAAATGGTTATAGTGGGCAGTTTGTGACTAAAATAATTCACATTTCTATTTTTCATTTTTTTTACTTCCATGGAGTACTATATCAATGTCTTTAAGACAAAAATATTATTTAAGTGAAGAAAATCCTGCCTCTGCAAAGCACTGAAACGGTTTCTCTTAGAGATTTATTGCGACCTCATAGTACAGTAGTGGCGAACCTATGGCTCGGGTGCCAGAGGTGGCACTCAGAGCCCTCTCTATGGGCACGCACAAACAGAGTGGCGCCCCCCTCCCCACATCTAGGCTGGCATGGGCCGCTGGGCTCGATTATTAGCATTAAACCTAAGACCAAGTTTTGGGGAAGCAGTGTAGGTAACCCTGTCAAGCGCTGTTAAACCCTACTGATTTTCCTGCGAACTAAAATGCGATCCTTTACCTGGGAGCAAGCTTGGTTGCTGGCAATGGGGCTTGCTTCTGAGTAAACCCTCCTAGGGTCGTGATTCACCCGTTGGAAGAGTTGCATGGTTGCTTCAAAGCAAAGCCACCGACTACCACCAAGCTTACTCCCAAGTAACGCACACCTCGGAGCCAACCGTTTTTTCTAAACTAAAGCCTCAGCATTCAGGTTAAATTGCCGGGTTGGCACTTTGCGATAAATAAGTGGGTTTTGGGTTGCAATTTGGGCACTCGGTCTCGAAAAGGTTCGCCATCACTGTCATAGTATATAATCATGGTGATTTGTGATACTCAGAAGCTGATCATAAACCACACTAAATGCGTACTAGATCAGAAATAATCCAGTTGCTGATAATAGATAGAGCACTGGGGTACTCCAATTGCCAATTGGAGCCTAACAAGTAGAGCCTAGAAATTTCCCTGAATTACAAATTATCTCCGGTCTACAGAGAGATAAGTTTTCCTGTAGAAAGCAGAGTCCACCCTCGAAAGCAGGTATGTCATTATGAAAATGCCACCCACAGATGCAGGCGAAACATCAGGAGAAAATGCTACTGGAACATAGTCATACAGCCCGGAAACCCCACAACACTCCAGCAATTCCAGCTGTGAAAGCCTTTGACAATACATATGTCATTATACTTCACTAAGGGCAATTTCCCACTGGCAATTAATCCTGGGATAGTCACCCGAAATATGCAGGTTTCCTCACGATCTCCCCACTGCCGAACCATGGGACACAGATCAATCCCGGCTCTGTTGCTCCCCCTTCCCCCTATCCGCGTTTCCCCAGTACCTGGTTGCTTGTGCAACTTTTTGGCAAAATACGTTACCAATCCACATCAATGGGGAGGTTTTGGGGCCTGATGTAGTTCAACTTCCCGCAGTTAACAGTGATGCAACTGCTGCCAGCCAATCAGAGTGTGGTGGCCCATGCGCGATGCGCACGCAGTTATTTCTTTTTGTTTTTGTTTCGTTTGGTTTCGTTTCACTCAGCTTCTTCCGTTTCGGTCTAACATTTAACCTCTCTGACGAGCGAATGAGAGCAAGGGGATGCTTGGTATAACTTTAACCTCAGAGGGGGTGCCTTACTCATGGTCTCACGTCTTCACCAGCTGATGTGATGATGTGAAGAAAAGTTCCCGCCCCAACACGGCACGACAGCCAATCAGGAGAAACCCACCAAGACCCGCTAAGCCGATCGTGTGGCAGTGGGGATTGTTGCATTTCTGGAATCCGAGGCAGGCAGGCCTACAAGTCTTCCTGGGAAAATGGTGCAGGATGTTGAATCCGCAATGAAAAGTTGCAGTTCATTTTGAAACTTGGATTAATCTACTTTTGATTTTCAGTGGGAAATCGCCTTAGGTTTTCCCAGACCCAACCCTCCCCAGGTTCCATTCCCAAATCTCCAGGAATTTCCCACGCAACCTTATCATCCATGTAGGTTGAAAGTCAACATGTTATATCTATGCAGCACCTTCTTGTATTTCAGGGAAACACAATGTACAGAACTGCATGTATTTGCTGCTTTATGCATTTCAGGGGGGCAAAGGAGAAAATTGTGACAAACTCAGTCTTTATCTAGTTTGCAGAAGAGGTTTCTTTGTGGATCTTTAGGGGTGTTGCTCCATATGGTGTTCAGCTCACATGCATTTGAAGTGCCTTACAGAATTGAATGACAATAAAGAAAATATAAAACCCAACATAGTTTCATTTCATGAAGAAATTTAGCTCAACTTTAAACTAAGGGAGACTACAATAAGAAAGCTTCAACTGCTGGCTTCAATTCTTGAATGCTTTCACAGATGCATGTGTATTCCATTCATAAGAAGCAGGGGGAAAGACATGAATTAGCTGTAGTAGAGATACATTTTCCCCAATAATGTCTTTTTAAAATAGATGTTGGAAATCTATTTTTGTGACTATGTAACAGCCTTTTTTGTATATTCAACAAGACAATTATATTATAATATAATAATTTTCCTGCTGCTTAGGGATGCATTGGCACTGGTATGTTTCAAGGTATTATTAATCTTTCTTCTGGCTTGAATGGAAGAAATCCTTGTAATACAACAGAGAAAATAAAACCCTTCTGTACTTAGTAGTAGTAGTAGTAGTACGTAGTAGTATTGTTATGTAGTGATTGAGAGTGTCAGAGTAGTTTCTGGAAGACCCAGGTTTGAACCCCACTTGTGCCATAGAAACATGCTGGGTGACCCTGAACCAATCACACTCTGTCAGCCTAACCTAGCTCACAGGGGCGAGCAGAGGAAAATGATGTAACAGGTTTTTGATGTTCCCAGAGGAAGTGTTGTCCCTGGGCACCATTTCTCCCTGACATGCCTCTGCAGCTGCCACTCAAAAACAACAGGCAATCAGAAGTGGGACATCAAGAATAAGAGGCTTGCAGCGTCCACTAAAAAAATAGCCAATCAGAACACAAGACATCAGGCATAAGAGGCTTGCAGCTTGCAGCTGCCACTCAAAAACAACAGCCAATTATAATGGTGAACACTTGCAATGTGAATACAAAAGTCCCAGGTGTGTGCGAGAGAAATGTGAGTATTTCATCCTGGTCTCAACTTGATTTCTTCATGGAAACGCGCAGCCATGAGAAGGGAGGAGCTGGGATAAATTACCCTGGAATTCACGATCCCAGTTTTACCCAGGTGTAATTATGCCATGCGGAAAAGTCTTCCTTGAACCTTCTTTGTCCTCTGATTCCACCAGACACACCAGAGCACACCCAATTCTGCATTAAACATTGTTTATCCATGAACATTATCTATTTCTATCCCCCATTTGTCCGCATCTTGGATAGGGATAATATGAATTGTGTATTCTCAATGACATATTCCTGACGCTATATTAATAGTAGCAGCAATAAATCATTCTGTATTCATCTTCTTTTATAGTATTCACTATCCCATGGCATAAGGAAGAATGATAAAATAGACCTAAAATATCCTGTTTATGAATCTGGATATGCGTGTATACAAGTCTTATAATTCTGCTTGCAAAATTCCACTGGATATTTAACTGAATGAAACAACAAATGTCAAGAAAAATGAATATTACAAGAATGAAACCCTCAAACTGATTTATATAGTATGTATCACATCAAATACATTATTTTCAACACAGATGTCTTTTAAATTGACTCAGTAATTTCTGGGTTTACAAAAGGATACCAGTATTCCGGATTGTATGTATCTGCTATCTTTTTTGGATGTGTAGGCAATGAATGCCTTATAGAATTAAATATCCAGGATAATGTACAGATAAAAATCATATGGTCTGTTGCTGTATAGATAGGTATGTAAAACCTAACAATTAATTTTTTTTAAAAAAAAGTTCAGGAGTGATCTTTAAGGTTAGAATATAAATCAGTACAAATGAAATTCACAGTGTATGTGGTTGGAGTCACTTATGCAATCAGCAGCTATCTAGAAGTATAATTATTGTGAAACAATGGTTCTCTCAACTCTAACCAAAAGTAAACATAGACAGATCAGAAGTATGTGGCAGTGAAATCAGCCAACTTCCTCCACATAGTCCCAGACTATAAAGGGCTAGCAGAAACATCAGACAGGCAGAGAAGCCAAAATTTGGCTGAGGAAAGTATGAGTCAAGTCTTCTCTGTGGTAAAAAGGACAACCTCTACTCTATCAAGAAGCCACATGGAGCCAACTAGACTTCTAATGGTCCACAGACATACCATGTGGGAACTATCCCCTTTATCTGACCAGCTGCAATCTGTGTCAGCAGGGCCTAATAAATTAAAAACACCGTGTTTGGTCCTGAGATTGCATGGATCTGGAGTTCAGCACGTACTCTGTCCCTCTGATTTCATACCTTTAACCAAGCATATTAAGAAATGAAGGCATTATTTGTGAACCATTTTTTCAGAACTAGTTTGTGAATGCAGGGTGAATTGGGGAGCTTCCTCTCATGTTTTAATTATTTCTTTGGTGACATAACATCAGGCACTTGTAATGAAACCAAAGGAAAATCACAGAAGACTCATAATCTTCCTATAACATGTTGAAATGACAGTTTGTCTAATCAAGACACATTTATGAGCTGTTTCCTCAAATATGGTGAAGAAAGTCAGTCTTTATCCTTTTTGTTATTGCTAAATTTAAGAAGTCAAGTACTGGCTGGATGCAAAATAGCTTTAAGCATTTCAAATGTAGTAAGGGAGTGATTTTGGTGACTCATGTTTCTGTTAAATGTAATTATGGTAAAAGAAAATATAGTCTGGCAGCCTGATGAACCGTGCACTTCTGCACGTTCACAAGGGCACCAATGTCTTTGAAATACAACAACCTTCAGCAATTGCCAGTGGCTTGTGTTATTTTTAAAATTTCTAATTGTTGCCATGTGCCTAGGCACACACTGTGTGAGAGTTTAGAATGTAATGGCAATTAAAGGAAAAGATGGATTGATTTTAACATGTTTTAGTATTTTTAAGTATGGTTTAAATGACAGTTGTAAATGTTACACAGCATTTACACTTAATCCATATTGGCAAATCTGTAATAACATTTGTCATGCAACATCTAGGCACAAACCTACATTTTAAAATACAGACATGCTCTAACATTTCTTTCCCACATGTATTTACTTCATCCATGTCCCAGTAAAGATCCCCACCCATTTGGCCCAGCTGGAAGGCTGATGGGGAGAGAGCAAGTTAGGCCAGGAAGGGGTGTTGGCAGCCTAGCCTTCATGCCCACAGGTGCAGCCATAACTGATGGAATGGGGGGGGGGGGGAAGAGGAATGGGAAGGTGGGGGAAAGGGGGATGGCTTGCGGAGAGAAGCAGGTTGGAAGGGAGATCCCTGTCTTGGGGCACAGGGTGGAGGAGACTCTCAAAGAGCAGCAGGCCTGGCTGCAAGAGACAACTATGAAAGCTGAGGGCTGAATGAGGCCAGAGAGGAACACTGGGTGGAGTAACTGTGGACACCCCCTACCTGTATCAGCAATGGGCTGTAATCCCGACTAACATCAATAAAGTTAGTGCAGTGCAGAAGCTCATGGCCTCATGAGTATTGAGAGGAAAGAATGGATGGACAGTGTGATGTACCTCTGCCCTGAGTAGCTACCACCCAATCTCATCTATCACATTTTTACCTAACCCTTTTCCAAGGCATTTGGGCCAAGCAACATGTTTTTTTCTCTGTGTGTGCATGTGCCATTAGGTCACAGCTGACCTGTGATGATCCTGTAGAGTTTTCAAGGCATGAGATGGGCTAAGAGAATTGTGAGAGAACTGTGACTAGCCCAAGGCCACCCAGCAGACTTCATGAGGAAAAGTGGGAAATTGAACTTGGTTCTCCAGGTTAGAATCTGAGAACCGGGTTCTGGAAAACTGGGTTCAGTTTCCCTACTCCTCCACATGAAGCCTGCTGATAATCTTGGGTCAGTCACAGCTCTCTCAGAACGCAGGCAGCCCACATGGAGGCAGGCAATGGCAAACCACCTCTGAATGTTTCTTTATTTGAAAACACTGCAAGGTTGCCATAAATCAGCTGTGACTTAATGGCACTTTCCATTGCCAAACATGGTTCTCTTTATTTTATCTTTTCAGCAGTCATATGAGGTAAGTTAGGTTAAGTAACTGGACTAAGATAAGCTTAATGGCTGACTTGGGATTTGAACCTAGTCTTCACAGTCCTAGTCTAACTTCAGTATCATTATATCTATCTCCAGTGGATACAATTTGGAGTTAGAATCATACTATGACCCTGTCTGATGTCCCAATACCATGGGTCTTATTGAGGGGCTACATGATATCGGGTTAAAATGTCAAAGAAGCCATGAAGATTTCTAGGTGATCTCAGACATGTTTTCAGTGGTGAACCTACCCCTGCTTCAGAAGGATATGTATAACCTGAATTGTATAGGACTCTGACATTGGAAAGCACTATAGTGTTGAAGGGTAAGTCTATATTTTGACTTTTCACACCATTTTCTCATTAGGTCATGCAGGACCAGAAAGGTCAAGCACTGGAACTAAACAGCACAAATAGTTTTGTTCTAGAAGAAGCCAGCTTCCCCACCCATTTACCTTTTTGCTGCAGCCTTCTTCTTCTTCTTCTTCTTCTTCTTCTTCTTCTTCTTCTTCTTCTTCTTCTTCTTCTTCTTCTTCTTCTTCTTCTTCTTCTTCTTCTTCTTCTTCTTCTTCTTCTTCTTCTTCTTCTTCTTGAAAGCATGGAAGTAATAGTTCACTTCCTGATAGGGTTTCACACCAGCCATCTAGGATGGGAGTTCTCCCGCCAATGATACCATCTTCCTGCCAGAGAAATCAGAGCTGGAACCAGGAAAATGGAGGTTGTCCTAATGAATTCATACATGGAGGGTAGAAAAAAGCAAGTGTCAGTGTACTAGTCCAGTCATCCTCTGTGGCTGGCTGTGCATGCCTGTACTGCCTGACTAAGTAGCCACCAACAGGGAAATTAGCCCCTGCTTGCTACAGCTGAGGGTGACTCAGTGAGGGTGACTTATCCTGCACTATGATTTCCACTGGGGACTGGGCTTGGCTGTGCCCCAGTCACTCACTGTGGTGACATGCTTGTCTGGGCAGCAGAGCAAAACAGTGCAGCTTTGATTCCCAAACCTCCCCCCACCTCTTCTGGGAGTTTAGAACAGGGCCAAGGAGGACCCATGCTCCCACAGAAGAGCCTGAATGCTGTCTGGAAAGTCATGGTGGAAAAATGTCAGAATATAAAGGCAGGTGATAAACAAATTCTGCAATCCAGCAAGCATGCATCCCGACTGCCCTCCCAAAGCAGCTCCAAACCTGTCACCCTTGTTGCTGGTACATTACTAGTGTTGCTTTTGTGGGAGGCACAAGTCCCATCACCCCAACAGTTGGGTTGGCTCTTCTGATTCCAGACAGCCATACCTGGAGGTGGCTTGAAGGGAAACTTGGCTTCTAGAACCTCCATATCTGTTGATTCTGGTCTTCGCAATAGGTACTTTTACATTTAAGTAAAATGTTCATTCTAGACTTATCCCTTTTCTCTCTATTGAATGAGGGTTGGGTGGGGGTGCAGTTCAACTCGGGCTGCAAAAAACCTCAAGCCAGCCCTGCATAGCCACATCTATGACTCAAAACTAACCATTTCTAAAATGCCTTTGTTATAGTTACTGAATTATCATGATCACTTCCATGTTTATTTATCTCCAATGTTGCAATAGTACTTTCAATATTCTGACTCACTGTATATAGCAGTGATGGCGAACCTATGGCATGGGTCCCAGAGGTGGCACTCGGAGCCCTCTCTGTGGGCACGCGCACACAGAGTTCGTTATGTGGGGGTGGAAAATCACCCCCCATACACACATACACTTATCTAGGCTGGCCTGGGCAACTGAGCATGACGTGCACACACTGCGGTGAGCAGGGAGGACTTGGCTGGCGGGCTTGGTGCCTGTGCTCCGGGTGGTTGCTGCCCGAGGGAGCGGGTGGTGCAGAGGAGGCAGAGATGCTTGAGAGGCACAGAGCGGTGCACATGGGACTTGTTGGAGGCTAGATGAGGCTGGCGCCTCATCGAGCGGGTGGGGCGGAGGAAGAGGGAGCCAATCAGTTTTTTCTAAACTAAAACCTCAGTATTCAGGTTAAATTACCGTGTCAGCACTTTGCGATAAATAAGTGGGGTTTGGGTTGCAATTTGGGTACTCGGTCTCAAAAAGGTTCGCCATCATTGGTATATAGCATTTCGTAGCAGGGCTTTATTTTTGGTAGGTTGAATCTAGACAAGAAATTGCTGCCAGCCCAGACTTCCCAGTGGCAAACAGAAAGTTGCATCCGGTCCGTCACCTAACCAGACTTTTTAGCATGTGCACACACACAAACATACATGCGTATGAGGTAGAGCATTCCTTTGGAAAATGATTAACTGAAGACATTCCAAGAGCACTTTCTGGTATGTCATTCCAGGAGTTAAACTGTAATGCCTTATTCCTTGCTGGGCAATGAAAAAACATTGATCCTGTTTGCTCAGCATAAGTAAACAGGAGAATGGCTGACCATACAAGCTCTGCAGATGACTGATTTATTAAATCAATTAACCAGCATACTTAATGTGGGCACTTGCAAGGAGAATCTTTTATACAGTCATTGGGGTTATTTTAAAAGGAATATTTTTATGATCATCGTAAGTCATATGAGTACACATTTCTTTTAAGGGAAGTTGGAAGTCTGAGCCTTTTCCTTTCATGTTTATGTAAGTAAATGGGGCATGCTGGTAATGAAATTCAATATACTCCTTTGCAATCATATTGTAAAACATCCAGAATGTGAGAACGTCTTCCTCTATATTTGGACTGGAGGTTTCTATTTTCAAGTATGCCCACCACATCCCTGTAGAAAATCTCTTCAGCAGTCAGATGTCGAAGTACTTGCAATACAGTTAAATGCACAAAAGCACACGCTATTCTTCCTTTTAAATTACCTTTATTGTTCAAAACTTCCACAAAACCTAAGCAATGGCCTCCTGCTTTGCAAACATCCATAGCCATTTGTCCGATGACACATTTTAAGTCTTATTTTAAATTTGAACCAGTTATCCCTTGCTGGCAATGTGTAGAGCAGTCTCCTGCTAAAAAAAGCCAACCACACCCAAAACCAACCCACTGAACAGGATTGTGGGGGGGGGGGCATTTTGTGCTGCCATAAGATGGATGATCTGAGAAAGTTTGATTCTATGGGTTGTAAGCCCTGTGCCTGCAGAAACCATGAGTTGGATCCAACCCATTGTCCTGATTTCTGGTTAGCTCAGCTCCATCTCCTTCTCTACTTAGAAATCCAGATTTCTAAACATCTGGATAAGGCGTCAAGTTCTGTTTTAGCAATATTACTTTTCCAAGGTTTGTAGCCACTATCTCCCATTGTAACGATTGCTGTCCACAAAAAAGCACCAAAATGTGTGTGTGAGCTTAAAGTGCTGTCATGTCATAGCTGACTTGTGGTGATCCCAGCAAGAGGCTTTCAAAACAAGTGAGAAGCAGAGGTGGTTTGCTATTGCCTTCCTCTGCAGCATCTGCCTTGGTGGTCTCCTTTCCAAGTACTGACCCTGTTTAACAAACAGGATCTGATGAGATCAGGCTCTACCAGGCTCCCTTCCCTTCCCTCCATCAAATCACATATCACAGTATTAACTAAACTGGAAAAACAGAATGTCTTCCTGACCTTAGTTGTGATGCTGTCCTTCAGATTACAGGTCAAAATAAATAATATTTTGGATTTTTAAAAATAGAAGCCTAATATATTTTTGCACCTTTCCTCCAAACTAGCACCTTCTGTGCCATGGAATAATTTCACCAGTATGCTATAGAATTCATATCTCTATCCAGAATATCAAAGTTCAAGGAATGTAACAGATTCCTCTTAGTAAGGGAACATTTTGAGTAAAACACTGCAGATGCTTGTCTGTTCCTGGATCTATGAGATGTTGTGGAGAACTTTTAAACATTAGAGGTGTACCACCCAGAGGGACATGTGGGGTCACATGTCCCCGGGTGCCAAACCAATTTTATCACGTGGGGGCACAAAATCGCATCCTCTCGTCCCACCAGTGGCGCAGGCAAGCAGGAATTGGCGGCATCCCTCCGTTGTCAATGCTCTCATAGCAGCAGCACCAAGAAGCAGCTCAGAAGCAGCAACTTCATGCCAGGGGCCCCACCATGCCTGCTTGTAGGCTAACCAGTCAGGGCATCGCCCCTGCAGCAGTCCTCACAACAGCGGCAGTGACAGTGGGAGCTTTGGCGGCTGTTGCTGCTGGTGTCTCCTCTGCCTGGAGATTCAGCCTGCGCTCTTCTCACCATGGAGCTGGCAGCAGGGCACACGAAGGGACGGCCGGCTTCCTGGCACTGGGGAGCTCGGTGAAGCAGCCAGACTAGGACCAGGTGAGGTGGGCAGGGGAACAGCCACCGGGGGCCACACGGCCTGGGGTAGAGCAGCAGGGAAGAGTGGGCAGTGGCGTGCTGCTTGGGGGGCAGGGGTGAGGAGACCTCAATTGTTGGAGCCTACCAAGGTGAGACGCTGCTGCACTGACCTCTCGGAGATAAGCAAGAGCCATCCAGCCCAGGCTGTGCATGTAGTGCAGAGGACGGGCTGGCTGGTGTCACCCTGCTGCAGACAGGGACACCCCACCCCACCCCACTCCACTCCCAGTCCTCTGATCCTTATCCCTCGGAGCCAGTGGAGCAAATCAGCAGAAGGGCAGGAGGTTGCAATTCCGCATGCCTCTTTATTCAATTAGCCCAAGAGTGCCACTTTCTGACTTGTTTCTTCTCTTTGAGCATCGCTTCCCTTTGATCCTTGTCTGGCTCCAATGCGGCGGGACAGCTGAAGTATGTTTGCAGCCGCCTGAGAAGTAGGAGCACAATTTGAGGGGAGGGAGCAAATTTGGGGGGACCCAGGGGGTGCCATTTTAGTTCTTGCCCTGGGCCAGGGTGCACCATTTTAGCTTTTGCCCTGGGTTCCATTTTGTTTAGGTACACCTCTGTTAAACATTGGGGTGGGGGGACCATGGATTTTGATAGTAGTTGCCAATCATACAACTGTATGTTGTAAATACTACGTGTTTAGCAAATAGAAATAATAGTATGTGATGATGACAACTTGGGGTCCGATTCCCATTTTGCAAAGTGGTAAATCTGTTTTAATATACTGTAAATAGTTTTTATTAAATTATGGGAGTGAGAATTTCATTAGAATAGCTTCTTCTGTATCAGAAATATATAAATCTTCAAAAGAAATGAGAGTTTGGTTTAGGGCTACATGAAGGATAAACTATAAAAACAACAGCAGCCTGTGGGAAACATCAAAACCAATGAGGTCCAGCAGATAGAGAGTTTGATCTCTGTGTGGTACACTCCAGTTAAAATCCAGTTTTTAACTATATACTGAGTGGGGAAATTTGAGAAAATTACTCCTTTTCAGTTTCATTTCCACATCTGTAAATTAGTGTTTAAATGTAAACTTTAACTCACAAGGCTATGGTAGATTAACAAGCTTCAGACTCTAAAACACTTTAGCACTTTTATACTGCAACCTTATATAGAAATTACAAGACTTAAAAGTGGAGTCACTGCACATAACTGTCCTATAAAAAGTTGCTTTATGTAACATTAGTAATGATTGGATACGTGTTCTTCATTCTGATGGCAAATGTGATGCATTGTATTGTCGAAGGCTTTCACGGCCGGAATCACTTGGGTGCTGTGTGGTTTCCGGGCTGTATGGCCGTGTTCTAGCAGCATTCTCTCCTGACGTTTTGCCTGCATCTGTGGCTGGCATCCTTTGAAGATGCCAGCCACAGATGCAGGCGAAACGTCAGGAGAGAATGCTGCTAGAACACGGCCATACAGCCCGGAAACCACACAGCACCCAATGTGATGCATGAATGTTAAAAAATCCAGTTCCTCTACCCACCCTTATTAAACTATACAGGACTATTTCATTCAGAAAGCTGGAAAACTATGTTTGGGTGCCCAGGAAGACTGGATGTTTTGAGACAGCAAACCACTCAGCTGATTGATAAAATTTATTCACCAATTGTAATAGCTTCTATAGCCATCAGGGGGAGCTTTGATATCACTAATTCTCACTGGTTGCTATGCCATGGCGCACTGAACAGGGTTTTAGTAAAAACCCTGAGTTTGTTCTGCTGGGTTTGAGTTGTTATGGTTTACTCCTAAGTATCCCATTGTAAAATGATGGTTAGACACATCCTAGGAAAGGCAGGTGCATTAAAAAAATCTAGTGCATCCTTTCTTCAACGGAAGGAATCAGACAAGCAGTCTCAGCAGCCACATTTATCTAAGATGGTTGGGGCATCTGTATGGACCAAAATGTGCCCTTTACTTTCATACTGTGGAAGCCCCTCAAGTGCTAAAATAATTCATGTGTTCTCAAAATCAAAGATATGTCAATCAAGTGAGAAACCTGTAAATAAAACGAGGATGAGTCAATGATTTTAAAAGATTTGAATGTAAGGCAATACTTCTGGCTCCGCTATCAATACAACTTTTATCACACCTGAGTGACAATCTGTACTGCCAAACTTTCTCTTCCTTCTAGAGTGCTGTTAACTATATGAGGTCCAACCTCTTCCTAATGAGTCTGGTTGCTTTAAATGTGAATAAAGCCATATTAAAGGAAGAAGAATATTTTGTTCAATGGTACTCAATAGTTCAAAGCAGCTTCCCTTTCTGAACATCAGAGTCACTTCCAGAGTAAGAACTCAAAAGGTTTTCTTTTCTCAAGCTAGAAGCTATAACCAGTAACTTTTTCTAGGACCTGAGGGGAAAAAGTCATTTTGGTAGACTGGGTTAAATCAAAGGTTTGACCCCAGAACACACCCAGCCACAGTCCAATGCTGTCACAGTAACAAGCATATACTCATTTTCTAGGCAATACAAAATTAGATACCTTTGATGGGGCTTTTTAATGGGTTTTGGAAAGGTAATTTTTGGGTCAAATGGCTACTTTGGGTCTGGGGCGGATCACTGGGAAAAAAGGAATTGGATTCTTTCTTCCTAGTCTTCTTCAATGATTTAAATAATCCTGCCAAAGTTTCTATTAGCTCTGTGTAAGGGGATAACAGGTATAGTTCTTGAACTTTGCCTTTCCATCTATGGAACTAACCATAAGGGGGGGGGGGCATTTCAAACAAGAAGGAGAATTTAGCAAGTACTTGCTTCATATTGAGAGACTATCTGGGCTCCTCCGAAAGGTAAAGATCCCTGATGATGCACTAGTTCTCTACATGTTCCTAATCTAGTATAACTGCTTTGAATACTGTGGCCTTTCTGATTTCATTCTTCCAGGTGGTTTACAGAGTGATCGCATGGTCTTATGCCCCATTGGTGAAAACAACAAATGGAGTAAGTATAGCATTGTACTGTCGAAGGTGTTCATGACCAATTTAGGATTGGAGAAATTCCAAGAGATTCTGAGAATGAGACCTGCGGAGGGACCTCAGCAGGATATAATGCTATAGAGACCAGCCTTAAAAGCAGCCATTTTCCCCCAGGGGAATGGATCTGTCATCTGGAGATCAGTTGTTATTCTGGGAGACTTCCAGATCTCACCTGGAGGTTGTCAACCCTATTTCCTGACTATAACTTTCCTAAAAGGAACGGAGTCAGTGACTGAGTTACCATGGCTGCCAGCACAGCCAGATATACCTGCCTTGCCAGCTTTGTGGCAACACAAGTTTCATCTGTGCCACCACATCAAAACCCTGTATCTGCGTGGAATTTCCAGCAGGATCTTTCTGTAGGAGAACAACAAAAGCAGATATACTGTGCTGCCTTTTGTGCATGGGACCTGCACGGGATCCTGTTGGGCACAGATAATGATTTGACACACCATGAAAGCCATTCTGCTCAGTTGCCTAAATCTGTATATATAATGTGAGCAACAAACCAACTAAATCTTCATAAATGTGTAAATGAATAAAAATAGTGGGGAACAAAACATCATTCTTTGTTTTCAAGGACACACATGGGCTACAGAGTGCAAAATCTTAGAAGAAGCATCTCCTCTTGGTCATTGTAACAAGTGCCTGCCAACTTGGTATTAAAAACATTTAAGAATCTTTTTGCCTGGATAATTAACAAATGTTTAATATGCCCCCTGAATCTAGGATAATCAGGTATGTTGTAGTCAGCCCAAAGGAAAGCCTTTCATAGTTATAGAGCCACCATGGCAAAAGTCTCTCGCAAAGGCTACCCACCACACTTCTGAAGGGTCTTAGAAGATAGGATCATAGTTGAAAGGAACCATATAGGCCATCTAATACAATCCTCTACTCAATGCAGAATCAGCCTAAAGCATTCCTGAGAAGTTCATCCAGCCGCTGCTTGAAAACTGCCTGTGAGGTGGAACTTACCACCTCTCTGGACAGTAATTTCAACCTCATTATTGCAAGTCCTATCCTCTGCTGCCAACATCTCCCTACTTTCATGTAAATGACAGCCTTTCAAATACTTAAATAGAGCAGTCATGTCCCCACTCAACCTCCTTTTCTCCAGTTTAAACACTACCAGGTCCCTCAGCTTTTCCATGTCAGGCTTGGTCTCCAGGCTGCTGATCATCCTCACTGTTCTCCTCTACCACAGGCGGAGCTACCAGGGAGCTGGGGGGTTCGCATTGCACCAGGAGAGTGCCTGGGGCGTAAAATCGTCTCCCCCCATGGCACCCCCTTCCCCCCTCACAGCACACCCCCCTCCCCCACATACACTTACCTTTGTGAAACTGCAGCCTGTTCCCTTTAGGCTGAAAATGGCCTGGTGGGAACTATACTTTCCACCAGGCTGTTTTCAGCCTGAAGGGAACAGGCCATTTCTTCAGCCTGCACTAAGGTAAGGGGGGGGGGGCAGGATGCTGCAGGGTGGGGGGGGGAGAAAACACAGAGTGCTCACCAGGCGCACTCTGGCCCAGCTATGCCTCTGTCCTCTACACCTGCTCCATTCTGTCCATATCCTTTCTAAAGGGAAGATTCAACTTGACCAATGTGGTATACAGAGGGATAATGAAATTCAGTCCACCAGTTTACCTGAGTAATAAGTAGCCCCATTTTGCTTGTGGCACAGCAGATCTGTTTGTGTTGCATGTTCTGATATAGACACAATGGCAATGCAGTGTAGATAGTCTGTGTTCACACAAAAATGGCTATATGAATGTAGAGGTGAATGCATATCCATATCAAAACACCATGTGTTGTATTATTAGGACATAGTGCTTTATTGACATATGAGTCTCTCTGGTTCTAAACCAAATCCTTTTTTCAGAGGATTTTCATTTTTTCAAGGTTTGTCAAGAATTCCAGCATTTTAATGGATCACATGGATTTAATACCAAATTATTAATTGTGCAGATGAAGTTTGAAGAGCCATTGTATACCTGGTTATATTACAGCCAATAGAGAATTACCTTTAAGCTGTACAGCATGTCTTCCCTACTATGGTGAAGTGCCTTTGATAAAAACTCATTTTTAAAAACCCTTGGCTGTGGAATTAAGTCAGAGAATTGTGGCTACTTGAGTACACAAAGCTAGGCTATTGAGACATGGCTGACAGGTCATTTATTACCTTGGCCTAATTGTGCCTCTCCTGTTCTTTGCATACTGACACCAGGTCAAATTTCTGAAATACTACAAGAGATTGTTGTCATGGGACTCTCTTTGAAAGCTGCCAGAATCATGAGGCAAACACCACACCCATGCTTTTGAACATGACTACTTTCCATTTCACCTCATAAACATGAAACTTTTTTAAAAAAAAACCAGAGGTTTGCTATGGAACAAACCCCAAGGGCTTTGATCAGTGTATTCTTTATCTTGGGTGACACATCTAATTTCTAGTTTTATGTGTATAAAACCCTGCTGTATCCTTTTTCCTCCTAATAGCTCCTGACTTCTATGAAAATGATCAAATCTTCATAGTGCAAAAACCAGGTAAACTGAAGGAGGTGAGAATTGTACCCATCTCCCCATTATTCTCTTCAAGCAATCTTATAGTTAGTTGCCCTTTCCATTTTCTTTGGCAGAGGACTTATTCCAGTTGAATATCAGCCATAACTTTTGTGGTCAACTGGGACAAAACTACATTGTATGGACATTTCTTCCTTAGCTTGGATCCTATGCACGATCATTGAAAGGTGCTGGAAGAGGTTGAACTTACCACCTTCCACTTGGCCTAGCATGCTGAGTACTGATAAAGTCATGATAGGACTTGGCTGACCCAACACAATACAGGCCACTGCAGTGAGGAGTTGGTGGCTGGCAAAACTGAGGAGGGAGCCTTTTCTGTTAGACCCTGAAGAACAGACTCATAGACAGAGGTGTAACTCCAAGGGGAAATGGGTGCGCACGATGCACTGGGCACGCACCCCTGTGGGGCATGGTGGGGGCGTGGCGTGGCGGGGGTGTTCTGGGGCAGAGCGGGGGTAGAGGACGCACTGATGCACCGGGCGTTTTTCCCTCTTGTTACACCTCTGCTCATAGATCCAACCATTTATCCTTACATTTGTTCTCCTGTTCAGATGTTCCGTAGTTGAAGTGTATCTATCCTTCATTAGTCTTGACTCAACCTGAATTTAACCAGGCCCATGGTTGAGGGTTACCCATTTCTCTTGAATCTTTTCTCCAATTTAAATTTCCTCCTCCTGAGTGAAATGCTGTGGTTGTCGATCAGAATTTGGCTTGTAGGACAGAATTATCCCACTTCCTCACTTCATCTGTAGGCTCTTCCCTTCCTTAAATGTTGCCCCCCTTAAATGCTGTTCAGGAGTACCCCAGTAATCATAAAAGGTGTAATATGATATCTGAAGTAGAAGTAAATCAGCAAAACTCATCCCACACCCAGAATTCTGTCTATGGTAACACCTTGCATTAGAAATAGACTGCAGAATCCAATTAATTGCTTTCCTATTGTGGGCCAAGAAGATTTAGCTCAGGAAAAATGGCATGTGGGAAGCAGGTAACCCCCTCCCTTCTTCACTGCCATGGTTCCAGTCCAATTCAGACACCTTCCAGAACAATTCAGGTGCCTTGCTAGTAATAGAAATTAAAAATCTGATCAAAAATCTTCAACATATAATTGTACTGAGCCTAGCTTCAAGGTGAGGCCTGCAGTTCTCCAATAATTGCAACAGATTTCCAGACCACAGAGATCGATATCCCTAGAATACATGGTAGCTTCAGAGAATGGACTTTATGTCATCACATCCTTGATCTTCCTTCCCACCTTCTTCCTCAAGTGCCACCTTCAAATCTTCAGGAATCTTCCAAGTTGGAGTTGGCACCCCCAGTTGAGCTCTCATAAAGACACTGAAGGCTGCTGGTGGGAGGTTTAGGTGATTGTTTGCTTCTCTATCTTATAAAAATACACTGCACTAAGAAAACAGGCAGGGTGAGGCTACAAAATGTCTCTTCCACACTGACATTTTGTTTTAATAAAGAAGAGCATTTAATCATCCAGCTCTCCACCTGAATTCCAAAGTGGTACAACACAGATACAGGTTGGCCACCTCAGTCAGAAGCTAAACTAGGCCTAGATTTCATGACTCCCTACAGGCTTAATGTTACCAGCCTAACTACAACGAAGGGGCTTTGGCTTTTGTTGTTTGCTCAGCTGCTTTCCATTCTTCGAAGGAGGGTCTTTGCCAGATCTTCATCAAGTGAAATACAGCTAGAATAAAGAGAATGTCAGTCATGAGACTGTCAGTCCATGTAAGGAAATAAGCCAAAGAATTTAAGATAAGCTGTTAAAGGTACCATTGTTTACAGTAGAAGAAACTTCTGCATTGAAATCAGTTGAGCTTAATGCTGCTTGGCTTCAGCTGGATGGTAGCCCAGGTTTCTAGCCCTCAGCTTTGTAGAAAAAAAAGAGCAAATGCAAACAGGACCTTGGAAGTCCTGCTGCCTCTGTTGTGATCTTTGGAGGTAAGCAGAGTAGCTTTTTGAGACTAGACATTTGCTGTGATGGCAGCCAGTCTTCGAAGCAGGGATTCAAAGTGCTGCTGTGTGCTCCCAGACTAAGATATTCTCTGGTACCCCACTTGTTGCTCCACAATACTCACCCCAAACAAGTCATACTACTTGCTCTTAGCATGAATAGTCTTAGTAATAGTCAACCTGTGAACACTGTACTTTTTCTCATTCCGCTCATCACATCACATTTCTTTTCCATCTCTCCACCAAGGAGGTGCACCTATTGAGCCAGCACGGTGTAGTAGTTAAAAGCAGGTAGACTGTTTTTGATTCTTCTTTCACTCCCAACAACAGACACCCTTGTGGAGTAGGTGGGGCTGAGAGATTCTCCACTCCTCCAATTGAGCGGCAGAGTCTTTGTTGTTGAGTCAGATTTGTTTCCCCACTCCTACATTCTGCTGGGTGACCTTGGACCTGTCACAGTTCTCTCTGAACTCCCTCAGCCCCACCTACTTCACAAGGGTGTCTTTGTGGGAGTGAAAGGCAAAGGAGTTTGAATGTTCCTTTTGAGTCTCCTTGCAGGAGAGAAAGGTGGGGTATAAATCCAAACTCTTCTTCTTCCTTCTCCCACAATTATGCTTACAACAGCTCTACGAACCAGGTTATCACAAGATTATACTTGGTCTTTGGAATCTTATCACTTTAGGTCCTTCCCCCGGATGCCCTTATTTGGATCCCCCCTCCCGCCAGACATATTTTAAGACTCTGATTTTTCCTATTCAAGTTCCAATTTTAAAAGGGGTTTACTGTTGTTAACAAGAAAAAAGGGGGGGGGGCTGAAGGACTACTTATCATAGTTTCAAAAACCATTGTTAAATACCTTAGTATTCCATGTCCTATCACGAACTTATATCCTTTTGATTTGTAATTCCGTTTTGAAATGCCAGTAGACACACCTGATTAATTTTCCACACTGCCACAATCCATATGGGGGATTACTGAGGATTTCCAGGAGAATGTTACAGTTTGTCTTACAGACATTAACAAGTTCATGATAAGCAACTCTGAATCTGAGGCAGGGATGCAGTCAGGATCAGATGGTGAATCTGTTAATTTTAGGGGAAAGTACCATTTTAGAAAATGTCCAAAGAACATGTAATGAAATTGCCTGACTTAAATGCCACTTCAAACGTAAGTCACAGTATCCAAGAGATATACTAGATAATCTATAGGATTCAGGGTGTCAGCAATACATAGTTTTCACAAAATTTTCTCTTACATCGGTTAAAATAAATGTTCAATATAGTTGTCTCCATACCCATTCTAAAATATATTTTGGCAATTCTAAATATAGCATTTTATTTCAGTTTCCAATATATCTGGGAGTTGATCTTGGTAATTCCATTAAGAATTTATAGATCCCCAAAAGACAACTGCCTCATATTTCCTCTGTTATCATATGTCTAATTTGTAGAATCTGGAAGAAGGTTTCAATTTAAAAGGTTTTATGAACCGAGGCCTTGGGGAGCAATATACTTTTATTTAATTGACGATTCTCCTCAGAGCTGGAACAAAGTTTTTTAGACCCTTTCCCAATATATAATTCAATCTCGAGAAAGGCATGGAGGCTGGATGAGGGGTGTGAATGAGATAGAAATGGAGAAGCTTGGTGTCTGGCAACCACACACTAACAGGAATGAGAGGTAAATACAGTAAAAAGCTTCCAAAATAGGGGGAACACAATGAGAATGTGAGTGAGGACGGAGGCAAGATAGGTGATAAGCAGGGCCAGCCCAAGGATTTGTGGCAACTTGAAGTAGATCACCCAAGATGCCCTTCCCCTGCCCCTCTGCAAGCCACAATGAGGTAGGAAAGCAGTGCTCATCTGCCCTTTGCTAAGCTGTGGGGAGGCAGGGAGGTTGTGTCTGCATGGAGCAGGCCCGGGACATATGGTGTCAAATATCCCCAGGCTGCAGCCTGGGGGGGCAAAAAATCGTCGCCACACCTCTTCTCCTTCCCCCCAGGTCCATATACTGATTTCAAGACCTGGTGCAAAAAAATGTTTGGTCATGGTGGGGGAGGGCGGCCACCCATGTGGGGGTGGGGGTGCAGAAAATTCAGATTTTGCACCAGGCAACATTTTCTCTAGATACGCCTCTGGCATGAAGTATAGGTTAAAAGGGTTTCAACCTCCATGCATGAAACAATAGGCAGCAATGAAAACCAGGGAGGGATTTTTGATGAGTGCATATGTAACCTCCTTCTGTGGGTTCTGTGGGGCAGAACCTGGAATGAGTTGCAAAGAACCAAATTTAAACAACAAAATGGTTTACTTTTCTTTACAATTAACACTTTTAAAACATCAACATTTAACGTTACAATTCAAGGTCCTGTTCAGGTTGCATTTCAAGTCCTTCTATTTACAGTCTACTGATATTGCCAAGTCCAAATCTTCTTTGCAAGTTGGCTGGCTCCTGAAGACTCCAAGGGCTTGATGAACAGGTTGCAACATGATGAAGGTCTCCAGGAGAACTCTCACCCATTACAACCACAAAAGAAAACCCTGAAACAATAAACTCCAACATTTACAACACAGCAAAACAACAACTACCTTCCCAGTAGTTCCCAACAATATTGCAAATTACCTTAACAAGGTGTTAAGGGCTTATAGAAATCAAGGTCCGAGTCTGGTACCCTTGTCTTCTCCAAAGAGCTCTGAGTTCTGCAGCATTCTGCTTCCCTTCAGACTCCACCCCTTTCTGGGCCAACCCATTCTGGGCATGGGGGTTACACATAGAAGTGCCAGCATATGCTTACAGAGTTCTTTGTATTCCAGATCTATGGCTTGAAGATTACTTCATCCCTCCTGGGGTCAGAATCAGGAGTTTTCTTTTTTATGTTTTAAAGGACGCAGAAAATGATCATATCATGAATCACTGAAATCATTATCCTATGCTAGTGTCTACAACAGCTACCACCTGGGCAGAACTGTGCACACAAGCTTAAGAGAAAAATAGAGATCTTTGTTGCTTTTAAAAAAAAAATATGTTGCTGATACCATTTTTCCACTTTGTATTCTGGGACAAGATGTTATTTCAGATGAGAAATATTACAAACTTCAGTAGCAAACAGAAGACAACATAGCACACATTGTTCAGCTGGTAACAGAATATCATCTATGTCTATAACTGTGCAAGCTGCCAGGAAAAAAGTATGCTCCATGCTGATGAGAGGCACACTTATATTAAAAAGTTCAGAGAGAAATGTGAGTGATGAATCACTGAATGAACGCAGTAATTAGACATTCAAATTAAACATTTTAGCGATGCTGTTTTCCAGAATCAGAGGCCGCCATGTGGCCTGGTGACAGGTTTTTTCCCATCTGCTCATGTAATTTCCACTCCACTCTAGAAGGAAAAACCTTTTTCACCCTATCTGTGGGTACAGAAGCAAAACTGCATGTGCAGGATCCTAAAATCTAAGGGAAAGGATAATTGTAGTATGATGATGACTGAAATCCTCACCTGGTATAAAAAGATAGCGTTAATCTGAAAAGTCAAATGCTGTGAAATTAATATGCATCTCAGCACCCTGCCTTGGTAAGGACCATCATTACAAATTAAATGAGAAATGTTCAAGACAAAATTATTTTTTTCAAAGGCTTACTTTGCTGTTGGCCCAATCATTTGGAATAAACCTTTGTTTGCTTTTAAATAAATTCCTGAGTACTTGAAACAATTTTTGTACTCAAATTATGTTTTTAAAGGCATTTTAGGCGTAGAAATTAAATCTCTATTTATGTTGTCCTGAGGTTTTCTGCTGTTCTCTCAATGTATTGTGGAATTATGTACTCACTCTTGTTGTAGTCATTACTGTAACCATTGGAGGCTAAGGCTT
Organism: Sphaerodactylus townsendi; assembly: GCF_021028975.2. Taxonomy (NCBI): domain Eukaryota; kingdom Metazoa; phylum Chordata; class Lepidosauria; order Squamata; family Sphaerodactylidae; genus Sphaerodactylus; species Sphaerodactylus townsendi. Next base: position 90,360,309 of record NC_059427.1, read on the forward strand.
ATTTTACACTGTTTAGATATATGGATGGTTGTAGCTTGTGCTGTGCTGAACAAGCAGGTGGTACACTGTACTGCTAGACTCCCATTATGGAATTGCAGTCTGGAAATTATTTATTTCATCTAAATATTTGTATTCTCCCTTGTCTCCTTACTCAAGCTGATGGGCACCTGCATGCCGGGACAGTGAGCCTGGCTGTGGCTCTTCGACCATGCTGGGTCGACGCCCCTAATGAGGCTGGAAAGGCAAAAAAGCTTCCCCTCCACCCAAAAGCCCCTGTTGGCTGTAACAGACTTAGACCACTCTCTTGGGTGCTGTAAGGATATGTGGGGTCATATGTCCCATTTAATCATGAGGGGGGGGGCGCAAAATCGCTCCCACACTACCCCGGTGGAGAGGCACCGCCACCAGTCTCCTTTCCTCTTCCCTTTTATCCCTTTCTGGCCTTCTTCTATCCAGCCTCTCTCTCCAATTAGTGTGCCCTGTCCTTTGCTTCCTGTGGGCTCATCCAGCCAGTGCCTCTGCAGAGGGCTCTTCCACCCTGCCCACTGAGGGGGCCGTCTGGGGTGGAGACCGGCTGTAGCCTTGCCTCCACCACATCATATTGCCCTGCGGTGGTCTGTTGGCCTCCCAGCTAAGCCTGACCAGCCCTGCGCAGTGGCAGTCTGTGCTGCCCCCGCAGCTCTCCAGCCACTCTTTGCCAGCCTATTGGGACACTATGTGGAACTGGCCTCCTCTTCTCCCCATGCCAGCTGCTGCAGCCGGCTCGCCTGCTCGAGATGAGTCAGCGCAGGGTGAGGGAGGGCTGGGTGGCAAGTTCAGGGTGGGCAATGGAGTCGAAGGGGGCGCTATTTCGGTTCTTGGCCCGAGGACCATTTCCTCTAGGCACGCCGCTGCTGGCTGCCACGGGGAGAAAACATGTTTGGGGGACTTGGTACCCTGTAAGGCCCTCAGAGAATCTGTTCACAGCCTGCTGAGTGACTTGCACAAAATGGCAGGCGGATTCTCCCTGATGGTAGATGGCTCAGAACTTACAGTGAACAGGTGGAAGGGAGGGAAATAAAATGCCTCCAGCCTGGCTGTGTGTGTAGAAGTGGCTCCAACCTGGGATTTTGCAAAAGGATCGCTGGTTTAGCCATTTTCGAAAAAAATCCTGGGTTGAGGGAAATAAAATGGGCCAAACTCATTTTGTGAACTGGACCTGTGTGAATCTCCCCCCCCCCACACACACAAATGGTTTATATTACACCCTACACCTGTTATATTTGTCTTGTGCAGATTCCACCTTACTTAAGTGGCTTGTGGTTTACTATGAAAGACAAAAAATGTGTATTGTGGTACCCCCAAGAGAATATGAGAATGCTTAGTTTCTCACTCCTCATGAGGTGCCTAGTGGTACCTGGTGCCTAGAACTGACTGCTAATCAAAGCACCTCCTTCCATCTTTGCTGGGCTTTGGGGTCATATGTTTGCTTTCCACAGCAGAGTTAACACCAGAGCATAAGTACCCAGAGTCCAAAGCACAAAGGTGTTCCAGTCAGGGCTGCTGCCTGTTACTTTCAATTTCCTCAGAATCTTAAAGTTAGAAGTATGTGCAGAACAGACTGCATAAATTGCTCTGTGAGTCAACGGCTTGCCAGCAGAGAAGAATTAATACGAATCGGTTGCTTACCATTCTCTTTCCCATTTCCTAGCTTAAACTGTTTCAATGACAACTAATTATTGCTTCAAGATATAAACTGCCAAGGAAAGTTTCCCCTAGACATTGGGGCAGTTTTCATAGACCAGATAATGTTAAAATACAAGAAGAATCGAAGAAAGTGAATATGGCTGTATATTATTTCAGTCCTAGCAGTGCGTATGGTTTTTAAGCACAAAGACATTTAATATGGAAACTGGCCCTCAGCCAAACAGGATTAAGAATCAGAAGTGAACTGGAGTCCAACAATATGTTCGTAGTTTGGGATTGGGGGGGGGGGAGGAGTTTCAGATGCTGTGGATCCCTGGAGGCTCCAGTCCTTTGTCTGTACACATGTCTGTCTGCTTAGTGAGCAGTGAAGTAATTCAAAAAGAAAAGAATACAAGTGCATCCAAGATTTTTGTAAAGATGATTGTTAGGAATCAAAATTTCTACAAAATGCACCTATTTTAATGCTTTTCCAATTAGTTTTATTGTTTTTTAAAAAATCTCAGAACAAGAAGGTCAGAACAGGCTTTTGTATCTCTCTGTGTGTGCTAGGGTTTTTGTTTGTTTTTTTGTCTGTTTTTTTAACATTTCACCCCTTCCAAATAACTATGGCAGAGAGTTCTCAGGCTTAATGTTCCCTTAAAACATTATGACAACATGTCCAACAGTTCACAGCAGCTGAAACCATACTTTCTGGCATGAACCTTTAAAAGGAAGAGTTTGCCAAACATCTAAAAGCATGCATGCCAGCAATGTTGTGGTTGTTTCACAAAATAATCAGATCTAATCCATGCTAACATGCTTTAATTCTGAAAGCATGAGTTGTACCACTGTGGCAAGACACATGTTTCACATCAGCTTGTAACGTACACGCCAGAACTATTATTACTAACTTCAGTACCATGTTTTGGCTTCAATTCCATTACAGCTTCCAACCCATTTGGTATCTGCTACAAATACCAGCATCCATGGCACATTTCTTTCTTTCTTTCTTTCTTTCTTTCTTTCTTTCTTTCTTTCTTTCTTTCTTTCTTTCTTTCTTTCTTTCTTTCTTTCTTTCTTTCTTTCTTTCTTTCTTTCTTTCCATCAGATGGCTCTCCGGATGCATCCAATGCCCTGGGACAAAAGCTCACTTGCTGTTTCCTCTATGAAAATATAAATGCTAGCAGTTATTAAGATCAGTCTCCAACTCAAATTAGAACATACATGTCCTTGGAAAGGCAGAGAGCAGAAGTTTTTAAAAGGTAGTTATTACATTAGGAAAACTGGAAGTTAACATTTACGCAGAAACTGTAAAACACAATGAGATTTTTTTGTGGAGAGAGAATTAGTAGATTTTGGGCTATCGAGATCGTATTTGGAATTACTCTAGAGGTACTTAAACTTCTTCACATACACACACGAGAAATGGGCTACTTTGTTTTCCTCAAGCTGAATTTGAATAAGAATTACTTATATAATTAAATCAAAAATCACTTTGATTTTGAAATTCATTGATAACTACATTGTGAGCTTGGTTACAACCAGGCCCAGGAATCTTGTTGTGAGGAGGGCTACTTATTCATTTCCCCCCTCTTTGTTGTATGTACAAGAGAGGACAGTAGATGCCTTTATGCTGTCTCACTTTCCTATTAGAACATTGCTATAATTATTCATTATTCTTGAATCATGTTTTCCATTAATATGAGTTAACGTTAGTACATGCCAGCTTCAAAACTGGCATATATCAGCTGAACATCTGTTTTCTTCTGCATGTCTTATTTTGTATTTCAGAACTTGGCAAGAGAAATGCCACAGTGTTACAATCTTCAATCTGGGTAACAGAACATTATACCCACCTTAAACCATGTTCTGGGTCATTCTCGTCAACACCTGATAACTACATGCACTGGGATGGAATTGGCTGTCTTTTTTGGAGAGCATGCCTGGTACCTCTGAGCTACTCAGTGTGTAAACCTCTAAGATGTCATCTTCTCCACAAACCAGTTGTTTTTAAAACATTATTACAAGAAGTTATTATGGGTAGACCTTGTGTTGCAGCTTTTTGGTCTTCCTTAGGATTTGCAACACTGCCTTGGGAAATGCTGGGAGATTTGGGTGATACATGGGGAGGGTGCCGTTTGTGAAGGGCGTGATGGCAAATCTGAATAATGTTATAAACTTGAGCATCACTGTGTGCAGGTTGTTTTTCTCCAGCTCCTCAATTTCTCATTTGGGCTAGGGAGGGTAATAAGTGGGAAGGTGGGCTGATAAATGGAAAGTCTTCCTCTAGCATCTGCTGTAATCTCAATGCTAGAGAAAAGTAGAAATGAAGGGGAGGAGCAGATTGTAAACCCTGCAACAGAATGAAGGGAAACAAATCTGACTTCCTTAAGTATAGAATCACCTGGAAGGTGAAAATCCTATGGTTCAATCCCCTATCTCTAAAAAAATACAAGAACAGTACTGTGAGGCTTGAAGAATTTATTTATTTATTCATTTATGGAACTAATACCCTGCCTTATACAGAAGTCTCAGGGCAGCATAGAAAATAGAAAGCTACATTAAAATCAACATCAAGTAGCATAAAACAATCATAAACACCATAAAACACTTCAAAAATATTACCCACCCACATACCCTCTCCCTCCCCAGACCGGCAGCCTCTAGAGGGGACATCAAGGGGATCAAAGGCCTGGGTGAAGAGGAAAGTCTTTGCCAGACACCAAAAATCCATAAAGGGTTGGTGCCTGACAAATTTCCAGGGGAAGGCTGTTCCTGTCTTTCATCCTTTGTTGGAAGTTAGATTACACACAATAAACAAGCTCTAAATAAAAATTCACAATAATTCACAATTTACTTTCTAGCTTTAATGATTTCTGCAAGAAAGCAATTGTGACTAGGGTTGGTCAATACTAAAAAAATTCAGTAAAATTCGGATTTGGGTATTTTGGGGCATAAAATGATTTGTATACCCGAATCCGAATCATAGCCGATTCGGATATGCCCGAAAATTCGGGTAAATCCGAAAAATTCGGGTCCGTTTTATTATTTTTTTGAATTTTTAGTGTTTTTACACGTTTTGGCCTGCAGGGGATGCAATTTTAAAGCTAGCGGCACCAAAATTTCAATATATCATCTAGAGACTGTCCTGATGATTCTCCCCAAGTTTGGTGCAGTTTGGTTCAGAGGGGGCAAAGTTATTGACCCTCAAAAGGGGTGCCCCATCCCCCATTGTTTCCAATGGAAGCTAACAGGAGATGGGGGCTACAATTTTGAAGGTCCATAACTTTGGACCCCATGAACCAAACTTCACCAAACTTGGGGAGTATCATAGGGACAGTACTTGTATGATACCCTGAAATTTTGGTGACAGTAGCTCTAAAACTGCACCCCTCACAGTCACCCAAAGAAATTTCCCCAGATTCTGTGCTCTGTAGTGGCTGGCTGGCTCCATTGCAGCCAATGGGAAAATTGTTCTGTAGTGGAGGAAGAAGTTGTGGAGTGCACATTTCTCATAGGTAAACCCACAAAACTTTCAGGGTGTCTTCCAGGGAGAGTCTCTTCATGACACCATCTCCAGGTTTTGGTGACAGTTGCTTCAAGAGGGGGGGTTCAATGTTATGGGTAGGGTCCATCTCCCACTGCCTCCCATAAGCCACAAGTTCCTCAAACCTGGATGGTGTCGTCATTCAAGGCATTTCTCCTGAAAGGATGTCACTCCTGGAACATTATTGTGACTGTACCTTGATAAATGTGCACCCCACAGCCCCTCCAACACCAAGAAATTCCCATTGACAGCAATGCAGAAGTCACTGCAGAGCACAAGGAATCTTGAGCAAATTTTTGGGGGTGCTCTGCAGGCGCATTATTAGGACTTATATCAGCACGCAAAATATCAGGGTATCATCAGGAGACTGTCCTGTTAACACCCCCCCAAGCTTGGTGCAGTTTGGTTTAGGGGGCCAAAGGTTATGGACCACTCAAAGTAGTAGCCACCATCTCCTTGAAAGGGCTCCCATTGGGAAACAATGGGGGATAGGGACCACCTCTTTGAGGGTCCATTAACTTTGGCCCCCCCCCCCCCCCCCCCTGAACCAAACTGCACCAAACCTGGGGGGTGTCAATAACCAGGGACAGTCTCCTGATGATGGGCCCCTGAAATTCGGTGCCACTAGCTTTAAAATTCCGGTTTTCATGTTTCACCCGGCTTCCCTGCACATGAAGCCTGCTGGAGTGAGTGAGCGGTGAAACACATGGCGAAAACCAGCATTTTTAAAGCTAGTGACATCAAACTTTCAGGGTATCATCAGGAGACTGTCCTGATGATACCCCCAAAGTTTAGTGCAGTTTGGTTCAAGAGGAGCCAAAGTTATGGACTCTCAAATGTGTAGCCCCATCCCTCTATCAGCTCCCATTGGAAACAATGGGGGATAGTTACTGCACCCTTTGAGGGTCCATACCTGAACCAAACTGCACCAAACTTGGTGGGCAAACATCAAGGACAGCGTCACCTGAGTGCATTACCCTGATAATTTGGTGCTGATACATCCTCAAAATCGTCCCCTGCAGGCACCCCCAGAAATTTGCCCAAAGATTCTTTTGTTCTGCAGTGACTTAGCTGTATTGCTGTCAATGGGGGGAATTTCTGGTGGGGGGGCTGTAGAGGTGCACATTTCTGAAGGTATGGTCACAAAACTTTCAGGGGTATCTTCAGGAGAGTCTCTGGATGACACCATCCAGGTTTGGGGAATTTTGCTTCAGGGGGTTTGATTCTATGGGACCCCAAAAAGGGTAGGGCCCATCTCCCACTGCCCCCTGAAGTAAAGTTCCCCAAACCTAGATGAATTGTCATCCAGAGACCTCTCCTGAAGATACCCTGAGAAAGATTTGGCCAGGTTTACCATGAAAAAATGTGCACTCCACAGCCCTCTATCCAGAAATTCCCTATTGACAGCAATGCAGCTAAGTCACTGCAAAACTAAGAATCTTGTGCAATAAATCTGGGGGTGCCTGCAGGGGGTGCATTTGTAGATGTATTGGTACCAATATTTCAGTGTATCATCAGGAGACTTTCCTGATGATGCCCTCCAAGTTTGGTGCAGTTTGGTTCAGGGGGCCAAAGTTATAGACCCTTAAAAGGGTAGCCTCATCTCCTTAGTTCCCATTGGAAACAATGGGGGATAGGGACCCTCTTTGAGGGTCCATAACTTTGGCCCCCCTGAACCAAACTGCACCAAACCTGGGGGGTGTCATCAGGACAGTCTCCTGATGATACCCTGAAATTCGGTGCCACTAGCTTTAAAAATTCCGGTTTTCATGTTTCACCGCTCCTGCACATGAAGCCTGCTGGAGTGAGTGAGCGGTGAAACACGCAAACCAGCATTTTTTAAAGCTAGTGACACCAAACTTTCAGGGTATCATCAGGAGACTGTCCTGATGATACCCCCAAAGTTTGGTGCAGTTTGGTTCAGAGGAGCCAAAGTTATGGACTCTCAAATGTGTAGCCCCCATCCCCTATCAGCTCCCATTGGAAACAATGGGGATAGTTGCACCCCTTTTGAGGGTCCATACCTGAACCAAACTGCACCAAACTTGGTGGGCAACATCAGGACAGTCACCTGATGATACCCTGATAATTTGGTGCTGATACATCTCAAAATGCGTCCCCTGCAGGCACCCCCAGAAATTTGCCCAAGATTCTTTGTTCTGCAGTGACTTAGCTGTATTGCTGTCAATGGGGAATTTCTGGTAGAGGGCTGTGAGGTGCACATTTCTGAAGGTATGGTCACAAAACTTTCAGGGTATCTTCAGGAGAGTCTCTGGATGACACCATCCAGGTTTGGGGAATTTTGCTTCAGGGGGTTTAATTCTATGGGACCCAAAAAGGGTAGGGCCCATCTCCCACTGCCCCCTGAAGTAAAGTTCCCCAAACCTAGATGGTGTCATCCAGAGACTCTCCTGAAGATACCCTGAAAGATTTGTGGGTTTACCATGAAAAATGTGCACTCCACAGCCCTCTATCAGAAATTCCCTATTGACAGCAATGCAGCTAAGTCACTGCAGAACAAAGAATCTTGTGCAAATTTCTGGGGGTGCCTGCAGGGGGTGCATTTGTAGATGTATTGGTACCAATATTTCAGTGTATCATCAGGAGACTTTCCTGATGATGCCCTCCAAGTTTGGTGCAGTTTGGTTCAGGGGGCCAAAGTTATAGACCCTTAAAAGGGTAGCCTCATCTCCTTAGTTCCCATTGGAAAGAATGGGGGATAGGGACACCCCTTTTGGGGGTCCATAACTTTGGCCCCCCTAAACCAAACTGCACCAAACTTGGAGGGTATCATCAGGACAGTCACCTGATGATACCCTGAAAGTTTGGTGCCGATATGTTTAAAAATGCGCCCCCTGCAGGCCGAAACGTGAAAAAACACCAAAAAATAAAAATGCAATTCGGCTGGTGATCTGAATCCCATGGATTCGGATCTGTTAAGATTCGGACAGCTCAGATTCGGACCCTGCTCGTCCGAATCCATCCGAATCCGTGCAGATTCGGTAAAAATCCAGATTCGGACTGTCCGAATCTCCAACCCTAATTGTGACAGTAATCTCTGGAATATGATCATTCAGCAAAATTTGGACAATGCCATCCTTATTTGTGAAGTCCTTAAAATGGATTAGGAGAAGGGTAAAGATATTACAAGGTATTGCATGTAACTGGCAATCCAAGATTTCTAGGAGATTTTGGTCCAAGTCTGCACAGATGACAGAAGTGAGGCTGTTCTATAGTTCCATGGAGAAAGTCCTCCGGTGGGGGAAGGGACCACCAGGAGAGTGCCCCCCCTCGACCTCAGTGCTCAGGCAGGTTATATAGGCACATGCACTCCCTCAGATAAGTGGGACCCAAGCTATCTACAGCTTTAAACGCCAAGCTTTAAACGTCAAGCAAGACCTTGAATCGGGCCTGGTAGCGAATAGGACACCAGTGTAGTTTCACTAATAAAAGTTACCTGAAAAAAGACTGGACATTGGGAGAAAAGTCATGGTACATGCTTTGTATGTAGGAGTATAGGCACAAAATCAATAATGCCCAGTAGTGTCTTTACACTGCCAAGTTTATGCAATCTGCCACTTGTCACACCCAGCTCCACCCACTGTATTGAACCATTTTCCTTCCAGCTGGGAGCAGGGCCAGCTGCACCCAGCAAGCAAATCAAGCAAAGATTGATGGTTTCCCAAATCAAGCTGAAAAACAAACACTTGTTATTGCAGTAGTTCTCTCTCTGTTTACCTGTTGTCACAATCTGCATCCAAACCCAGTGGCAAAGCATCTGAAGGTCACAGGCTCAATCTTCTCTGACCCAATGTAAGACATCTTCATGCATTCTAGTAAAGGCTGACCTTGACCTCACTTTTTGCCGTTGGCTTCTGCTCATGGATATACTCACTTCAGTGCCTGTTCTGATCGCAAGCTTGCTTCATGCCAGAGGCTCTGGCTCTGCATGTTGAATGGCAACTAGGCTCTGTTTGTCACCAAGGCAAAAAAAGAGAAAGAAAATGTTTTATGTACTGTAGCCAAGGGACTGAGCTAGGCTGGAGAAAAACTGGTTATGCAGGATTGAAAACAGAAGCTGCATGTGCATGGTGCCACCCCAATGATGTGACAGTAAATCCTCCTGCTCCCTCCGCTGTAGATACACTGCATTTAAATAACATTATTTTAAAAAATAATGTGAAAATTAATTGTAAAAATTCTTTTAAAATCAAAAGGAGTCTGCAGGAGGAGCAATACAGTTGGCTAAGCTGGTGTCATGTACCATCCACTTTCTAGAGCAGGGATGGTCAAACAATGACTCCAGTGGTGTAGCAAGGGAGCATAGGGGGTGCTAGAGCCCTAAGCAGCACTTCCTTGGGGGTGCCTGGGGCCACACCCCTTGCAACTGTGCCCTGGCCTGAACTCTGAGTTTGGGGTAAGGATGCAGTTGAACGCCAGTGAGCAGAACACACGCCACCCCAGTCTCCTGAGCACAGTGGTTGGACTCGGAGGCAGAAGTGTCTCTCTCACAGAAATTGATCTTAGGACCTGACAATTTCTAAAAGTAACTCTTCAGCTATGCAGAGACCTGAATTGGATCCAGACTGTGGGATGGTGGTTTTCCTGGGGCTATTTCAGGCCAGGAAAACAGCATTCAGGGGTAAGGCTTAACTCCCCTTCCCCCCATGTGCAAGGGTCTCAATGCAAACTGGGGGCCCATTCACCTAAAAGTCAAGCTTTAAAAAACTGCCGGGGGTGGAACACAAAACCTATGAGCATGTCTGTTTGGTCCTGAGACTGCAACTCTAAGACCGATTTTACACTCACCCTGTGAGCTTTTGTCTTTTGTTTTTTGTAAAACAGCAGACACATGAGTTTTAAAAGGAGTTTACCAAGTAGCATGTGTAGGTAGAGGGACTGCTATTTGAAAAACAAAAGTTCAAGTCCCTTAATGGACACACAGAAAGAATTCTAGTGACTGACTTCTCTTTACAATTCAGCAATGTGTAAAGCTTGTAACCATATTGTAATTGTAAGCTGCTTTGAGATTCTCTTCAGCAAACATGCTTTGATCTTGCCTTGGACCTAACTGGATAGTTCCTTTGCCCTGGGGGCCTGCTTCTCCAGTAAAATGGGAAATCCAAACCATCCATCTCTAGCACTGGAAGGAACAGGATACCCAGCATTCAATTTGTTTATAGGTTTGTGTGTCAAGAGCCAGAGAAAACCACTCTCACCCCACAGCTGAGGAATACATTCTGAGCTCTTATTTTGTTAATGTTACTTCTGTCTTCACCTTTTGAAACTCTTGGTTACATCCAAACCATGGGTTGGACCTAAAATACCTTCCCTTCTACTCATGGAAGGGTTCTGGTACATGTCAAAGGTGCCATTCTTCTCAGAATGTAGTCTTCTGCTCAGAGAAAGGTACCTTTGGGTCATGAGTTCAATCCAACCCCCCCCCCCTTGTGGCAGCCTGTTGCTCATGTTTTGAACTTGCATTTAATTAGGGATTTTGCATTAAAACTGATGGTAATTCCTTGATGGAAAAGCTACAAAACTAAAGAATGAGCTTTAAAAGAAGTGAAACCTGGAGAAACGGGAAAGTTTGTTTCTTTGAAGTTGTTCCTAAAAATGCAACTGTGACAAATGTTAGCAATTCCATACTTTCCTAAGCCCCCTGTGCTGTCAAAGCAGCAATGCACCTTCCTCCTTCTGCTCTAAACAGCTGTGGCATTCAGGAGATACAGAACCATACTCAGAATTGCATTTTTGGACCATCTCCAGCTCTTCAGGGTCTTTATAATTAATAAAACGTATCGACTAAACCTTTCCTAGAGATCTGGTGCAGCCCTGGCAGGCTGACAAGGAAAGCCTAATGTGTAGCATAAGCAAAGAGCATCATGGAAGCAGCTAGATTGATTCCAAACGTGCTCCAGCTGTTTTAAAGGCTTACGGAGCACTCCTAAAGCCATAGTATTTTCAAGTGCAAGCAGTGCTGTTTATCCCACTTTTTTCCCTGGTGCACTGGCAAGTTCCCAGGGATGCTAATGGGAGTTTCATACTTTCAAAGAACGAAGAGAACTCCTTAGCTAGGGATGGACGATCACAACTGTGCTCCTTAGTCGTGTCCTGTAATTCCTGTTAGGTTGCAAGTGTGCCACAATCTTGAAAATTCAGGCAAAACTTAGAATGTATGAAAAAAAAATCAGCTTACTATACCACACTTCATTTGAGGATGACTACCCCTATATTAGTATTCTGTTAGTATAGAATTAAAATGCCTGGGTAGCCAAAGTACCTGGGTCTGGTACCCACTGGTTTCTTAACCTTAGTCTTCCCATCTTCCCCAATCCACTCCTGTTCTATTTTGACATTCTGCATAACATCCAAAGGGTATAAAGTGCTCTGCTAAATCAGAACTGTTTGGGATGATCACAGGGCAAATTCAGGAATACTGAACAAAAAAGATTAGACCAGAATCTAATGCAAGCAACTTTCTCCACCCAGCATTTCATTTTTTGTTGGCTGTGTACTGCCTCTCTCCAGGGACATATTCATGGATAATGAATGAGGTGTAGTAGCTGTCATCATCAGGGGGAACACTTGTCTCTCCTACAGATCCTGGAAAGTTCTGAAAGTAGACCCATTCCTGCTTCTAAATTCCTCTTCAAAACCAGTATATACTTTGTCTGTATGCTGTAAAATAGATTTGTTCTGAGATAATGTGAAGGAATAGACATCTGGGAGAGATATCCAAGTCTTGTCAGTAGGATTGCTAGTCTAGGTGGTGCCTGGCATTCTTTCAGAATTACAGCCAATTCCCAGTTCCCCTTGAGGAAATGGCATATTTGGAACAAGAAATCAAATCTTTGTTGAGCTCCCTCCCCAACCTCTGCCTTCTCCAGGTTCCATCCCCAAATATTCAGGAATTTCCCAACCTGAAGTTGGCAACTCTGTTAGTAGTAAGACTCTCCTTTATTGTCTCTGTTGCAAGGGTCAGATAGATGTAATTCATTAAGATAATGGCAATCTGGTTTCAATTGATTGTATCTTGTGCATCATCTAAAAATCTCCTCCAACATCATTAATACAAAGACTATCAATGCTTCTTTCTGCTCTCAGCCTTTAAACAGAACTATGATTCTCACTTGAGTTTTGAAGTGAGTTCAACTTTGCTGGCTTTTATCTTTTTAACGAGATGATTTTCCATTGCTCATTTCTTCCCAGGATGTAAATGCTATAAGCTAACACTTGCAGCAGTTCAAATTCAAGTCTGCATGGAATCAACATCAAAAGATGGAATTATCAAGTCTTATGAACTTGTGTGCTCAAAAGTTTGCATAATGTTTTGTTATTTGGTTTGGCACTAATCAAAAGGTACTACATGGAATTTGTTTTTGTTTTTTTGGATTTTTCATGGACCAGCATGGCTGGTTACAACATTAGACTTTGACCTTGGAAGTTGTAACAGAACACTGACTATGTCAACACAGCAAAGATATTGGGACTGCTTGCAATGGGAGCTGCAAAGCAGCCAAAGCATGCCTTTTACAGGAGCAAGAATGTGCACGTTCCAACCTTCAAGGAGGTCATCTTCCAGCAGAACAGAAAAACAAGAGAACCACAGGGGGTGTGTTAAAACAGGCAAAATTATAAATGGGGAATGAAGGACTTTGCATCTATTAATTGTCATTGTTTTGAATAATTATTCAAATAGGGAAAACTTTTTAAAATGGACATATGCATGGATAATGAATGAGGTGTAGTAGCTGTCATCATCAGGGGGAACTTTGCCTGGGGCGCGCGCATGCCTTGTGCCCCTGCCACGGCGCCGTTTGCCCCTACCTGCCCCAGAATGCCCCCAGAACACCCATGCCCCCGCCCTGCTGCTCCCCCAGGGCATCGCACTCCACCTGACCCTGTTGGCGCTACGCCTCTGGTCACCATTGTACCTATGATACATAACTATAGAACACACAATAGTATACTGCAGCAAGTATACTTGCTAGGTGGGGTTGGGTGACAGCACTGCAATAAATCCTATTGTTAGAGCACGGTGGAAAGGGGATGCCATTGCAACTTAAGAAGTAACTAACAGTTCAATCCAGAAATGGGAGGAGGGCTGAAAAGGCTCAGGAGGTGGTATGACCCAGACACCAGCATAAATGCCACTTGTGTCTGCGTATGAAGCATTTATACTGGGACACTTATGCCATTGATTCACCTAGTTCAGTATCTGATTGGCAGTAGCCCTCCAAGGTCTCAGGTGAAGGAAGATCTTTTGCAATCCTTGTGTAATGAGACCCTATGTTATAGCCCTCCCGCTAAGAATGCATATCTGTAGTGCAGACAATCCTGGTTGTTTTGGACATAACCATGGTCCAATTTAAATATTGCTTAGCAAGTTACAAATGGCTGTCCCAGTATTACACTTCTCTATATTCAGTTATAGTTCAGTTAGAGCAGTTATATTCAGCCTGCCAGTTAAGATCCTCCTCTATCTCTGTGCAGAGGTGAGTCAAGTGAGGACCCAACAATGGGTTTTTCCAATGGTAGCTCCTTCCCTAGGATTGTACATTGTTTTTACAAAATGTTTCTAGTTTAAAGGCTGTTATGTGCATCATTTAGGTTGTCCAATGTTTTATGGTTCTGGAGGTTTCGTGGTGAGGTATTTTTGTTTTTTAATGATTTTATCTTGTTTTATTTTATGAGCCACTTGAAGTAGGTCTCTGAAGTCATAACACATAACTATTTTAATAAATAAGAGATTTTTTTTCCTTCAGCAAATAAGGTCCAAGCTAGGGGTGGGGGAACTCCAGCCTTTCCATTTCAACAAGACCCCTTCCTCCATTCTGCACAAAATTGCTCCAAGGCTCAGAGGGAATATGGGTTGTATTTCCACAGTCACACTCTGATTGTACAGAGCTCTGCCATGACTCTGTCAGTACAGCCAGCTGGCACAGAAGCATGATATTTTGCACCTGGGACCCTTCCCCCTGGTGAACAGAACAGGGACTTGAATAAACTATGTTCCTTTAAGGGCAAGTAGCAATGAGATATTGAGCTATAAATATTCATTCCCTTGTATGAGACTGTCACAATATCCCTAAAATGCCCAGAAGGGAAGCTATAAAGGGATAAAAGACAAACAGTTAATAGATGAGTACACTTGGATTTTAGGTGTCCAAATGAAAAAATGATTTGAGCTCTTTCCCCAGATTCCAGTTCAGCTGCAAACCCTTCAGAAACAGCAGCACTCAGGAGAATAAATAGGATTTTCTGTGTCTGAGCATATCTGAAGGTGGAGGCACATTCATAGTGTGGTTGCTCCTTAAATACTCACTGCATGGTATAACCATCCAGCCAAGTACCCAGCTCCAAAGTCAACCCAGTGCTTAACATTACTCATTTTGGCCTGGCTGTCCCTGAAAAAGTAAAGCTTTATCTTAGCTGTACCTCTTCAGACTTCAGGAAAACTAATGTGATAGAATACTTCCCTTTGAACAACAATCTCTAGGAATATAGATAACAAGGGTCCTAGCCTTAGTCTTCTTTCTGACATTTAATTTCCCATGTCCAGGGATTTTTTTTTTCATCAGGGAACATCTCATCCTTTTGAAGTAGTACAGTCTAGAAGTAGATTTACCACCTGAGATCTAAACTCTGAGCCAGTACATTTCTGGGCAAAAAAATGGGATGCTGGCTTTCCTATTTGTATGAGCATTGCAAAGTGTAATGAAAGTTCAGAAGCAGGTCAGCAGTTCATTTCATATGACAAAATGATTATTTTTGATAGCAAGAGCACTTTCTATACTATATGCTGGCTAGTTTATTACTTGTCAGTCCTATATTCTCAGTGAATGGGTTCCATATAGTTTACCCTCAGGTATGGAAGTGAGTGATCTGAACATAACTAAAACAGATTACCAAATGAACAGGTATAACCAATATGCAATCATAATCATCACATTTATTCAGTACTTCTAGAATCCCATGCAAGTTAAACTGGAATGAGTTGTGCTGTTTACTGACTTGCACCAGATGAGAAATAATCTGCAGGAAAGGGACTTGATAGTTTTCAGTTTATAATACAGAAGACAGAATCTAATTTAGATGACAGCTCCCAAATGTCTGAAGGAAAAAAAATGTTATAAAATATCATAATCCTTGCCTGCATTGTGCTCATGTTTGGGAAACAGTTGAGAAAGTCCATGGCCAACCTCCCAGCTGCAGTTACCATGAAAATGCAAGCTGGAACGCATGGTCTTCCATTTGAGAGATATATGGATGTGTTTTCTTTAATTCTAGGGTGGAGCAAAACTAATCCAGAAGCTACGCCAGCAGGCCAGAAAAACAGAGCAGCTGCAGAAAAACAGCAGAGTAACAGCTGAAAACAAAGGGCAATTTCAGCTGGCTGGACCTAGCCCAAAAGCAATGGAATGATGCATATCCACCTCCACCATTAACCCAATTTCTTATGACCAACCCCACTGTAATTGTGCAAGGCTGGTTTTTCTCTAACTAGAATCATGACTCATAAAAAGATGCTGTCTGATATCTGGAATGGATCTGTTTACTAGGTTTATAAAAGCAAATGTTTATGAGAGGCAGCATGGTATAGTATTAAGGTGTTGGACTAGGTAGGAACTGGGAAACCCAGGTTTGAATTCCCACTCTGCTATGGAAACCTGACCTTGGGCCAGTCACGTACTCTCAGTCTTGACCCTGGCAAGTATTTTGATGGGAGACCTCTAAGGAATAGCAGGGGTGTGACACGGGCAAGCAATGGCAAACCACCCCTGAACATCTCTTGCCTTGAAAAACTTATAGTTGCTGTAAGTCAGTTGTGACTTGAAAGCAAAACACACACACACATTGGCATGAGTGGGGTGGACCATATTCTATTTATGCCAATTTCAGATGGAAAGATACTTTTTATATCTTCACAGAATCACATGTACAACCTACATTGCCTCAATAGATGTGATTCAGTAGTTGGGAAAGGGGGGGAAGAAGAAGAGGAGGAGGAGGAGGAGGAGGAGTTTGGATTTATATCCCCCCCTTTCTCTCCTGCAGGAGACTCAAAGGGGCTTACAAGCTCCTTGCCCTTCCCCCCTCACAACAAACACCCTGTGAGGTAGGTGGGGCTGAGAGAGCTCCGAGAAGCTGTGGCTAGCCCAAGGTCACCCAGCTGGCATGTGTGGGAGTGTACAGGCTAATCTGAATTCCCCAGATAAGCCTCCACAGCTCAGGCGGCAGAGCGGGGAATCAAGCCCGGTTCCTCCAGATTAGAAATACGAGCTCTTAACCTCCTACGCCACTGCTGTTCTAGCTCTGAAGAGCTAGATTTGAATCCAATAGCACTTCAGAAACTAACAAGTTTTTTTGGGTATACACTTTCAAAAGTCAAAGCTCCCTTTGTAAGATGCTGATGAAGGCATTGACTTATGAAAGCTTATACGCCCAAAATCTTGTTGTCTCCCAAGTGCTACTGGACCTCAAATTTACTGAAGACCATTATGGCGAATTCTCTAAAACTCAGTTATTTAACAGCTGAATTCTTCAGTCCCCCAGTCTTTTATATTTGTTATTGTTCCACAAGCACATATGTTTTAGTACCAGCGGCACCATTTGGGAAGGAAAGAGCAGTTGTTCTTGGTTCAGATTTAATGTTTAAAACTATGGCTCGTTTTAACTATGGCTAGTTTATGTAAACAGGATTCAGCTCACAGACTATCATTAAAATCTGGTTTGCCTCAATAAATGCTGGTTTCATTACCTTAGTTCTTTCTTTTACCTCCTCCATAGAGACTTGGCTGGTATCCCGACTTGATTGTAATGAGCAGAGCTTCAGGGAATAAGCTAGAATTAAGTGAAATCACTTATAAATCATGCAAAGTTGAAAATGCAATCCTAGACAGAGTTATACTAACTGAAGTCCACTGAATAACTGAGCTTAGAAGGATATAACTGTACTGAGGATTCCCCTAACTATGGTTTTAGGTTAATAAAGCACCTAAAACTATGGTTTCAGATTCCAGTTTGACATACCCTTAATAGTCAAAGTTAGTGAAGTGGCACACATTCAAACCATTGTACTAATTAATTACAGTAGGTTGTTTAATTAAACTATGGTTTTATGTGGCGTTTAAACCTTTTCAATGCCTGTGTGATTGTTATCCAGAAATGTATAGCTCTCTGGTTCATATGAAATAACAACAAAACATGATTTAAAACATGTTTTTGCAGTTCTTTTTGTGACAATCAATAGCAGATTTCTAAACCATTTTTTTAAACAGAAATCTTTGTGCTCCCTCTCACTGAAAGCAAAAATGATATCTATGATTGTGGTGCAAGATCTGATGAAGTTTACAAGAATACAAACTCAGAAGAAAAATGAGAAAAGGCTGGTCCAAAGAGGCCTGTGACACAACCAAGAAGTATTAATGATGGTGAGATACAATACTTAGTTGTAAATGCTGCAAAATATTTCAGGAAGCCATGCAGCATTTACACAGAGCTGAAAGCTTGAAGGTCAACACACATGTGAATGCTCCAGATTTCCCACTGGACTAACACACTGCTATAACCTAAACTATTCCAGATGTCCCAGAGAACCTCTGGCTGATATTCAATAGTGTCTAGAATCCGTATTGCCAAATTCCTTGATAACATCTGCCCAGTGGTGGTCTAGGAAGACTACTTGTTAGAAAAATAAAAGAATGGGGGAAGACCTAGACTGTTGCAGGTCATTTCATAGATATCTTTCGCAGTCTGCATAACATGTGCTAGAAAAACAAATATATTAGCCTCCATTCTTCATAAAATAAGAAAGAATTCTGCTCTAATTAGGAGCAGCTTGTTGTTTGCCTCTAATAAAAAATTTTAGGAGTTACATATAAATATTGTCTCAATAAGAAACTATCTATTGGATTTATTAGAAATATGATTTAAGGGGGATGGTTTCTGATTTGGAATTCATTACAAATATCTTTTTGCTTTTTAATGCTTTACTGAAGTTTACATTTATTTATCATTATGTATGTGCCACTGTAAGTAATTTCAAGGAAAATGTTTAGCCAATTTATTTGTGCCACTGTATGTGCCACTGTAAGTAATTTCAAGGAAAATGTTTAGCCAATTTATTTAAACTGTCATATGCCAGTTTTCTCCTGGAACACAGGACTCAAAGCAGTTTTTGCTCTGTAAAGTAAGACACAATTTAAAATAAGAATATGTGTTGGTAGAAAGTGCGGTCAAGTAGTAGCTGACTTAGGCAATTCCATAGGGTTTTATACGCATGCAAAATCAAAATACATCTATTATGCCCCTATTATTACAAAACACCTCTTTTTAGGAAGTCATGGTGGCAATAAATGGAAAGGGAGAATTGGTCAATCTAAAACTGTCTGTTACGAGTCTTTAGAGAAACACTAACCACACAGAGGAACAACAGCAAACAGAAGAATGATCAATGTATTGTCGAAGGTTTTCATGGCCGGATTAACTAATTGTGGTGGGTTTTCCAGGCTGTATGGCCGTGGTCTGGTGGATCTTGTTATTTGTGTGTTTGTTTATTTTAAAATTTATATCCTGCCCTTCCCAATAGAGTTCATCATAAATCAGATAAAACAATGCAATAAAATCAATTCAGCCCCCTTCCGCACATGCAGAATAAAGCATTTTCAATCCACTTTCACAACTGTTTGCAAGTGGATTTTGCTATTCTGCACAGTCAAATCCAGCTGCAAAGTGCATTGAAAGTGGATTGAAAGTGTATTATTCTGCATGTGCGGAAGGGGCCGTAGACATCCAGCCATAGCAGTTAAAACTTACAACAATAAAGACAAGAAGATAAACAGATGGTGATAAAACCCTTAAAAGACACCCAAGGGAGGTCACGATGTTCCAATCAGGCCGGCTGGCAAGTTCTAAAAGCCTGGCAGAAGAGCTCAGTCTTACAGGCCCTGTGGAACTCACCAATGTCCCACAGGGCCCTGATCTCAGATGGGAGCTCATTCCACCAGGTGAGGGTCAGGTCCAAGAAAGCCCTGGACCTAGTAGTAGCCAGCCAGACCTGTCTAGGGTCGGGGACCTCCAGCAGATTTCCCCCTGATGAAGGGGTCTAGAGGGGCAATATGGGGAGAGGCGGTCCTGCAGGTATGTAGGTCCAAGACCGCTCACAGGCTTAAAAATCAGCACAAGCACCTTGAACCTGATCCAGAACTTAATCAGCAGCCAATGGAGTTGGCACAGGACTGGAGTAATCCAGTCTTCACTATGCACTCCTGAAAGGAGCCTGGCTGCCGTATTTTGAACGAGTTTTAATTTCTGGGTCAGAGCCAAAGAAAGGCCAGCATGCAGCGAGTTACAATAGTCTGTTCTAGAGGTGGCCGTTGCATGGATCACTGTGGCCAACTCAGAGGTAGAGAGGTACGGAGCCAACTACCTTGCCTGTTGCAGGTGGTAAAAAGTAGCCCGGGTAGTTTTCGCCACCTGAGCCTCCAACAACAAGGTGGAGTCCAGGGTAACCCCCAAGCTGTTGACTGATGAGGTCAGATGTAAAGTCTCCCCATCAAGCGTCGGGAGGCAGAGGTCAACCGGCCTCTCTCCCCGACCCACCCACAGGACCTCTGTCTTCGTTGGATTCAGCTTAAGCCTACTCACTTTCAACCAAACACTCACGGCCTCCAAATAACACTGGAGAGCCCCCCGGGACAGAGGCTGGACAGCCCGCCATCAAGAACACGAGCTGGGTGTCATCAGCATACTGATAGCACTGCAACCCTAACTAACCCAGCTAGGGGGCATATGTAGATGTTAAAGAGCGTCATGGAGAGGATCGCTCCCTGCAGCACCCCACATACCATGAGGTGCCAATTAGAGGTCTCACCCCCCATCTTGTTCCTAATGTTTCGCCTGCATCTGTGGCTGGCATCTTCAGAGGTGTATCACAGAGGGAAGTCTGTTACACACTGTGTCCAGTGAGAAGGGAATGTTTTAGTGGGGTATAAATTGTCATGTCCCTGGGTGGGGAACCAATCAGTAAGTGTTTGGGTGGAACTTGCTATGCAAAGGTGTGGTTGATAGTATAGTATTGCAGGCGGGATTTTTCAGTCCAGGGAGTAATTCACATTTGCATTCCCTGCAGCAGCAGTATTGGTGAACACAAATCCTGTTTGGGTGGAGTCCATTGTCCATAGTCCATGAATTTATTCCATGAATTTCCCTTGGCCTTTGCTTCTGGTGTTTTTAAGTACTGGTAGCCAAGAATAGACTCTGAGAATTAACAAAGCTTGACTACCAGTACTTAAAAACATCAGAAGCAAAGGCCAAGAAACATCCCTCTCAAAAGTGAGATGAAATTCTTGAATGTTGGCCATTATATAGACCCAGCTACATGTGATATGGGAATTCCATGATTAGATCTCCCAGTTTGAGTATTTATGGCTTTACAGCAATCTTAATGGAGATGGCTAGGAAATTGGGTTTGTATATTCCCAGCTCTCCTGGGCTGGTTCTGGCCCTTCTGGTAAGAAAAGGCATTTTTTCCCCTTTCCAAAGTTTAAATCAACACAGGGAGTTATTTTGATCAGGAATCCAGCACTCTGCCACACCTCTAATCTAGATCCAGACCTCTTCCCATGGCTATTGTTTGGGACCAAAAATGTGGGAAATTAATAATGGTATAACCTCTGCCTATGTGTGTTCTATAGCACTAGATTAGGAATTGAACTTGCAAGACAATGTAAGTTAAATAGAATTTATGTAAGACAAACTCTTCCACATAGAGAACAATACAACACATAACTAAACATTTGTGTTGGAACAGAACATGTCTATGAATTCAGCTGAGCAACTGGTTTTTGCTTGAAAGAACTTTGTGGTGAGCCAAATCCAATGTCTCCACTTCAGCTCAACAAATGCCAGATTCTTCTAATGAACTTCTCTTGTTAAAAAAGAACTTGATGTCACAGAAACGATCCTACAGTCTTCAGCCTGAGAAATATAGCCTTGCAATAACAATATGATTATTACAATAATACCAGTTAAACTAAATTTAACCTCCCTTTGCAAATAAACTTTTTGCATATATAATTTTTGGTCACCTCATACACCTTATACTTTATTATTAGTCCATCAGGACCCCTCAGTGTGGTTATTGCTTGTTTAAATTGCAATCAGGTGGACATGTAATTGCTGCTTGGATTTATTTAATATGTATTATTATGGTTAATAAATTTTCAAAACATATTCATGTATAAGATGTGAGTTGCCCTGAGCCTGAAAGTGGAGGGGAAGCATATTACATTCAATAAATAAATAGAAATGATAAGAGTGCAAGAAAACTTAATCAGCACACCAGTAGACTCTCTCTGTGGCTGGTCTGCATTCACTTCCTTCCTGGACTAAACCATCTAGTTCCTGGGAGGTGTATTGGCACCAACATAACATTCAGATTTTCCCCAAGTTCACTTGCTAATACTGAGATGACTTTGACCTTGACCTTGAATAAGGCAGCTAGCTGAGTTCAAAAGTGAAGTGATTGTTTTCTGGTCCTCCCTGTACTTTACTGTACTGTGTGTGTCCACTATTTACTAGAAAAAAAGAGTTAAAGATTAGCCTACTTTTAAGATTGTAAATTCTGCACAAATGCAAATCTGACATGGTTCAGATGTGATGGCAAAGCACAGTTTGTCTCTGCGTGAAGAAAACTTGAACTCATTTTCATCTTTCCCTCATTCACTGCCTCTTTCCACACCCATAATGCTCAAGCTAAAAAAGAAGAGTCTAGTGGCACTAGCAGAATTCATTTCAGCACAAACTTTGATAATTACCTTGAAGCAAATTCTGTTAGTTTTTACAGTGCCATTGGACTCATTTTATTTTGCTATTATGAATTAACATGGCTGCTCATCTGGATTATTTATTTATTTATTTATTTATTTATTTATTTATTTATTTATTTATTTATTTATTTACTTATTTTAGGACATTTCTATGCCACTGCTTCAGACTCTTCTCAAGGCATCTTACCAATAAAAATCCTCAAACTGGTTCCCTATTTCCCCCATGCATTATTCTCTTCCCATACTCACTGCATTATTTCTTCCTCCATGTAAATCATGGCGTGCTGTTCCTTCCAAGCTAGGAACTAGGGTCTGTGCACTGCTTCCCCTTAGAACCAGGGCTCATAATGTGAATTAAACCTGTATTTGGAAACTTGACTTGCAAGCAAAGTGCAAATTAGTAACTGAAAGTAATGAGATGCTGGATCTGCCACAAAAGTAAAAGTAGCTGCCTATGCTGCTGTATGAAATAGAAAGAATAGGGTTGCCAGAATCCAGGTGGTAGTTGGAGATCTCCTAAAACTGATCACCTGAGCTTACAACTGATCTCCAGGCAATGGGTCAGTTCACTTGGATAAAACGGCTACTTCAGAAGATAGAATCTATGCATTATACATCATTGAAGGCTATCCCCTCCACAAATGCCATCCTCCTCAGGCTCCATCTCCACACTGTTTGGATACTTCCCAACTCAGAGCTGGCAACTGCATGGAAGCGAGAAAAAGATACAGAGTTCATGTGAAAGAGCTTGATGTTCCTTCAAGGTTTATTCATACAACAATAAACTGTGGTATGAGGAACCCTGTCCTGCCTTTTCCGTCTTCCTTGTTCCTTCTAAGTCACTTTCTACATACCTCAAACTGATGTTATTCTAGATGTCAAACTGATCTAAATAAAGTGACTTTTGCTTGTCTAAGAACCAAAATCCAGTTTATTAAACAGAAGCTAGAATTAGACATTATTTGGGAAGTGTGTGTCATGGGGCATCCCCTGGAGAGCGATGAGTCTTCAGGGGTGAGCAGAGCCCAGTAAGCCCAAACCAGGTTGGGAACCAACAAGGGCTGGGCTTGGAGCAGCCAGGGCCCCTGCAGGTGTTACAGGGGGGAACAACAGGCAGGTCAAAACTCGGAGCCAGAAGTGCCTGCAGAAGCAGGTTGTGCATCCAGCCCTGCTCCAGCTGCAGAGACTTAAGCACCTAGCTCAACTGATCCCACATGTCAGCAAGGGAAGACAGTTGTTGCATGTTAAACAAATAAGCGCACACCTGCTAGCTCAGAGAAGGCACCTTCTGCAGCAGGGGGAGGCAGAGTCTTCACAGGATGAAGTCTAACATGCTGGAAGAGCCTATATCAAGCAGGTTCACAGACTATTCTGGCCTGGACGCAACAAGACTCGTGACTGCTGCAACACTTTATCTGACTTGTAGATTCTGTGCATTTTGACCTTCAGACCGGACTTCTGATGCTGAGACTCTCGGACTGGACTCAGCTCCCTGATGTAACTTGATATCTCCGGCTGGCAGCTCAAGCTGGGACAGTGTGGTTGCTACTGAAGGCAGCAGTTCCACGTCTTTCTTCCCACTGCCAATAATGTTTAGTAAAACAAAATGTGATACAATATCACCCCTTTCAGTCTGCCTGTTCCGTCTGCATTGCATGCTATCTTCAGTAGTGGAAAAATCTAGAACACAGCATAACTACTTCATTGGTGTAGATCAATACCAGGTCCATTAACAATAAGACCATGATGCTCCGAGATTATCTCGGAGCTCAGCAGATGGACATAGCTTGTATCACTGAAACCTGGGTGTGCAATGGCGAGATGGTAGCTTGGGCAAAGTCTTGCCCCCAGGTTTCATGTGTCTCCACCAGGGGCAAATTCAGGGCTGGAGGGTGGCATGGCCATGCTCATCTGAGATTTGATCCCCTTCAGGGCTGTCCCTGTCCAAAGGCCTCTCCTTGATAAATTCTGACACTGCTCATGAGGCTGGTCACACTCTGGATTTGATCTTTGGGTCAGGAGTTGATGTGGTCGTATCCTCTGTTGATAGAGTGCCATGGTCCGACCATTATGCCCCGAAGGTTCGGGTGGACTGTCTAGGTGATGGGCTGATTTATGCCTGCCCACAGAGACTTATGGATCCTATTGGATTCCTGATTGCTCTGCAGGATCCTGAACCTGCTGGCATCCTTGATGAGCAGGTGGAGGAGTGGAACTCCAGGCTGTCTGATGCCATTGAGGTGATTGCTCCACTGCGTCCTCTGCGCCCCTTCTTTTGGCTGGCTCCATGCTATACTATGTCATATGAAGCAGGAGCTCAGATGCCTAGAGTGAGTGTGGAGGAAATGTTGTGCTTCAATGATGTTGAGAGCTATGCTGGAGGTATACTACCAGAAGGGGCTCCCATGCCAGACAGGTCTCAGCTGAGAAACCAGACTAAGAGTGTCCACCAACCCATACAATATGGGGATACAAATGGAAAATTATTCCATACCACATTGGCCGTCACATGGGTTAACAAGGGCTGCGTTGTATGCTGAGGTCCCTGGGCATGCGTCAACAAGTGGGCTACAAGTGGACCAACCATCCAAAAGAAAGAAGTATAGTGCACAAGAAAATCATGCCATAATGGCTTGTTACTACAACTCAGAGCCAGAAACAAGAGGATACTTGAAGCGGTTGTACAAACTGTGGAAACAACACTACCCAGATTCGAATATCACTGAGCAAAGACTGGAAGATCAAAGGCGATTCTTTGAAAAAATGAGAAGGATTACAACAGGAAGGCGCAGTGATTTTGAGAAAGATGTTGGCCAAAAACAAATGCAAGAGCTGGAAATAACAATTGATATGATAAAAAATCAAAGGAAGAAAGTGAAAAACTGGACGGCACCAGGACATGAGCAATTGCATAGCTTCTAGTTCAAATCACTGTGATTGAGGACAAGAAAGTGACCATCATCAACATAGCTGTACCAGGTGACAACAGGGTCATTAAAAAAGAACACGAGAAGGTCACTAGATATCACGATTTGAAAATTGAGCTTCAGCGTCTATGGCACGGATCCCAGTAGTAATCGGCACGCTGGGCGCCATTCCAAAAACACTAGGGCAGCACTTGAAACATCTTCGAATTGACAAAATTAACATCTGTCAAATTCAAAAGGCAGTCCTGCTGGGATCCGTACAAATACTATGCCGATACATTACATAAGAACATAAGAACATAAGAACAAGCCAGCTGGATCAGACCAGAGTCCATCTAGTCCAGCTCTCTGCTACTCGCAGTGGCCCACCAGGTGCCATTGGGAGCTCACATGCAGGCTGTGAAAGCAATGGCCTTCTGCGGCTGTTGCTCCCGAGCACCTGGACTGTTAAGGCATTTGCAATCTCAAATCAAAGAGGATCAAGATTGGTAGCCATAGATTGACTTCTCCTCCATAAATCTGTCCAAGTCCCTTTTAAAGCTATCCAGGTTAGTGGCCATCACCACCTCCTGTGGCAGCATATTCCAAACACCAATCACACGTTGCGTGAAGAAGTGTTTCCTTTTATTAGTCCTAACTCTTCCCCCCATCATTTTCAATGAATGCCCCCTGGTTCTAGTATTGTGAGAAAGAGAGAAAAATTTCTCTCTGTCAACATTTTCTACCCCACATGCATAATTTATATACACTTCAATCATTATCCCCCCTCAGACGTCTCCTCTCCAAAACTAAAGGGAGTCCCAAAGCACTGCAGGGTGCCTTCTCCTCACTTAAGCGAAGGTGCCTCCAGTCCCTCAATCACATCCTTGTTGCCGCTTCTCTGCACTTTTTCTATCTCTCCGATATCCTTTTTTTTGAGATGTGGCGAATTCAGAACTGAACTGCACAGTACTCCAAGTGCGGATTAAGCACCACTGCTTTATATAAGGGCACTGACAATCTTTGCCCAGGTTTTATTCTCAATTCCTTTCCTAATTATCCCCAGCATAGAGTTTGCCTTTTTCCACAGCTGCCATGCATTGAGTTGACATTCTCATGGAACTATCAACTAAGACGCCCAAATCCCTTTCTGGTCTCTTTGACTGATAGCACTGACCCTTTGTAGCTTGTATGTGAAGTTTGGATTTTTTTGCCCTCATGTTGCATCACTTTGCATTTTGGCTACATCACTGGAACTGTGCATTTGCCATTTCTGAGCCCACTCACCCTAATTTATCAAAGGTCCGCTTTGGAGCTCTTTTGCAATCGCTTTGTGGTTCTCACCACCTCTACATAATTTGGTATCATCAAAACTTGTAGCCACCACGCTACCCACCCCTACTTCCAGGTCACCATTTTATGAATAGGTTAAAAGAGCACTGGTCCCAAAACGGATCCCTGGGGGGGAATTACCACTCCCTACCATCCTCTCCATTGTGAGAACTTCCCATTTACACCCACTCTTTGCTTCCTGTTTCTTAACTAGTTTTTAATCCATAGGAGGACTCCCCTCTTATTCCTTGATTGCTGAATATTCTCAATAGTCTCTGGTGAGGAACTTTGTCAAAAGCCTTTTGGAAATCCAAGTAGACAATGTCCACTGGTTCCCCCTTATCCACATGCCTGTTTACACCCTCAAAGAACTCTAGTAAGTTTGTAAGACAGGATTTGCCTCTGCAAAAGCCATGCTGGCTCTTTCTCAGCAGGTCTTGCTTTTCTACATGTTTTATAATTTTATCTTTAATGATAGATTCTACTAATTTACCAGGAACAGATGTCAAACTGACTGGCCTGTAATTTCCCAGGTCCCCTCTAGATCCTTTCTTAAAAATTGGTGTGACATTGGCCATCTTCCAATCTTTAGGGATCGAGCCTGATTTCAGGGATAAGTTGCATATTAAGGTGAGAAGATCAGCAATTTCATGCTTGAGCTCTTTAAGAACTCTTGGGTGAATGCGATCTGGGCCAGGGGATTTGGTAGCATTTAGTTTATCAATGGCTGCCAGAACTTCTTCCTTGTCTACCACTATCTTCGCTAGTTCCTCGGATTCGCCTCCCAAGAAGCATGGTTCAGGTGCAGGAATTTTCCTAACTTGCTCTTGGGTGAAGACAGATGCAAAGAATTCATTCAGCTTCTCTGCAATCTCCCTGTCATCTTTTAGCACACCCTTTGCTTCTTTGTCATCTAACGGGCCTACCGCTTCCCTAGCTGGCTTCCTACTTTTGATATACTTGAAGAACTGTTTGTTGCTGGTCTTGATGTTCGCAGCCATGCGTTCCTCATAATCCTTTTTTGCCTCCCTTACAGCTAACTTGCTTCTCTTTTGCCACCATTTGTGTTCCCTCTCATATTCTTCATCAGTCAAACTGGACTTCCATTTTCTAAAAGACATTTTCTTTTTTCTGATAATTTCCTCAACCTCTCTTGTTAACCATGGTGGCTTTCTTTTGGACTGGGTGCTGCCTTTCCTAACCTGCGGAACACATTCCAGCTGAGCTTTTAACATTCCAGCTGAGCTTTTAACATTCCAGCTGAGCTTTACAACTTCCTAGGCCTCTGAGTGAGGCTCGAATTGTAATGAATGGTCAACAACCAGCTAAAGATCTGGCAGCTGTGAAATCAACAATAATAATTGTTGCATGATTTGTCATTAGAACAGAAGAAGATATGTAGCTCTAAAATCTTTGCCACCATCTTCCATTTGTTAGCTATCTGTACTCATTATATACATAATGTTGGACAGACTTCTGCTAGGTCACACTTTGTTTTTGTATAAACTGTTAACTTCAGCAAAGCCAGAACTTAATACTTTCATTAACAACTGAAAGACAGGATCTCATAAAGTACAAATACAACTTCAGAGAATCCAACAGAGATATTCTAGTCTTACACTGGAGAATCTGATCTTTTAAGTAGTCTCCCAGCTGGAAATGTGTATAAAGAGACAAATAATACATCCATTGCTAAGAGGTGCTTTCTGGGTTGAAATGGGCCTTGTAACTTGACTGGATCATTATAAATACTTTCTCTCATCTATAGCAGCCAGAATGTAATGCAATATCCATTTTGACATAAACTAACTCCATAAATGGAGATAGTAGCAGGTTCAGACTAAAATCAGATGTCTGGTTTTGCATAGTTTTCAGTGTCTTGAAAGTCTCTGGCTGTGATTTAGTACTGAATGTTACTCCCCCAACCCCACCCCAGGTTTAATGTTTTAGAATCACTGCTTGGCTGAAAATATGTCCTAAATCTTCCATATACATTAATGGAAAATTATGAACAGAGCAACTGCATAATCCCCAAGAAAATGGCCTATTC
The DNA here is from genome assembly GCF_021028975.2 of Sphaerodactylus townsendi. Taxonomy (NCBI): domain Eukaryota; kingdom Metazoa; phylum Chordata; class Lepidosauria; order Squamata; family Sphaerodactylidae; genus Sphaerodactylus; species Sphaerodactylus townsendi. The sequence goes on from NC_059427.1 coordinate 90,388,644, forward strand.
AAATTAGTGAAGCTGTGAAGTTCATAAATGTCATATTCAAAATTAAACTTACCTTTTTGCAATTAATGTTTTCTATCAGTCAACCTTCCCACAAATTCACATAGATGATTTGTTCACAATTTAAAACAATTGGGTCCCATTGATCTAGAAGATGGGACAGATCATTTCCTCCACCAGAATGTTTGTTCAATAAAATGTTTATACCCTGTCTTTCCTCCTAGTTCAAGGTAGCTTACAGCAAAAGTCAAGAACATCTCCAGTTAAAACTGGAGTAACAGCCCCCTTTCCCTACTGTCCGTAGGATGCCTTTCATTTAAAACCCCTCAAAAACCCTGGCAAACTTTTTAGTTGAAGTTCTCCAAGGAAACAGAGAAATAGAGAAGGCTCCACTATCAGAAAAGATCCATGAAATTCAACCCCTTTTTATGATTTGGTACCTGTGCAGTTGGTGACATCCAGCATCATTACTAGATGGATAACTGCTGGTGACATATACTCACAATTTACAGAATCACTGGGCCTACACAAACTCAAAAGTTATCATGGAAAGGTCATATGTCATTTTAAACCAGCTATGTTTTGGATGTATTTGGTGTTTTTACTCCTGTGAGATCAACAGCACTCATCAATTTGACACATGATCAGATCCTGCTGAAATGAATGACAGTTATATGTGATACAGATGAAGCTGTCTCATGCTGAATCAGACCCTTGGTCCATCGAGGTTGGTATTATCTACTCTGACATGCAGCCCCAGTGCCTCAGATAAAGGCGTTTCCCATCACTTACGACTTGGTCATTACTGGAGATTCCAGTGATTGAACCTTTGTTGGTAGGTAGACATAATTAGCAGAGTTTAGCAGGTACCAATAAAGTCTCAGATACTAATGAGTTGCTTTATATAAAATTTTACTAGCTAAAAGGGTAAGGTAACATGGAGAGAAAAACAATAAATGTACTGCTACATATTTACAGTGGTCTCAGCCATGTCTATCTGAGTGGTTATCATCTACTACTAACTGGAACAAAGAAAACAGGTTAACTTTATAACTTCTGGTATATGCACACACAGACACGGAAGCAATGGCTATCAAAGATCTACTGAGCCAGAGAGGCGGCTCCGCATGGAGCCGCCTCCAGTTTGGCCCCTCCACACACCTTTCTTGGAGGGACATGCCCATGCTACCCTCCAACCTCCAGGCCATGTGGAGCCACAGCATAAGGCTGAAAGAGCTGCATGCAGCTCCAGAGCCGCAGGTTGCAGACCCCTGAGCTAATCAATAGGTCAACTCATTAAAATGTGACCTCCACATCCTGTTTACATACAAATAGATAGACCACTTTCATGACTGGTTATGAAAGACACTTGCAAATACCAACAACCTTCCGCATGCAAAGAAGAGGCTCTACCACTGTACTGCAGTTCTTCCCTTCGACTGTGAAACACCACAGAAAATATATGTAATCTGAGTTAGAATGCTCATTGAAAACACTTGAGAAAAGCTGGAGATATAAGCTATACTGATACCTTATCACCTACCTCACCAGGAATGAGACATTAAAAGAAAGTACTTCCTTTACACATTAATATTTTATTTGATTAAAAACTTCCTGCTGAGGGTATTGCTCACAATTTGTTCATATTACTATTCAATCACAAAAATTATCATATATCACTAATGCATTAAAAAAAACCTTTAAAAAACCCCAGACCACCAGTCAATAGAACATCTCCTTGGGCCATCATGAGACATGTTTTCATCTTTATCATATATCTAATTCTGAACTTGACCTGAGAATCTGGATCAAAAAATTCACAACATGGCACCAGGTACAAAAAGGGATGTTTCTACAAAGCAGGGAGGAATTCCATCTTTGCATAGAAATCTCAAAGCTAACCAAATATATGTAAAGAATAAGTTGTGTTGGGATAATTGAACAATGGATGCAGACCCTAGGGTTTCTATAAATCTCATTTAAAATCTTAACTCACTGGTATTTAACTCAGATAGAATCATGCATATATTTAAGACTGGAAGTGGTCTATGCCATTTTCTGCCCGGTCCAAATATCCCAGCATGGGCAAGTGAAGCATCCCAGTTTGCGCCAGATTTTTGCATGGTTTCTGGTCCTAAATCATTCATTCAAGCTGCCATTAAAAAATAACAGCCAATCAGCATGTGCGTCACCGAGAATACTCATTACTGTAGTTTCTACATGTTTACAAAATGTGGCTGGTATTTCAGTCAGTGGTATTTCAGTCAGTATTATTGCTGATTCCCAAAAATCCCCTGAATATTGGCCTCAACTAAGGAGGCTGATCACTCCACTACAATTGCTATCATTTCACAGACAAGAGGAGATTACAATGTGCTTATGGTCTTGTGAGATATGCTTGATGCTGCCACTCAAAAACAACAGCCAAACAGAATGCAGGAAACCGAGCATAAGAGGCTTGCAGCTTGCAGCTGACACTCAAAAGCAACAGCCAATCAATACGTGGTACACCGGGCATGAGAGCCTTTCAGCTTGCAGCTACCACTCAAAAACAACAGCCAATCAGAATGCGAGACACTTGAAATGTGAATACAGAAGTCCCAGGCTCGTGCAAAAGAAATGTGAGTATTTCATCCCAGTCTTAACTCAGTTCCTTCATGGAAATGGGCAGCCATGAGAAGGGAGGAGCTGGGATAAAATTACCCCGGAATTTACGATCCCGGTTCTACCCGGGTGTAATTATACTGTGCAGAAAATGCCAAAGGTGAAAGCACCTAATTGGTGGTACCTAATTTCCAATTGGGTGGGAATATGTGGCTATGCAAACAGCCATATTATTCAAAATGACCTGGCCTGATTCTGCCTAATAATAGAGTCTTAGTAAAATTGTCCATTGTGAACCTGTGTAGCTGTGGTTCAGTAATTTTTTCTCCTAACATTTCACCTGTATTTATGACTGGCATCTTCAGAGGCCATGGAGCCACAGAGAAACACATCTTACTGTGACATGCCCCTGAAGATGTAGCCATAAATGCAGCTGAAATGCTAGGAGTAAAAACTGCCAGACCATGACCACACAGCCCATGGAAAACCCACCACAACCAGTTGATTCTAGCTGTGAAAGCCTTCAACAATATATTGACTTATTAAAACTCGCACATGTGATACTACTACTGTGAATTATCGTTCTTGATTCTAGCTGAATTTTACTTATGCCACACCCTGTACTTCCTGAATTTCATGGCCCTTTGATCATACCCTCATGAGTTAAATATGCACTCCTACTTAGTGAGGACCCATCACATGCGGTCCATGAAATCTTACATTAGAATTAAAGCGAGTTTCAACTAAAGAGCCACAAAATTCCCATTTATTAAGGAGACAGGAGAGAGGGGTCAGTTGAGTGGTAAACTTGAAGGGCAGTGCTGCCATGGGACAGTCAGAGAGCAGCTTTAGAGGGAGTTAAGTACAGGAGGTACTTCCTGGATTCACAGTTGGGCTAGTAGAAGAGATGGAATTACATCACAAGAAAGGGCATGCACAGACTAGGCACTTTTGTATCAGTTTATCCAATGCTAAACTAGGTTTTTTTCAGGTATGGCACCGGAAAACATTTTTTTCTTTACCTTCAAATACAAGCTACACATTTTTAAGTGCATATTTTTTTTAGGGTGGTTGTATTACATTCAACGTTACATCCCTTTTGGTTCCTGAAGAAATCAGCAAGTAAAACTCTTCATGTGGAAAACATAATTAACAGCTAATTGTTTTATATCAAACTGCTAAAGGGGCCATCCTGCTGGAATGTCATGTTATGTAACTGGTGAAGATTTACAAGCTGTACAGCCATCCCACAAAAAAATGAGATATGCATTAAGGGCTAGCTGAATTTCTAGTTATCGTGAGTAACATGTGAACCTTTTCACTTCTCCATAGACATGAAGGAGCCTTAATGTCAAACTAGCCTGTATCTTCTACATGAGTTTTTGCTGAGATGCACAACTGAGGCTCCACTGTGAATTCTATCATATAGATATAAGACTGCCATCCACTAGGAATAGGATCATCTCCATAGTTGTTCCAACCCACCTTCCATGAGATGCTCAGCTTGCTTCTTGCCCCTTTTCATTCATCAGGCAAGTAAAGATATTTGTGCTCTGCCAAGCATTTGGGAGTAGTATCTAATTTGCTGGATTTGGATTGGATCCAAGGCTTCTGAAATGTGAGTAAGTTCATGGAAGCAATTTGTATTTCCTTTCTCTTTCCCAGAGCATTTTGCACATGCTGATGCCAAAAGCAGCTGTTGAGGACCAGGGCTATCCTACAGAACAGAATGCTTTGTGACATGGGAGAGGGGATGCAGCAAGAAGGGAGATTTGACCAGGATTATAATGAGGGTGGGGCAAGGGAGGGCTCTTGAACCAGTTGCCGGGGGCTCCCTGGCCGCCGCCGCAAAAAAGAAAAAAACATGTAGTTGTTTTAAAATTAAGCATAATTTACTTCTAGGCAAGTGGCACTATGGCTGGGAAGAGGCTGGGAGTGGGGACAGGCCAGGGAGGGCGCTTCTTCCCTAGCTTTATCCCCACCCACAATTTCTTCCCAGCCTCCACTTGCCTGGAAGTAAGTTAAGCTTCATTTTAAAGCAACCATAGCCTTTTTTTGTGGTGGTGGTGGGGAGGGGGGCAGTGGGAAGGGGAGAAAATGGACCACATTCCCACCACTGCCACTGGGAAAAAAGCCTATGGTTGATTTAAAATTACACTTAACTTGTTTCCAGGCAAGCGGCAGCCAGGAGGAAACTGGAGGCAGGGACAAGGCCAGGGAAGGAGCACCCCCCACCACCACCTGTCCCCATCCCAGTCTTTTCCTGGCCACAGTGCCACTTGCCTGGAACTAAGTTATGCTCCATTTTAAAGCAACCATAGGCTTTTGCTGTGGCAGTGATGGGGGAAACATAGGCAACATTTCCCCTTACCTCCCATTTCTCTCTCTCTCTTCCCCCTTTCTATCTCTCTTCCCTCCTTCTCATTCTCTTCCCCCTTTCTCTCTCTCTTCTCCTTTCTTTCTTTTCTCCTCTACCTCTTGCTCTCTTTCCCCTTTTCTCTTTCTTCCCCTCTTTCACTCTCTCTTCCCCTTTCTCTCTCTCTCACCCCCTTTTCTTTCTCTTTCCTCCCCCTTTGTCTCTCTTTCTCCCACCCTTTCTCTCTGGAGTATTCACTTCTGAGTAGTACTGTGAGAAAACAAGATATTGGGATACGGGTGGACAGTAAGTTAAATATTAGCAATCAGTGTAATGCAGCGACAAAACAGGCTAATGCAATCTTGGGGTGTATCACTAGAGGCATAACAGGCAGATCACAAGAGTTTGGGAGGGCATGAAGTTTGAGAGTTTGCCCCCATTTTCTGTAGATATGCCCCTTAATTGACCAACATTTTCCTGTTCAGTTATGTGAGTTTGGGAGAAGTCAGACAAATACCTTGGTCTCAAATTATATACAGCTTCATTGATCATTACCAGGAATTTGTACTGGCAGCCAGAGATTTTTTTAAAAAACCTGGCAACCTACAATCCCTATAACTTACTTCAGCAACAATCTTGCTGACCTTCAGCTAGTCTTTTTCAGACTCCCTTAAAATGTAAAAATAAACCTTAATAAAACATTTTGGTATAAATAATGTGAAACTTCCTTCAACATATGCTTCAAATATTCAATCGTTTCTTGACCTGTGCCTGTTCATGTAAACCCAAGAAAGCAATTATCAGCCCATAAGAAATATTTGTATTCTTCTTCCTGCTCTCAATAGGTAGCAAAACTGATTACAGTCTAAACACTTATGAATCTGAACATTATTGAGAAATGTGATGTGTATTTATTGCATCAATCGTTAAATATTCCAAGCTGAGTGCCAGGCTGCCGTAAAATGAGAAATCACCAAGTTGTTTGATCCTACTGCATTTGTATTGCAAGCAATGATGAAATAGTTTATGGGGACTTCATTTTACCAAGAAGAATGAAGGCCAATGATACACCGACATAAGCATTCCTGTAAGAAAAATGGTAACATGATATTTAGAAGAAATTTAAAGTCATGTTGAAACTTTAATCTTCAAAGTCTCAAAGATGAATTCAATATCTAGCTTATTTTAGTTTGCCATTTTATGAGACACAAAATCATTAGTGCTTGCTTGATCTTTGTAACTCCCCTTCTTACTACTCTTAACCCATCACAAAACACTATATTTCTTAGCAACCATCTGCAGTGCTTCTTATATATAATACAATATTTATTTTGATGGATTGATATTCCTTTAAGTACTAGAAATGAGCAGCTTTCAAAATAAATCAGGTCAGGAAAATTATTTGATACATTAGCCTCAAAGTGCTGTTATACTGTTATGATTAAAGGTTAAAGCAAGTACAGAGATGTTTTTAAAAGTTAAGAAAAATTTTTCACAAACAACATAGAGTTCATTTTCAGACATTAAAGAGAACTATGTTTTAATTTGTTTTCTCTTGCATGTTTTATTAATTTCCTGGTGGAATGAAACATGAGGGTCAGCTACTAGAAACTGTTGGGTCAAATTTGTCCCCCTCAAGCATGCCATCTGTTCCTCACAATTGCTAGTCTAAATACAGAAGAGGAAAAATGGAGTCTGTGACAAAAAAAAGGTTCACTAAAGGAATGTGGGTTAAGAGGCTGGTTTTCCAGTGATCTTCTATCTACAAATTTTTAGCACACCTTCCTCTAAAGAGCTCCGAAAAGTGTTCCATCCTCCATTTTTCCTCACAACTCTGAGAGGTAGGTTGTCTGGGAATTAGTGTCTGGCCCAAGGTCTCCCAATAAGGTCAGTGACTGAAGATCTAACTGCACAATGCACATACCTCAAGGTGGGTCTATGTTCCCATGAGAACTCTTAGTCACATATAGGCTTGTATGTTCTTCACTGGAAACACAGTTTCCAATTATGTGGAACCTGGTTCAGGTTACCACAGCATGCAGAGAAAGTGGTAAATGACCCCAGGGAAATGCTATATGCTTACTGAGGAAACCTTTGTGTACTCCATCCATACATGTAGCACCCTCAATATGTCCAAAGTAACCCATGGGACCATTTCAGTTCTTAAAAAATATGGGTGGAGGGAGTTAAAGCACTACCCTTCTTCTTGAGCACCCCAAAATGAATTAGGACGTGTATCCCTGGGAATTACATTCCCACCACAGAACTGGCGCAGCCCCAGGAAGAAACCAAAGAAAACAAGTGTAATTAAGACCCTGACTGAGGGTTTGAACCAAGGTCTCCCAAGGCCTAGCACAATATGGAATTAAGATCAAAGGGAGATCCATCCAATCCATCCAATCAAAGATCCATCCAATCAAAAAAGCTCATCTGGTGGGCACATAAGAGAGGGCCATTTGGGTGGCAGACTATCGATTATGGGAACAACCTGCCCAGGGAGGTGGACCTGACCCCTCATTTTCAATTTTCAGGAGGCTTTTGAAGACCATTTTATGTAGGACTGCATTTGATTTTTGTACTGTTCTGCAAACCTGAGCTTCTGCTGGGTTGACAAAAATATGGATACAACCCCTGTTTGGCTTCCTTGTGGTTTTATTGATTCTCTTGAGGATAACCCATTCATATACATACTCATATTCAGTTTTGTTGTGTGTGTGTGTGTGTGTATTCATATTCAGTTCATCTTATATTCAGTTCATGTTATATTCTTCAGTAATTTTTGAAATTATTATTATTATTAATAATAATAATAATAATAATAATAATAATAATAATAATAATAATAATAATAATAATAATAATAATAATAATAATAATAATAATAATAATAATAATAATAATAATAATAATAATCACCTATCTACGCAGGGGCTCGAAGGTGTACAACAGTAAACATAATATAACATAAAATGGCTAAATCTTTAAAAACAGTGATAAAACAGTAAAAGCTAGATCTCATAAATACAATATAAAAATACTAGCATAAAAATAAAGGGCGTCCAGCAGCTCCATATTCAAAATCCTCTTCCCAAGAGGGAGGAATGGCAGGTCCCGTTGAATGACAAACGGCCCAGATGTAGAGGGCCATGAATATGCTATATTCCTAATTTGGTTTCTTTAGTTTCATTGGGAAACACATTTCTGGCTATAAATCTTTTGGTTTCCAATTATGCAGAGACTGCACCCCTTAGTCAAAGGAGGATCTGCTTGCCAAATTGAAGAGAGAGAAAGATGAGAGCATCTCCATTTTATAAGTAAGCAGAATAGATTGGCAGGGTTTTTTTTAATTTTGTAAGGCTGTGTCTGGTCTTGGCAACTTCAGACTGTATGTGGCTCATTTTTTTTCTTCCTTTGTTTTAAACATTTTAGCCTGCTTTTCTTCCCATCCCCCCTCCAAACTCCAGGGAAATAAACTCCCTGGACATTAAAAAAAATGATGGGGGAACTCACTCTAGGTTGACATACTAATCTTCAGGTGTAGGAATACTGTCATAAAAGAATAGTGTGTCATGTAAGCCCTCACCTGCTTCTGAAATTATACATCAATTTTGCATAAATGGCATGATATATTGCTTATATTTTAAGGTCCCTAGATGTACAGTGCAGTCTTCAAATATTTCATTTTAATAGTTCCATTTTAGAAAATCTCTCCAAACAAAAGGCAAATATAGGATGTTTAAAATATTAAGACTTATATAGGACACCAGGGAATGAAGTTACAGCTGGATAAACCTAAACTTTTCCTCTGTTGCCTCAAGTGAGAAATAATATAAACATTTAGACAATTCTCCAAAGCATAAGTTGCTTGTTTAATGATAGACAGAATTCTTTATGTCCTAACATCTCTCCTAATTTATGAACAATTCTCACCTTTAATGCATTAAACAAGCTGTCATTTTCGGAACTGGTCTTGCCTCAAGAGCCCTTAATCCAACTTCAAAACCTGAAAAAGAAAAAAATTGAAAGGGAATATATACAAGGAAATGAATATGTTATAAACCAGATTTGTTTGAATCCATGCCAGTGTAGAAAATAACACTTAATTTTACTTTCTAAAATCTTATTTCATGGCTATGAAAAGTTGTTAGATTGAAAACTGAATGTTGACTGTTCAACTCCAAACATTCAGACTACAGTTATGCTCAATGGTACGTGTGCTTAAGCCACTGATTTCTATGAACTATTTCTATAAAGTGTTCATTTCAGTTATACACTAAATATATTTCACAACCACTAGCAAATTAAAACAAATACAAAGATAGTACAAAAATGACACTGTCGATGAATTCTAGCAGGGAAATAATTTACTTTTTATGGAAAAATTTGGCTTGGGTCTGGCAGAAGATTCCTGTGGAAGAAAGAGATTTTTTGCTGATTCCTGCATATCTTTGGTTTCCCAATCATGCTGTTCTTGGGGATTCTGTATCTCCCAAGGGTGGCATTTTAGAGGCATTCTGAGCTGCTGGGAGGCAAGGATGTTGTGCCGCACAGATGGAAATCCCTTCCATCTGTGGAAATATTAGTGGATCCAATCCAGCACTGTTATCCTACGAGCACTTACTTTGGAATACAGGACGTTTTCTCTCCAGCCCTGCTGGCAATTTTAGATATAATTTTTAAAAAATTGAAACTGGACATAATACAAGTGATTGCTGGATATTGCTATTAAAAATGGCTTGCTTGTAAAATACAATAGCAATAGTTTTTTTGTTGTTATACTTTTATGGAACAGAAATAACCAAAACAAAGAATACCATTGTTCAGTGAAGTACAGTTCTGTGATTCATACTGTGCCTAGTGTTTTCGCTTTAGTTACCCAATTATTGCACATAGGAAATGGATCAGTTAAATCCTATAATGAGTGTAATTAACTTTACCAAAATAGCTTGCTGCCTCTAGCATAATAACATTGCCAGCTCCAAATATTGCAATAGAATTTTCTGCGAGGTTTTTTTTTGGGGGGGTGGGGGGAGAGGTGAGCAGTACAATTTATGCAAGCTGTGCTCTTATTTGTCCCAGGCTGACCTCACCATGGTAACCCATGCCCTTGTGACCTTAAGGCTCCTTTTCTGCAATTTCTTCTTATATAGACTGTCTGTTTAGTTGCTTTGAATGTAACAGCAGTGTGCTAACTTTGCAATAATGATCAAATGCCAAACAGAGATGATTTCTTAGGCACTATACCTTTGAATTTGTAGCACTTAACCAAGTCCTTCAGGTAAGACTCCTAAGCAGTGGTTAAGACAATGGATCATTTTATGAATATCTAATTCATTAGCCCCTTTCAGATATTCTAACCATGCAAACTGGGGGGGGGGGGTGTTTAATGAGCAAACTCTCCCCTTGACCTAAATGCTCACGGTTATGAATGCATGCGGTCTGTACATGTATAGGTGACGTGAACCATAATTTGCATGTGGATATAGAATAAAAAGAACCAACATAATATGTATATAAAAATGGGCACAACGATTTGGAATTCAACTCCAATACAATGGCGGAAACTACATAACAAAATACAGACAGGTCAGGCCTCCTTTACTAAGGCATTCCTAAATTCTGAATGTCTCCAGTTTGGCTTTGAACCTCGAAACAGTCATATTTACTGTTCAGGCTGACGTCTGAGGTAAATGTGGCAGATCATTTCCTCTTTGCCCTACAATCTTTGGTTCATGGATATGGCAGCCTCAAAGGGTATTCCTGCCCCAATCCCCATACTAGCCCTGAAATTCTGGTTTGAGGAACATTCCCTTTGCCTAAGGTTGTCAAATCCAGATTGCAAAAGTTCTGGAGATTTGGAGGCAGGGTTTGGGGAGGAAAAAAACCTTAGCAGGATATAATGCCATAGAGTCCACTATCTGAAGCAACCATTTTATCCAGGGGATCTAATAACTGTAATCTGAAGAGCAGTTGAAATTTTGGCAGATAGGCAGGCCCCACTTGGATGCTGGCAGCTCTCCTTTCACTGTTGAACTGATGCTTCAGGGTGGTCACCATACTTAATGTTTCTAACTTAACTGCCTTACCTATCTGGCACACTATAAGAATGTTGCCTTCTTTCCTCACAGAGGGAAATTTGCCTCATGGGTAAGTGGTGCCATGGGAGCAGGAGCAGGAACAAAAAATGATTACTCCGGGTTTTTTTTCTTCTAGCCATCTTGCTGTAAAATGCAAGCAAATGTGAACCTCGGAGCATTTGTAGATTGCCCTTTATGTATCACTGAATAATCACTGTCAAACTCCTCTCTTCACCTCCCCTTAAATCTGGGATTAGAGCTAGAGGAGTACAGCAAAAATATACTTCACTACAGAAAGTCTACAGACTCAGGATTATATCCAGACAATCTTAAACAACACCCTCACAACACACCATCACTGTAGAAATAGAAAGTATTTTGAAGGATCTAAACAAGTTTGAGTCAAGAATAATCCTTTCTCTCAATCCCAAAACTGTAAACAACTCTGCACATCTGCAGTTTGCTTTCCCCTCATTACACAGTCACCATGCACACCTACCACCTGCCAGTGGTGTAGGAAGGGGAAATGGTGCCCGGGGAAAAATGGTGCCTGGGCCCCGCTGCCTGCAGCACCCTCCACGGCACCCTGTCCCCCACCCACACACCCCATGAGCCTCGCAAGGTCTCCTGGGAAGTGTAGTTCTCTCCAGGCTATTTTTTCAGCTGGCTGCTTTTTGCAGCTGGCTGTACTCAGGTAAGTGGGGGGGAATGGGGGTGAGTGAGAGGGGGTGGGGGCCTCAGGCCCAACCACTTCTGGGAAGGAAGAGGAGCATGGCTGGGCCTCGGCACGACATGCGCACACAGCCTGGGCAGGCCTTGGCCTGGGCAGCACATGCACATCATGCCGAGACTCAGCCATCCCCTCCTCCTTCCTCCAAGTGTGTGGGGTGATTTTTCTGCCCCCCCATGTGATTCCCATGGGGGTGCCTGGGGTGTTTGTCCGTGGCAGCTACGCCGCTGCCAACTGCTAATATGGCATAATTTTTAGGATCAAGGGAATGATTTACAAGCAGACATAATTTAGGAATCTCTAATTTTAATAATTAACAATTAATAATTAACTAAATGAACCGTGAGCCAGCATGGTGTAGTGGTTAAGAGCAGGTGGACTCTAATATGGAGAACCAGAGTTGATTACCTACTCCTCCACATGAGCGATGGACTGTTATCTTGTGAACCAAATGTTTCCCCATTCCTATGCTGCTGCTAGGCGACCTTGAGCTAGCCACACTTCATTCAAAACTCTATCAGCCCCATCTACCTCACAAGGGCTGTTTCCTTGGTTGAGCAAGAGAAATGCCCCGTTCCGTACAACAATTCTGCATGGTTCCCGGTCCTAAAGCAGGTTTGTGATATTTCCCTCATTTCAGGGTATTCAAATAATTCATAACAATATCAAAATGAAGACTGAAGCTAATCAAATAACTGTTATATCAAATACCCTCAGTGTGTTGTTCTACCTAAATTTCTACCCTTAAAGGTGTAGGAGCTCACAGGAATAATAAGTATAATACTAATAGTTTCCTATGCTGCTTCCACAAGGAAATTTTAGCAAACTGATTCGCTAACCTTTGTGACTTTTGCACTGCCTTTATTAGCCACATTGACCTGTTGAACATTGCGGAGCACTGTTTGGTGTACATATAAATTATGCATAAAATTAAAATGTGCAGCCATTTATGAATTTTATACACATATTGACGATCCTGTTTGGGATCATAACCAAGGATTAAAAATTAAGCATTTGGTAAAGTATTTGCCTTTGTCTAATAATACTATTGTAAGAGGAATGAGAGAGGAGAGAACAGTTTTCTTCAGCTTTTACATTAAACACTCAACAATCAAAAACATTAACAAGAGGGTAGGATTAACTCTATGAAATTAGTCATATTTAAGAGCACACGTTTTCATTTTGTATGAAAGGATACAATTTTTTAAAAAATACATGCTTTTCATTACTTTTGATGGGTGCACAGGCAGACATTTGGTCACCTGTTTGTGTTCATTATATTTATGTTCATATTCATTTGACTTGTATGTACTACTTAGATGCCTCAGGTTCAGAATGCTCTATAAATTCTGTCAAATGAAACTTTATTATTTACCAAGTTGGCAGCAATGGGATCTCATTTTCCTCCAAGCTAATTCATTTCCCATCATTTCATTTTCTAGAGAATGTCAGTTGTGCCTGGTGACAGTTTGGAAGGATGGAAGTTATATGACTTCTACCTTGTACCAGATAAGTTTCTTGTCTCACAGTTTTAAAGGCCTTTATATCCCAGCTTTTATATCCCAGTAAATTAGTTCTTATTACCTATATCACCTACATTATATCAAAATTAGTTCTTATTACCTACATCACCATTGCATGTATCTAGCAAAACAATTATCTTACTTACATAACAACATCTTTATCTGAGACAAAGTATAGACATCAATCTAATATAGATTATAATAAGCAATTTCTCAGGAGAAACGTTCCAATGCTACTGGAACATGGCCATACAGCCTGGAAACCCCACAACACTTCAGCATTCAACAATACATTGAACATCTCTATGGGGAGAAATTATCCCAAGACACACGGAAATTGGAAAAAACTGCAGATCAGGAAAGCACACCTGCTCTGTTCTCTAACCTTTCTTCTATGCTACAGAGACACAGGAACTATTCCATCATTTCTCACAGCCAAAATGACCTTCAAATCACCACAGGCTCACCGTATCTATGACCACTTAGAAAATGCACTCTTGTGTGAGAGAATCCACACTACCTGCAAAGAACTTGCCAACATAGACAAGGAGCTGTTATTCCTCCATATTAACACTAGCCAAAAAATGAGCAACCAAGACTGGGATAAAATTGACAGCTTCACCTACAGGAAAATTGAGAAAGACATGGCTTACCACACAGAAAGACAGAAACAAAAATTCTACAAATGCCAAAAGCACTTGAAAACTTTTAATTTTTTGACAAATACTATTATTATGGTAGATTTCACAGCTGCCAGATCGTTAGCTGGTTGCTGGCCTTTCATTAGAATTTGAGCCTCACCCAGAGGCCTAGGAGGTTGTAATGTATCTGCGCAGTATTCATGTGGATCCCAGAAGGCTGCCTTCTGAATTTGACAGATGTTAATTTTGTCAATTCGAAGATGTTTCAAGTGCTGCTGCTGCTGCTGTTGTTATAACCGCCCACCCCCAAAGGACTCTGGGCGGTGCACACTTTAAAACATCAGATAAAATACATCATAAAACATAAAAGTAAAAATACAGCATAAAATCCTCAAAGCCTAAAATCAACTATCAGATGGCGATCAGTAACCAAACAGAGCAGTCCAGAGATCTTATGCCCCTACAACTAGCATTCAACATAGGGCAGAGGGGGGGGGATTGCACTTTTGGCGGCTGGCTTCCCCAAAAGCCCAGTGAAACAACTCCGTTTTGCAGGCCCTACAAAATTGTTCAAGATCCCACAGGGCCTGGATGGTTGAAGGTAGAGTGTTCCACCAGGCTGGGGCCAAGACACTAAATGCCCTGGCCCGGGTAGAAGCCAGAACCATCATAGAGGGGCCAGGGGCCACCAGAAAATTGGCCTCTGCAGAGCACAGAGGTTAAGTCAGAACATAAGGGGGAGACAGTCCTTATGAGGGTCCCAGGCTGCGGAGTGCCTTAAAGGTGAGTACCAAGTTGAAGGTGATCTGGAATTCAGTTGGGAGCCAGTGCAAGTGGTGCAGAACATGGGAGATGTGTTCCCGCATGGACACCCCCGTGAAAAGGCACACCGCTGCATGCTGGACCAATTTTAGTTTCTGGATCAGTCACAAGGAAAGGCCTGCGTAGAGCTAGTTGCAATAGTTCAGCCTGGAGGTGAGTGTAGCATGGATCACTGTGGCTAGGTCAGTCTGGGAAAGGTAGGGAGCCAGGCACCGACCTTGGCGTAGATGGAAGAACACTACCTGGGCCATGTGGGCCATCTGGGTCTCCATAGACAGAGACGAATCCAGGTAGACCCCCAGACTTTGGACTGAGGAGGCCACAGTAAGAGTGACTCCCTTGAGCACCAGCACCTGAAAATCCACAGCCTCCGCGACCCATCCACAGGACCTCTGTATTCGATGGATTCAGTTTTAACCTGCTTAGCATCAACCAACCAGCAACCGCCTTCAAACAGTGCTGGAGAGCTACAGGGGCAGCGGCCGGCCTGCCCTCCATCAACAGAATGAGCTCAATCAAGAAAATACATAGGATACTAGAACTATTCTACTATATAAAAGGCAAGCCATGTTCCTTATGTAGTCCAGAGGACACTCTTTCCTGAGCAAAGAACAGCAGACTTGACTACACCTGCCACAATCCTTTGCTTTAACAACACAGTCATCACTAACAAGCCTTCCCTCCCCACCTGCCAAGAAACGCAACTCCCTCTTGCACACAAAGCCTCAGCCTCACTCATAGGCCCTTCCAAAAGCCCCTCCACTGGTCTTCTCAGCTGGGGAAAGCGCTTTCTTAGCTGGAGTCTTCTTGCAGTGACTTTTCAAAACTGCTGCTCTGGCACCCCATGGCGACCATTAGAAGATGCATCCTCCAGACCTTTCCACCTTTTACCACCCAGCACAGCGCCAGTTTTGCACACAGGGAAGGGATAACTGGATGCCTGCCACAGCAAACTGGGGGACAGAGGGGAGCGCGTGACCAGGCCTCCCCCTACCAGAAGGAAGGAAGGATGGACACAACCAGCAGCAAGGGTCTCGCCATCTGGCCAGTGGCCCATCCCAGCCAGGCCAGCTAGAAGTTCATGAGAACCTTCCCAATCAGTTTTCTAGAGCCTTTTGCCTTTGTTTGCACAATGGGCTTTGCTGCTAATAATTATAATTAGCATCCAAGCTAGACAGGAGTACATGTTTTAGTTTATGAAGTCAAAAGACGAAGATGCTAAGCTGACCACAAACAACAATAATCAAGAGTATTGCTGAAGTGTGTGATCAATATTCTTAGAAGTAAAATACCAAAGGGCTGCCTCTTTTCAAATAGAGTTAAGAATGCCACTTGGGCACTTGTGATCTTGATATCTTCACTTCTTCCCTTGTAAGCTCATTTTCTCCACTGGGCAACCTGAAATGCCTGTACAGTCTAAATCACACGGCTATTTTTTTCCTCTTATGGGAGAAGTGGTGCTTGTAAATGGAGCAAGACAACATTAGACTACTAATTACTTTCAATAAATTTAATAAATTAGAACGTTTCAATCTGTGATTCATTTGATTACTTCCCACTAAAATATTTCAGCTATCAAAAATTGTGTCCTTATTTGAACATATCATCATTTAAATGATATTTGTGTAATTACCACAAATATATGAAACTGCTATTGTAACACAAGAAGAAAAACCACACACTTGTGCCAATGACCAGGCTTAAGGCAGGAGGGTCATAAAAATATCTCCCCATTCTTCCTGCTTCTTTTGGCTTGCAAGCAGAGTGTTTTAATTCTCAAGAGATAACATTAAATGGTGTTCAGTGTTTTCTGTTCACCGCATTACATCTGAGTGCAATAAGAAGTCTTTCAGAAAATTCATTCAGCTGGAACCTTTGAGTGAAGTAACTCTAACAAATGTTTCTGCACTTGATGGATGACACTGTTTAAGGAACTTTTCAAACATGCTATTTTTCTTATTAAAATGGGAATTCTGCAAAGGAGTTCATTTACCAACTGAGTTTCTAAGACAAAATGGGGAATATAATGGATTGCAGATCCAGCTGGAACCCAATAATAACTTCATCCTAGGAATTATTCAAAATATTTTCATATTTGAACTGATTATTTTTTTCCTGCTGTTGTGGGAATACTGTCATGTCAATGTTCTTTCTGAAAAAGCACTTTTATTTAGCTACATACTATCTGCAACTGAAAACTCACAAGCACAGATATTTTCATTTGTACCCATGTAGTTCAGCCACCTTGCACTTCTGACTGTTGTGATAGAAAATCGCTTTATACTACAGTGTTTAAATGGAAATGCTAAAGACAGTTGCAGAACAGAAAGTCTCTTAAAGATACATTTTTGGTAAAAGAGCCTCACACTTCTACTTAGCTGTTTTAAATGGAATCCCACAGTTGATTTTAAGGCATGGCAATCAGTTCAGTCTTATTAAGATGTACCACAATCTATTGCCAGCATCTTTTGACACTTGGTGCGTCTAAACTATAATTATAAACCTGCTTTATTTTCAAAGCACTTAACTTGCACTAGCCCCATCCATTGTCAGTCCTGCTGACTCTTATGAGGCATTGCAGACAACTATTTGTAAAGACAGTTGTACTTGTGGTAAGGGTTAGCCACACTGCTATCTTTTTACAATGTGAAACAAAGAAACTTTGCAGCACTTGAGAAGAGTTATAAGACAAACAGGATCTGCAACAGATTTTTGTTCTTCTGACACAGTAGATCTAACAATAGATGTAAACTTGCACTTTTCAAATGATGTAATAACCTGCAATATTTCAGAATCAGGCTATCTTGATTAATCTGTGAGAGAAGTGTGTTGCTTCAGACTTTTGTGGCTATCTTCCAGGTCTATATGCTGATGTAGAAGCATTATAAATATCTGGAAATACCATTGGTAGGACAACTGGTTCTTGGTTTTAAGATAACCACTATCAGTTTGTGTAGCTGTACTGAATCATTATTCACACAGGAAATAGCTGAAAATGCCAGTTAAAGAACCATCTTGAGCCATTCACCTAGGGACAAGGAAACATATGCTTCAGTTTTGTGGGTAGCAAGTGGAAACAACTGTAGTAAAATTTTTTTTTAAGAAGTTACACTTTCTATTGAATGCAGGTATTTATTATCTACATCCTACATCCTGCCATACTTCCCAATGAGGACTCAAATCAGCTTACATAATTCGTTTCTCCTCATTTTAATCCCCACAACACCTGTGTTAGGCAGGTTAGACTGAGAATGTGTGGCTGGCCCAAGGTTACCCAGTGAGTTTTCATGGCAGAGTGGGAATTCAAACCTGAATCTCCCAGGTACTCTTCTGACACTCTAACCACTGTACTCACTGGCTCATTCAAGAACTCCCTCTGCAGCTGTTTGATTCACAGTGGGTTTTTATGTTTACTATATAACTCATAATTCATCCAAAGCCTTCAAGAACAAATCCATGGGTACATCAATAGTTCTGGTTCATGCAAACAGTTGGACAGCAAAAATACAATTGGCCATGTGTTGTAGAGCTGCCAAAGCAATCATAAAGGAAATCCCATACAGGGTTTAGTGATACATTCGATAGACATAGATGCTGAGAAAATTCTCCTATAAAATCTTGATTCTAACAGTTCTACTACAGGCATGGAAGGCATTTTACATTGAAAACATTTTACCTTTTTGAGCTTGTGGACGCATTTGACATTCTGACACAACACACCGGACACAGCAACCGAATGGCTGCTACAAAGTGGCTGCCAAAGGATGGCTGAGTCAGCCACAACACGGTGGCTGCATCTTAACTGTGCTGGCAGCTTCTACCAAAGCAATATTTTTAAAAACTTGCACAAGCAATCTAATCTCCAATAGTTAATCAGAAACCTTGTTGGGGAAAGGCCGTACCTGGCCCCACCCACTTTCTAAAAACACTTTGTGGGTGCCAGAAAAGGTTTTGGTGGGTGTCATTGTGCCCATGGGTGCACCACATTGGGAAACCCTGATATAAGGCTCTCAAGAAAGAGTTGCCAACAAATATTTTTCTTGTTCCATATGCAGTTGTGCATGGTTGCATCAGGAAACTGTATTGGTCATATTTTTGCAGCATACTGTTTTGTGCCCAGAGCTCTTGGGACAGGGTGGGTTACAAATTCAATAAATAAAATTAAAATATATCCTGAAAGAGAGTTTAGCTAGGTGTTGCCTCAAGCCAACATCATGATTTTTATTCTATGCATGGAAGACTTTTAAAAAGTATTCTATTATTTTTATTGTGTTTTATTCTGGACAGTCTGTTGGACAATACTCTATGTCAGTGAGAGAGTTGCCTTCAAAATCTCAGTAATAAAGGCAGGACTGCCAGTGGAGAAAAATATGGTCTGAAAAAGCTGCAGACACTAAGAATGTTATATGGTACCATACTCCACAAAACCACAAAACATAATAACTCTCCTAAAAAGAAGTCTGTATCTTTTCTAGACAGGAAAAAGTGGATGGGACTGAAAAACACAATGTAAATTCAAAACATTGATTTAGCTGCAAGTCTAGCATAGAAAACTGAGAAGTTTCTTTCACTTTGCTTTAGTCAAAAACTGAGACAACAGTCTAATAATAAAACATTTTTTTAAAAAAATCTGTGTCAATTTCTCATCATCAAATGTGAGGAATTCCTAACATATGGGTTCCTAAATTAATTCAAAGATTTCTTAATTACATTTTAGTTGTCCAGCATCAGCTATTTTTGTACTAATGAGATGATAATAAGATAGTGATAAAAATGGAGTGGATAGATGGATTAACAATTCCATATCACACTCCTAAGTCTAAACAAGTTCACAGAGTAAGATGTTTCTGAAGCTTTTTCTGTTTTAAGTAAATCCCCTTTTGTTTAGTTTTCCCTTGCAAAGACTTCCCTATCCTTTACTGTATGATTAGGGATTTTCCAGTTAATAAATATGCTAGTACATTTCTTTTCTAGAATGTTCCATAGAGGATTATAGTCACAAATGCCAGTAAATAACACATCCACGGGTCTCACCAAGTCAACGATAAAGAGCAGAGTGGTTCACAATGCCCTCCCCTTTATTCGGGGGGGGGACACCAATATATGCTGTGGAGAAATGGCTCCTCCCCCCTTTCCTTTCTTTCCTCCTCCCCTCCTCCCATCAGGTATCATAGATTTGGAGGACTTTAGAGATTCCAGATGAACCAGCAGGGGAAAAGATATCTTGACCCAGCCTGATCTAGGAGGGAAAGATATCTTGACCCAGCCTGACCAGGTCAAAGGAGGGTGGGGTCTGGGATCTGATAAATTGCTGGGAGTGGAGGGGTGAGGTCTCTTCTCTCTTTCATTCTGCTGGGAAGCAGACCTCGTACCTGGGCTGTGAAAGCAGCAGCCATTTTTGGACCATATGCTCAGATAACGTGAACTCTTTGAGAATTGCAACCATCTAAGTTTTAGATGCCTACCCTATGTTCAACAACTGCTAGCTAGGTTATGTTAAGAGATGGGGCAGAGGATTTGTGGTTTCCTCTCCTTTGTTTTGGAAACCCTTGCTCCATCTGGTGCTGTGCTAAAATATACTAGTATTCATTTTTATTTTTAATAAATACTTTTGAACCTTAGATGTGGAGAATGGTTCTCTATACCACAAATGCCCCACTGTCTTGATTGCGCTATCAAATAGGAAGGGAAGGAAGGCTGAGCAGCTTTTCCTCCAGGACCTCCAGCCTGCCCTGTGGATTCCAAGAGAGGGGGGACCAAGGGAAACTGAGGCAGAGGCCTCCCAAGTGGAAAGGAAGCTGGGGAATCCTGATCTTCCCCAGTGGGCAATCTTCAAATGATCAGGTGGTGGCAGCGGTTTACCCAGAGAGAAAGCTAGCCCTCCCCAGGAAAAGTTGGTAACCCCTGGGAGAGTGCAGAGAGCGGAATAGGGTCTGCCAGGCAAAGCAAGCCCGTTTCACCACATATGCATTTGCTTTCTATATTGTTTTTCACTTGCAGACAACCTGCTCGTAGGAATTCTTCTTTGCCATATGCAGAAAGCCCTCTCCTCATACTCTGAAATCTACTGCTTGGTTATTTACAAGTACAGAGGCCATGAATGAAGGGAAACATTTGTTTCATTTATTATCTCTTTAAACAGCCATCAAGAAATGGAAATTTGGGGGGCATTTATCTTTGAGCATGTACAGATAAAATGTGCAAAGTAACATTGAGCATGTACAGATAAAATGTGCAAAGTAACATTTATCTATCTCTATGATGAAATCCTTTGTACTGGAAAATAGAGTGAAAGCCTTTTATATTGGAAGTAGCTATGATGACTGCATTACAACGGTTCCTCCTTGGTGTCAACCAATTAGTGTTCCTGGGACTCAGCTACTGCGTTGTTGTTTTATTGACTAACCAATATGTTTTCTGACCAATGTCCTAAAGTGATCTGGATGTTAGATGACTGGGCAGAAACAGTTCCATGGATTCTCACCTTTCTAAAGTATTGAGCCATTTCTGTCTAAGGAACACACCCTCTTCTTAGGCAGACAGTCCCTTCTCCCATTTCTGGGAAAAGGGGCCACAGGTCTAATTGAGAAAAATTGTCATGCAAGAACACAGAGGCTGATACAGTCTTTGCCCTCACCTGAAAATGTGTAGCATGAACTGCTCATGGCAGAGGCATAGCAAGGGGGTAAAGTGCCCAGTGCCCTGGTGCATCCTCTGCCCCGTCCCGCCCTGGAACACCCTCGTCCCATCCCAGAACATCCCCACCATGTCCCCAGAACGCCTTCACCACACCCCTTCCATCCCCTTGGAGCTACGCCTCTGGCTCATGGTTCCATGCTACCATCCCATCTTCCAACATGCTTCTAAGAAGCATCGGACTTTGTTTAACTTGACAGAAGACAACTCAGCTCCATAAAGAGATTCTTCATATATTTTCTGTACTTTTTCAATGGAGACAAATTTGCAAATTCAACTGCTGGTCATCAATAACGCAATACTGAAGTGTAGGTTTACCTTGTTGGTATATCCAAGGAACACTGTTCTTGGTAGCTAAGCTTTTTTCATCATGCAGCAAACCTCTATTACACTTTCACTACAGTGGACACAGCAAAGCTCTGTCGCACATTCACTGCAGTGGAGTGTCCACAGTGCCGAGCCATTGCTATTATGTAGTTACCTTTGATAGCCACCCCCCACCCCCATTTCCAGATGTGTTCTGCATGGTCAGATGGCCCCAGTCTTCTTGAATACTGGCCAGAGAAAATCTCAAAAAAGATTTGGAGAACAAAGCACTCCCACAAGTTGTTTACTTTATGGAGGGTGTAGTCACCATCACTGTGATACCAGGATCTGGATTCTCAATGGATAACTGGGATCTGGATCTACTTCTCTGAAGGCTAGCAGAGATCAAGCACGTAGGTAAGGGGGGGTTCTCGGGTTTGAACACCCCCCCATTCATGTCCGAAGCTCCGCCCACCCGTTTGTGGGTTTTTAAAACAATGTTAGTGTTTTTCGGTTTTTGGCCTGCAGGGGGCGCATTGTTTGGGCTAGCGCAGTGGTGACGAACCTTTGGCACTCCAGATGTTATGGACTACAATTCCCACCAGCCCCTGCCAGCATGGCCCATTGCCATGCTGGCAGGGGCTGATGGGAATTGTAGTCCATAACATCTGGAGTGCCAAAGGTTCGCCATCACAGGGCTAGCAGCACCATACTTTCAGGGATTGTTTGCTGGACTCTCCTGATGATACTACCCAGGTTTGGTGAGGTTTGGTTCAGCGAGCTTCCACAGCCAGGAACTTAAAAGGGCGTCTTCCCCATCCTCCCATTAATGTTTCCAATAGGAGCTAATAGAAGATGGGGGCTACACCTTTGAGGGTCCATAACTTTGGACACCCTGAACTAAATTTCACCAAACCTGGGTGGTATCATCAGGAGAGTGTCTTACTGATACCACCCAGGTTTTGTGAAGTTTGGTCCAGGGAGTCCAAAGTTATGGACTCCCAAAGGGGGTGACCCATCCTCCATTGTTTCCAATGGGAGCTAACAGAAGATGAGGGCTACACCTTTGAGGGCACATAACTTTGGACACCCTGAAATAAATTTCACCAAACCTGGGAGGTAACATCAGGAGAGTCTCTTACTGATACCATCCAGGTTTTGTGAAGTTTGGTCCAGGGGGTCCAAAGCTATAGACTTCCAAAGGGGTGCCCCATCCCTCATTGTTTCCCCAATGGGGAGGTAGCCAGAGATGGGGTTAAGACCTTTGAGGGTCCCATAACTTTGGACCCTGAACCAAACTTCACTAAAGCGTGTCCGGTGGTATCATTAGGAGAAGTCTCCTAAAGAATAGCGCCCTAAAGAGTTTGGTGCTGGTAGCTTAACAATTGCACTCCCTGACAGCAGAGCACCTCAAATTTCCTTTTTAAATCCACCCCCTTCGGCATGGATTTAAAGGGAGAATCTGAGGTCCTCAGTTTAGAAGAAGAAGAAGAAGAAGAGTTTGGATTTATATCCTTCCTTTCTCTCCTGTAGGAGACTCAAAGGAGTTTACAATCTCCTTGCCCTTCCCCCCTCACAACAAACACCTCTGTGAGGTGGGTGGGGCTGAGAGAGCTCTCTAAAAAGCTGTGACTAGCTCAAGGTCACCCAACTGGCGTGGTGGGAGTGTACAAGAAGCTAATCTGGATTCCCCAGATAAGCCTCCATTGTCAAGGGCAGAGCAGGGGAATCACCCAACCCAGTTCCTCCCAGATTAGAAAGCACCTGCTCTTTAACCACTACCACATTGAAAGTGATGCTGTTTCATCGGTGGGGATATTCATCATTAAAAAATAGCCATCACTTTCAATGTTGAGTTTAACTAGGGGACCCCAGATTCTCCCTTTTAAGGTGGGATTTAAAAGGAGAATTGGGGTAAGCCTTCTAGTTTAAAACACCATTGAAAGTGATGCTGTTTGGGGGTGTGATTCTAGAATCATTGCTGACTGCCCAGAGGCAGGGGGGGAACTCAGATTTTGCTCTGGCTCCATTTTCCCTCACGCTCCTTCCCAGAGGGAGGGCAGAAGGCAACCAAGCCAAGCTGCACGGTGGGCTGGGAGCCCAGCTGGTGAGGGGGGGGGGCAGGGGAGGGCAGGGCTGGGGAGTCTGCTGTCCCTGGGCCTTGGAGAGCTGCAAGCTTTTATAAAGCCAGAGGCTGGGGGCGGGGCTTGGGGAGGCGTGACCTCGCCCTAGGGGCGGGTGGGGGTGTGGTTCATCCCGAACCCCCCCCCCCTAAAAAATCTATACCTACGTCCCTGGCAGAGATGTGTTGAAGATGAAACCACAGCTGTTCAGAGCAGACATTAGACCCAATTCTCTTTCTCCCATCCAGTTCAATGCTTCAAATTGCCCTTGCACCATTAGATTTAAGCAGAAGCATTAAAAATTACATGTAGGTATTAGTAGACAGAGCAGTGCTGAACCCACAGGGGGCGAAAAGGTGCCCTCTAAACTGCAAGTGATATGGAACAACGAAAAACAGCAGGTACACTGGGAAGATCTGTAACTTCTATGGATAAAAAAAAATCCTAGGACGTCTGTTAGAAGAGAAATACTCATGTTGCATGGTCTCTCAGGCTTCCAGAGTCATGAACCCAGGCTCACCTTTGAGGAAAAGTTTGAGAACAACCCTTTGGCCTGAGTCCCACCCGCCGCCAGCTGAGCGCGAAGGGACCCGCCTCTCCCCTCCTCCTCTTCCCTACGTAGGGAACACAGACGTCAGGCCGGTCTGGGGATTAGCAATAGTTTTAGCAGGCTGGGGAGAAGCAAGCGGAGCGGTAGTGGAGCGGCTGCGGCTTTCCCTTTGGCTCGTTCAGTAGCAGGCGCTCGCTGCTTGGAAGAGCCCCGCCATGCCCCAGACAGTGGCTTTGAATGGCCCTTCGCCTTGGGGCTTCCGGCTGGTCGGAGGCAAGGATTTTAGCACCCCTTTGACTATTTCGAGGGTGAGTCAGAGAAAAAACCGGGTCTTTTGTGTCAGGGACGGAGGGATGCTCGGGAGACTCTTCAGGAGGAGGAGGAGGAGGAGGCGGCGGCGGCGGCGGGAACTGCCACGGTGTGACGCGTTGTACCGGTGGGGCAAAGTTTAAGCGGTGGTTCTCAATCAGCCTTGGGGCGCCCTTTTCTATTACTAGGCTGGGGGGCGGGGAGCAATCCCGTTGCATCCCTCCAAGGCAGCCTTGGGAGCCTCTTCAGTCCTCCGACTGCTTAGGAAAAACAGGGGGTAGGCAGCCTCCATTGCAAACCGCGGCGGAGCTGCTAGCCTCGCAGAGGCACTTGTTGCGCGTCAAGCTGAGCTCCACAGTCTGGTGCTGCTGCTGCGGACTTTCACAGTTTAGATACAGCAGCGCGACTCGGAGCAGAAGGGCTTGCCTGGGAAAGCGGTCGGGAGAAACTGCCTGTCATCCTACAAAGACAGAACTTCAGAGGAAAAATGCAGGGGACTGTTTGTCCAGCTGCTTTGGTTGTCAGGGAGTTTCAAAGACCGAAGAGTGTTTCCTTTTTTGGATGCTACAATGGAAGAAAATGAAATAGAAGTGCTGCTACCCGGAATTGGCGTGAGCTAAGAAAAGCTGGGTAGCTACTTAGGTTTTTTTATTTCAGCCTGGACGTGAGGAACTTTAAAATCAGAAGACAGAACTGCTGAGTGACTAGGAAAGTTTGGGCTTGGTGGCTTTTAACTAGCCTACTAGGCCCTACAAAATCTTTTTGAAAAAAGGCAAGTTGCACAAAATGGATTATATGACAGAAGACTGATGAATCTAACCATCTATCTGTGCATTACAACACATTACAACACATGTTCATGTAGGACATAGAACCGTCATCCTTTCGCGTGGCTGAAAAGGGCTGGATCTAGGAGGGCTGGATCTAGGACAGGGGTAGGGAACCTGCGGCTCTCCAGATGTTCAGGAACTACAATTCCCATCAGCTCCTACCAGCATGGCCAATTGGCCATGCTGACAGAGGCTGATGGGAATTGTAGTTCCTGAACATCTGGAGAGCTGCAGGTTCCCTACCCCTGATCTAGGAGGAACTGATCTAGGAGGAACTCAGCCAGCTGGGCTGGATCTAGGAGGTTGAGAGGACAGGTATCCTGGCAGTGGACAGAAGGGGGGTAGTGCAGAAGAGATGGTTCATTCTGCAGCCTGCATGCACCCATTCCCCCATTAGGCTGCTTCTAGGAGTTGGGGAAGGCTCAACTGCATGGCTCAACTTATTCTACCGCATGCACATCCCATTCCCAAGATTAGACTAGTGCTAATTAGTCCAGTGCTAATGGGGGAGGGAGTAGGAGACCCCCACCTTCAGAGGGTATTTGAAGTCCTTGGTGAGGCAGAAGCTGCGGCTGTTAGTTGGGCAACTCTGTGGTCAACAAACAAGAGGAGCTAAAGGTTCCTGAGGAGATGTCCAAAGATGTCCACTTCTATGCAATGGGAGACATAGGCCTCACTAGTCTCCCTCCTTCCCCTCATCATGGCACCCTCCACTCTTCCACCTGCAGGACCTTCCAAATCCTTGTGTTCCCCACTCCCTCCTTCAAGGACTATCTATGTGTGGTAGGCTTTGGGCACACAAGACTTCTGGAGGGGGCTTAGGGTATGTTCTAAACCATTGATGGTTTAGAATGCCTGATCCACCCCTCTTCACTGCCTGCTGTCTTGTGTTCTGCTGAGGTGCTGCATGCTGCATGCAACTCCAGGAATGGCCTGGAGTTGAATGAGGCAGAGGAGAAGAGGATGGGCTCTTCTCTTGCCCCTTCAGCCACTTTAAATCTGGGAATTTTGCTTGGCATTTGCTTGGCATTGCCAGAGACCATGAGTAGACCTGTCCCCTCATCTGATAGTCTTGACCTCTCCCCAAAAGCCTGATTTTACACCTTGGGAAAGGGGGGGGGGAGAACAGGGGGCCTGTTCATGTGCATTATTTGCCATCAAGTCACTTCTGACTTATTAGTGAAATCCAAAACATCCTCATGTAAATAGCCTTGCTCACGTGGTTTCCTTTGTTGAGTCAATCCATCTTATGGTAGGTCTTTCTCTTTTCCTACTGTCTTCAATGTTTCTTAGTAATATTCCCTTTTCCAGTGACTAAAGTACAATACCTTCAGTTTAGTCATTTTAGTTTCTAGCAGCTTAATTTCCAAGTAAAGTTTTTCTTGGACTGTACTTTTATCTGGCTGCGAAGGAGGGTGAGTCTTTGGTTTTTCCCATGTCTCAGTCTTTGGTGTTTCCCATGTCAAAATTATGTGTGTTGTAATTATGTCCAAGAAAAAGCTAAGCAGAAGAACTTTCTCCTTGGGTTGATGTTTTAAGTGTGCAAAGGGGTTGGAGGAATATTAAAACAGAGTTTGGGGGTGATTTCTGTGGGAACTTCTCCCC
This sequence comes from Sphaerodactylus townsendi, assembly GCF_021028975.2. NCBI lineage: Eukaryota > Metazoa > Chordata > Lepidosauria > Squamata > Sphaerodactylidae > Sphaerodactylus > Sphaerodactylus townsendi. Next base: position 90,415,813 of record NC_059427.1, read on the forward strand.
CAAAATGCTTTTAAAAGGGGCCTGAACCCATTATATTTGGCCCGTGTAGAAGAACTGTTGATCATCTACACTGATTATATACATATAAATAAATTAAAATACGCATATAATATATTGGGGCATCATTTTGTACTTTTGCCACTCTTCAAAAAAAAATGTAGATCTGGCCCTGGCCTTAAGAGGTTCATGTATCTTTTTTTCCTTTAGGGGTCTCTCTACATTGGGTCACTTCTCCATGGAGATAATGTAGGAAACAAATTGTTCTCTGGAAAACTTTCCTGAAAGTCATGACATTATAACAAGGATGACTTCGATGTCTAAAAGGCAGAAATAAGTCTGAGTAATTCCTGAATAAACATAGTTAAAATGGGGCTGTTAAAATGTTATTTGCAGTCCTAAGCACATTATCTAGGGAGTGTTCCACTGAACTCAGCGGGACAAGGATCTTAAAACATGCTTAAGAACACAATACACAATTATTAATATGCCTCCTGACTTTGGTACTTTATTTCCAGAAGGTGGTGGTAAAAGTTTAAATAGATGAAGGTAGTGATGTACCCATTTTAATTTTAACCAACTAAATATTCACCAACTAAATATTCTGGCTACTGAGAAACACAAATAAGATTCTTGTGGCACTGTTGGTATCTATTCCTACTAGCACAGGGTCTCACTTCAAGTTAGCTCCCAAGATACCACTGCTACACATATCTTTAATGTTGTGGTGTTTTATATTTACACTCCTGCCCTGAAGCATTCCTGCATAATTGATAACAAAAAGGTTGTTTTGCTAAGATATAGGATATATGGAATTTCTTGCAAAGAAAATGGATTTTCCCTTTCATCTTTTAAAATGAAAAACATCAGTTCCTCAGATATAGGTCCTTTCCGCACAGGCCAATAACGACACCCTGGGGAGGGCAAAAATGCCGTCCCCAGGGAGCCATTTGCACAGGCGGCGCTGCCAAATCGCAGCAGCCGCATTTGGCTCCCTTCCTCCCCTCAGGGTTCTCCTGCAAAACCTCCCTCCTGGAGGGAGATTTTTTGGAGAACACAGCCGCGACATTCCCAACTTGGCCAGCTGTCTTGCGAACGGCACCGGGAATGCCACTGTTCTCCCCGGCTCCTTTTCCACTCACTTCTCTAAGTCGCCAGCCGCCTCTGCTGGCCCTCGGCGTCCCTCCTCACTATCCCTCTCCGACCCCTGGGAGGCTCTGAGGGAGGCAGTGTGGGCTAAGCCCACTGAGGCCAGCAGGGCTTGCACGACGGGTGACGCAGGTGAGAGCTGGAAAGGACGGGAAGAGGCAGGAATCCCAGCTGGGCGACGGGCGCCTGGCGGTGCCACATCATCCCAGCCGGGTTCTGGGACTGCCCCAGTTGCCGTATGGTCGGGCGCTCATTACGCCGACTGCTCCTTCCGCCTCCATGCGGAAAGGGCCATAGAGAGAGGTACTCTGGTGTTTTGGTCAACAAGTGAATGTATCATAGGACCATCATGAATAAGCAATATGCTTCCAAGGGGAGTCTGGCAACTGGCAATATGCTGTTCTATCAGAGAATTTCTGAAATTCTTCAAAATGTGCTGTTTCCTGTTACACAGAGAGCACCTAGACTAGAACATCAGTGTATTTTTCATTATATAAAGCTAGATGTCAAATCAAAGTGCTGCAGATATTGTAAGGAATATCCACACAGATTATGAATCTGGTTTCTTATGTGTCATCTTTGTATCAATTCTTCATTTACTCAACTTACATGTATTTGTCATATCCGGCTTCTGATGCACACCATTCACGCATCATTTCTGTACACATGCAGTATTCACATACACAGCCAATTGGTTGGCTTGCATTTCATTCATGCCACATACTCTGCTGAACCCATCCACCAACAGCATACAAACCATCTGCTCCCTTTTTCCTAACAGTTTTTAAAACTTTGTTCTCAGCAGTTGGTAGATTCATAAACATTTCATAACACATGAGCAGCTGAGTGGCAGAGTTTTTATGATCAAAAGTTTCCAAGGGACACCACAGCCTGAATTTACCTCTGTTTTTAATGTTATAGTGGGTTTTGTGTAGTTAATTGGTTAAACTACTATTCTGAAAATCTATATGCCTTTTTTGATAGCACATTTGCCTCAGGATACAGAACTTTGAAGAGGGATTATACATTCTGAGCTTAGCTAGATCAGGGTCTCCGGAGGGAACCTAGGCTCTCTCAGGTGTTCAGCAACTACAATTCCATCAGTTTTTCTGTCAGCATGGCCAATTGGCCATGCTGGTAGGGGCTGATGGGAATTGTAGTTCCTGAACATCTGGAGAGCCGCAGGTTCCCTACCCCTGAGCTAGATTGTCAGGACCTGCCAGCTCTTTTGCCTCCAACTATTTTTAGGGGTGGGGATGGGGGTTGTGGATTTAAATTGGTATAGGTAAAATTAACGTTATCATTTTAAACTGGAATAGGTAAAATTAACTTTAGAATGCAAGACAAAGTATCTTTAAAAAGTGATTGTGAAAGGAATTTCAAAAGAAATACTAATAATTTTTATCAGCATGAGAAAGGAAAACAATACAGTAAACTTACATAATTTAAAAAATTGACCAATCATTTTGAAACACAAAGAATGGCATGTGGCAATGGCATGGGCACTAGTTTTACCTTGTGGGGCTAGAATCTTTCTGCTTCAAAATATTATTTTATGAAATCAGTTTTATGGAATGGAAGTGGAACAGAATTGGACACGTTATATGCTAGGCTTGTTAATACAAATCTAGCTTTGCTATGATTTAACCCAACAGTAATTAAAAAGCAGAGTTGTATTTTGCCTAAATCTGTTGGAACAACTTCATTATAGTCTTTAATAAAGGCAGTACTCATAAACAACAAAAATGTTTTAAAAGCCTGACTTGTATATGCTTTAAGTTAGGGGTCTGCAACTTGCGGCTTTTTAATGAACAAATGTGTGTGTAAATGTTGTCAAGTCATAGATGATTTATGGTGACCTCATAGAGTTTTTAACGCCAGAGGCTAACAGAGGTGGTTTGCCATTGCCTGCCTCAGCATAGTAACCCTGGACTTCCTTGGTAGTATCCCATGCAAGTACTAACCAGGGCCAACCTTGCTTGGCTTTTGAGATCTGACAAGATCCAGCTAGCCTGGGTTATCCAGGTTAGGACCTGAACTAAATGTGGTTCTTTAAAAAAAATTGTCCATGATGCTCCTGTATATATTTATTATTTATTGTGAAATCTTGGGTGTGCCACTTTGTAAGAAAGGACTTAAAGCGGTGTTTGAGTTACAGAACATTTATGGATTATTACTCAACATATCATTTATCATTAATGTTAAGTTGTTTAGTTTCAGTTTTGCAAGTGGGTTTTCTAATATTGTCTTTTGTAGATATTTTACTTTGAAATTTGACATAGTTTGGCTCTTTAATTATAAAAGGTTGCGGACCCCTAAGTTCTTTTCCTCTTTCTAATGTATTCTTTCTTGCAGACATTGAGTGTTTTTAGTGTTCAATTCAGTGATCATATTATAAACTTTTATATTTCCCATATGCTGCCTGTATTTCAAATGGATAACTTGTTTGTTTGTATCACCTTTGTAGCCATTTGTGCTTAGCAATAGGTATGCACAAAGGCCCATTAAACTGTCACAGATACTGCAAGGAGAAACAGCTGTTAAAAGTGTTTTCCCATGTGCAGCCACAGAGTCTGTTTCTCTGTAAGTATACAGTCTGGAGAAATTCACCAGCTCTACATTTTTTGAAGGGGGACAAAAGTACAAAATGAGCCCCCTATATATTATATACATATTTTTCTTTATGCACACACACACACACACACACACACACACACACACACACACACACACACACACAATGTAATCAACACTCATAGTAAATAGAAAAAATCAACAACTCTTTTAAAGTAAACAGTGTTGACTTCTATGAACTGTTAATGAATAGTTACACGTTGATCTATGAATAATTACACTTTTGTCACTTGTCAAAAGTATAAACTGATAAGGTTCATAGAGAAGAAAGGTTCAGAGCCTGGGGATTTTGGATGGCTACCCTTCAAGAGATCAAGAATGGAGATAATTTCATTAAGGCCCTGCATAGGAATGGGCAGGCCAATCAGAGGGACAACAGAGTGGATGACTTCCCTAGCAAGAATGGGTGACAGTGGGAGAACAGGAGCAGCAGTGAGGAAAACTCCTTTTCACAAGCAGTCTTTTCTGGCTCCAATACTGTTTGCTGATGATCTATTTTGAAGAGTTCGTAGAAACTAAACAACAAATACTAAATAAGCAGTCTCCATAGTAAAATATTAACTATTTAAAATGTAAAACTTGCTCAAAAGACAAAAAGCTAAGATTTGACACATGCTTCATTTAAAAAAAAGGTTGAACACTTCAGAATATGAAATGGAACATTTTTAGTTGCATTTTGAGGTACATTCAAGAAAGCAAGCCCCATTGAAGTAAATAGAATTGCTTCTCATCTACAGAGATAGGGCTGTTTTTCTATTGGAGCTATGAAGTTGTTCCCAGCAGGGAACAAACAAAGCCACAGTAGAAACAAACTGAAAGGATATAGCAGTTTCTCTTTCCGTTCTTGTAACTGATAAGGGAATGAGCTTTTTCAGTGGCAGCCAGGAATTTATCTATACTTGTCGAAGTCACCTGTAATTACAGGCATATACAAACTACATGCAAGAACAGTAAGTAAGTCAGAGGGAAGAATCAAGGACCTAGTGTTGAAAACATTCCCTCCATGCTTGGTTCCCCTCCCCCACTCTTTCCCAGGGTGTAAAGTCAGGCTAGAGCTGGCAACCCTAATCATGGATCTGTGGAATGGGCTCCCTGAAGATGGGGAGACCTCCTTGGAGATTTTCAGGAGGTGCTGCAAAGTCTGCCTGTTTGAGAGGGCTTTTGAGGTAGTCTGAGTTGACAGGCAACTCTTAAAAGGGGGACAGGGAAAGAGATTTGAGATTTGTTATTTTATTTTTGCTTTTAAACTGAAAATATTTTTCACTATTATTGTAAGATAATTAGAACCACAAGGAAAGGCAGGATATAAATGTTCTAATAAATAAACAAATGTGATTTTCTTAGAGACAAGGGGGAGCAGAAAGAAGAGTATAAATCTACTAGCAAGCTGATGTGTAATCCAGCACAGACCTTTGGAACTTTTAAACTCAGTACCTTTGATGGTGTGTCAAAATGAGAAGATTCCCTGCAACGCAGTCCCAGATTCTCTGTTGCAAAAACATGAGAACTTTCATGTAGTATTGAATACTGCAAATAGTCACTGCAGATAAGATTAAGACCCAAATTATTTATTTGGTAATTGAGATGCACTGGGAAAGGAATTGTTCATTCTGCACAACACAAATAAAATGTCTTATGGATGGAAATAAAAGCATTTTAAATTAAATGTTTATAAACATAACATCAAAATAATCACAGTTACAATCAATAACAGTAGCACTGGTTAAATATACATAATAAAAATAATTTTTCATTCTTAACTATATATAATTGGTTTCTGCCTCAGTACCAGAAAAGATTACTTTAACCTTATTTACAATTTGAAATAAAAACGTTTTTCATAAAGAAAACTCTAATTGTCCTGCTAATCTTAAATTAACTCCTTTATCAAATCTTAAACAGCCAAAATTAAATACTGAACCACTAAACTAAAAATTTTATACTTGTATCCTAACTTATTTACTAATATATAATTAACATATATTCTGCTAAATAACATTTTATTATGTTTCTTTTCTAATTATGTAATTAAGGGAAACCATGTTTATTTTATTTTATTATTGGATTTATATACCGCCCTCCCCTGAAGGGCTCAGGGCAGTGTACAAGATGAACATAAACAGTCAGGGCATAAATATAAGCTCTGTGTCATTACTAAACCATTAAAACAGCATTACAGCATTACAGCATAATGTACAAAACCAGCATCCAAGAACTAAAACTAAACCCTCCCAGGGAAACCAAAGAGGCCCCTCACTAAAATGGGCCACGTAGTTAAAAGAGAAAGAACAAGGGGGAGGAAGTAGGAGGCAGGGGGCGCCCTCAGCATTTCAACTTAACTCAAGGATCTAGAATGTTACAAACACATATAAAGCACAGGAATTCATAGAGTTCAATAAAGATATTTTAACACCACCGAGACAATAATTTTTTATTTAATATAATTTTTAAAAATATATATTTAATTATCTATAACAATGCAGTGTAAACTAAGATCATGGAACATAAATGGCATGAACAGCAAACTAAAATAAATTTTTTAAAATGACTTAACAAAAGATAATAATTCTATAGCATGTTTTTAAAAGTCGCACATTAAACAAGGGGATGAAAAATACATAGAAAATAACAAACTAGGAACCTTATTTCATTCAGGGCACAAAACAAAGAAAAGAGGAGTAGCATTATATATAAAGGATGATTTAAACAAAAGGAATTATATAATGATTCGGAAGGGATATTTACTAGTTGAAATTCAATAGCAGAACATGAATGTTATGGTAATAGGGGTATATGCACCAAATGTAAATAAGAAACAATTCTACAAGAAATTACATGACCAAATAGCAAAATTTCCTACAAACTTGTGGATATTGTTGGGTGATATGAATGGTATAATTGATGCTGAAAAAGACAAAGTCATGCAAAAAACACAAAATACAAAGAATTGTAATAAACTACCAATATCATTCTTTAAGCTTGTAGAAGATCTAGAATTTAAGGCTATTTGGAGAGAACAGGAGGGAGAAGCCACGAAAGAATATACTTTCTATTCCACAAGGCATCATACATCCTCACGGTTAAATATGATCTGGGCATCCAACAAGCTCCTGGCACAAACAAGAAAAATATTCATAAAACCATGAACGATCTGAGATCACAACTCTGTATCATGGGAATGGGGTAGAGATCACAGTAGACTTTACTGGAAGATGAAAGATTGGATTTTGGGAAACAAAGGGAGCATGGAAAACATTAGATGAGATCTTAAAGAATTCTGGGCTATCAACAAGAATTCAGTAAGGGATGGAAGTATTATGGGACTCCCATAAAGTGGTGATGCGTGGGAGTCTGATAAGAGAAGAAGCTAGAATAAAAGCATTTTTAAGAGCAGTTCTGCACAGCTTTTTCGCTGAAATGTCTTGAAAACATTTTATTTCCTCCTAAAAATGTTTTATTTGGATCTGCTAAACAAGTGATCTTTTTTGCCAAAATGTTTTGAAAACGTATCCTGCTTGCTGAGTGGAGAGCAGGAAATGTTTTATTTCTTCCATTCTATTTTGAAGCTTTTGCTTTCTCTGCCACTTGCTGCCCACCATTTTCTGCCACTTCAGTGGTTTTCTGCGCTGTCCACTATTTGCTGAAGTTTCCCAGTGATATTTACTCATCTGGCATCACAGCTGCCCACCATTTCTGTCATAAATGTACATTAATAAACTCAGTATTGGCTGCTGATTACTCAAACACATCATTTTCACTTTTTCAAATTTTCTGTGAGGTATCTTCGAAGCTATGGAGACACTATATGAGAATCAGCAACATGCTCAGCTTCAAAGATGCCTCACTGAAATTTAAAAAAAATGTAATGCATTATTTTTGCCAGAAACACTATTTTTCTGCGCTATGTGGACAACAAAAGCCAAAATAGTTATTTTCAAAAATTTTGCAAAATAAGTAATCCCCATACTCAAATCCCCTTCTGCAAGCCACTTAACAGTGAATATTGAATTTTATAACAGTTATGGCTCCATAGTAATACTAATAACCCAAAATGGAATTCTGCAACATAAAATGGAATATGAGGATCCTGGAAATCAAGAACTAGACAGAATCACAGCCCAGCTAGTGCAGCACCATTTTCCTTGTACTCACCTAGTTGCCTGCTGAACACTGAGAGAGGAATGCACGGCCACCAGGCTGCTCCCCCAGCCCTCCATGAACTGCCTCTCTAGCTAACCTGCTGGCCTCCCACCTTTCCTGCATCCCTCCCTCCTGGTGTTCTGAGCCCTGGGGCTGAATGCCACATCCACTTTCCAATGCTTCTGCTGTCTGCCCTGGATTCGGGTTCCTGCAGACTCCAATGGTGTGTCATTCCTTGTTGGAGACTGGGGAGCCATTGCTAGCCCACTTAGAGCGGCCAGCCCGTGCCTCAACACCCTGCTACTGGCTGAGACTTAGGAGGCTGTTCAAAGCCAAGACAAAGGTGCCCCAGGCTTTCATAAGAACATAAGAACATAAGAACAAGCCAGCTGGATCAGACCAAAGTCCATCTAGTCCAGCTCTCTGCTACTCGCAGTGGCCCACCAGGTGCCTTTGGGAGCTCACATGTAGGATGTGAACGCAATGGCCTTCTGCGGCTGTTGCTCCCGATCACCTGGTCTGTTAAGGCATTTGCAATCTCAGATCAAGGAGGATCAAGATTGGTAGCCATAAATCAACTTCTCCTCCATAAATCTGTCCAAGCCCCTTTTAAAGCTATCCAGGTTAGTGGCCATCACCACCTCCTGTGGCAGCATATTCCAAACACCAATCACACGTTGCGTGAAGAAGTGTTTCCTTTTATTAGTCTTAATTCTTCCCCCCAGCATTTTCAATGAATGCCCCCTGGTTCTAGTATTGTGAGAAAGAGAGAAAATTTCTCTCTGTCAACATTTTCTACCCCCATGCATAATTTTGTAGACTTCAATCATCATATCCCCCCTCAGCCGCCTCCTCTCCAAACTAAAGAGTCCCAAATGCTGCAGCCTCTCCTCATAGGGAAGGTGCTCCAGTCCCTCAATCATCCTTGTTGCCCTTCTCTGCACTTTTTCTATCTCCTCAATATCCTTTTTTAAGATGCGGCGACCAGAACTGGACACAGTACTCCAAGTGCGGTCGCACCACTGCTTTATATAAGGGCATGACAATCTTTGCAGTTTTATTATCAATTCCTTTTCTAATGATCCCCAGCATAGAGTTTGCCTTTTTTCACAGCTGCCATGCATTGAGTTGACATTCCCATGGAACTATCAACTAAGCCGCCCAAATCCCTTTCCTGGTCTGTGACTGATAGCACTGACCCTGTGGCGCAGTATGTGAAGTTTGGATTTTTTGCCCCTATGTGCATCACTTTACATTTTGCTACATTGAACTGCATTTGCCATTTCTGAGCCCACTCCCCTAATTTATCAAGGTCCGCTTGGAGCTCTTCGCAATCCCTTTGTGGTTCTCACCACCCTACATAATTTGGTATCATCTGCAAACTTGGCCACCACGCTACCCACCCCTACTTCCAGGTCATTTATGAACAGGTTAAAGAGCACTGGTCCCAAAACGGATCCTTGGGGGATACCACTCCCGACATCTCTCCATTGTGAGAACTTCCCATTTATACCCACTCTTTGTTTCCTGTTTCTCAACCAGTTTTTAATCCATAGAAGGACTTCCCCTCTTATTCCTTCATTGCTGAGTTTTCTCAACAGTCTCTGGTGAGGAACTTTGTCAAAAGCCTTTTGGAAATCCAAGTAGACAATGTCCACCGGTTCACCCCTGTCCACATGCCTGTTTACACCCTCAAAGAACTCTAGTAAGTTTGTAAGACAGGATTTGCCTCTGCAAAAGCCATGCTGACTCTTTCTCAGCAGGTCTTGCTTTTCTACATGTTTTATAATTTTATCTTTAATGATAGATTCTACTAATTTACCAGGAACAGATGTCAAACTGACTGGCCTGTAATTTCCCGGGTCCCCCCTAGATCCTTTCTTAAAGATTGGTGTTTCCAGTTGCCCTGCCTCTCTTGGAAGGCTTCTCTGTAACCCTCAAGAAGTGAGGCATCAGGGGAGGGCTCATTGGAGGCGAGGCACACTCTGGAAGGGCAGAGGCTGCTTGGTAAAGGCAGCAGGCACTGAGGATCAGCATGGCTTATTGTTTCTGTTTCTTTTCCTTCTCTTCCCCCCCCCCCACCTTTATGCAAGAGAGATGGGAGGTGCTTTGGGCATCTGTTGGGATAGTCTGAGGGACTCTCCCTCCCCACCCATGGGTGGTGTTCTCTCTGCCCAGGCCCCAGCTGCTGTCTGGGCAGGTGCCTCCATTTGCCCCACTGGATCCAGCCCTGTGCAATAAATAGGAATCACTTGTTGGAATCCTTAAGTAAATTATATCGACAGGCAAAATGTGTGACCTCTCACAAATAACCTAACATTTAACTTAAAAGTTTATAACATGTAACTTTGTAACATGCAACTTTTGTAACATATAACTTGAACATATTTGTCTACCAAGCTCTAAGAATTCTTATTCTGAGTAGCTTTTTCTTAAATCCCATCATTTTGTAGGGAGGGGTCAATAGTGCAGGAACTTCATAGAAACAGGCAAGAAACACGTCAAGGAACTGATGAGGAGTGAGTTAAGGGATGCAGACATCTGTTAAAGAAGGGCATAATAGATATGCCCAGAGGGAAAGCTGTTGGTCTCTCAGCAACAGCCCACTGTGTTTATTTTAGAAAGTCTGCTTGCCACACTTCATCTTGATGATGTTTCAATTAGGTTCTTAATCACGACTTAGGGTTTATTTAGTAGCTGTCATGGCGTGCAGGTTAAAAATTTGGTTTGGATGATAAAATCTTTATATTGTTCATGGATACTTCAAAATGTTCCCTTTTGAAATTAGCAGAGTTTTCAAACATGTATAGCTTTCAGGGAAATATGTTTAAGCAAGAGTAGTGTGAAAGAAAGAATTTAGTGTAATTAGCACTCAGATTTGGGTTTCTGTAGACTTACAAGGGAGAGCCAAAGTGCTGCATATATGCCTATCAAGTTACTTATTATTATTATTTATGAGAAAGGAATAGTTGTAGTGAGAATGTTCACTACAGTTGTAAAATCACAACTGCAATTGTAAAGCTAAAGTGATCATTTTTAGGTCAACATGATTATTTGTGTTTCAGAGCAATACACCAAGACAATCATATTTGTCAAAACATATCTGATTATACAATAAATGAGCAACCATTAAAGGAAATAATTTTTTAATACACAAGTATCACTGATTTAGAAGTGTTTAAGGTAAGGGTATATATCAGCAAATGCAAAAGCACAACATCAAATACCTTTTATATATATATATTACAAACTAATATATATGTTTATATATAACACATTTTAGTCTGTAGCTGTAAATTAAAATCAGGGAGGGGAATTATTAAAGGTTCAAAGCTGTGGAAAATTCCTCAAAGGTGAGTTATGAGCACTGACGTTGTATGGAAAATTTCAAAACCATCTGTACAATACACACAGTCATTGCTACACATTTGCATAACAATAGTAACATGATTTGAGATGAAATCTACATGTGCTATTAGGGCTTCTGTCCATCTGAATTCACAGTTAGTATATTTAAGGTCAAGGATGACTTTGTTACTTATTTAGTCATCAGCTATCAGCTGATATACACTAGCTTTACTGTGACAATTAAAAACAAGAAGTGGAAGCACTGCATAGTAAGAGGGTGTTCTTTTTTAAAAAAGGCGTTTTGCTATAGAAACCTGAGCATTGGCCTCTCAAATACTGTGTTTTATTAAGTTGGTTTTCCAAACATGTACTGAATGTGGATTCCCACACACTAGCATTTTGGGTGAGCTTGAACAATATTTTATTAATTCACCTTGGGGTTTGTTTTGTTTTAAAACTGAAGTCCACTATTCTACCAACTAAAGGGCACTTGCAGTGAACTAGGGCAGTGCTACTCTGCAGCTTGTGAAGAGCCCCATTGACAATCACCATGCACCAAGAACCACATGACTAGTATGTGTCCTGTGTCCCATCCCAACAAACACACACACAGTGATATAATCTGTAGCTATTAATATGATTTTATCATGACCAAGTACCACTTCCAGTGCTGTTGAACCTTCATCAGCCTTTGTGCATCTGAATGGAGGGGAAGGGTTTGCCAAGTCAGTCTTTGCGATAAATAAGTGGGTTTTGGGTTGCAGTTTGGCCACCCGGCCTCTAAAAGGTTTGCCATCACTGTTCTAAAATGTAGTCAGTTTATGCCCTTGATTTTTTTTTTTTGCCAGTGAGTACTAATGTTGGTGCCCAGAATGAACTGTTGATTATTCAGGGTAGGAAATGAGGCAGAAGGAACAATTCTTGTTGTTCTGTTCATTCAATGACTGACCTTAGTGGAAGCTTAGCAAAACAAAGCTCATACACCCTAACACTTTCAATCTTTGCCAGGTTGGACAAAAAAAAGCCAGCCTAATGGAGGGGATTTACAGCACTTTTACAATGTTAGTATAATGACATCAATATTTTTAAAGCAAAGCTTGCCCTATTGTTCTCTTGACACAGGTGTTCAAAGTCATTGTGGAAAAATATGCAAACATCAGGGTGCATACTTTGAACATAAGACTGGATATAGTGGGGGCTTCCTTATTCTTGTCTGTTGGCTGCTACTAGACACCAACTAGGCCTCCTTGGTGGACAACCTAGCAGTATCTCAGCTTTCTGTCCCACCAACTCCTCAATGTACACAAATCTTTTTGCTTTTGGTTCTTGCTGGCTAGCTCTAAGTTAGCCAGAGTGCGTGTGAGATTAAGTAATGATTGAAATATTTTAGTCTGAACTAGTCAACTGACCATGAATCCTCATTGGAAACCTTCACTGGGCACTCTGTATCTGTGCTTTCATGTCCGTTTTACATCCTTGTAGATTATTTTCTAGCATGAGTCCCACTTTTGCATGCTCAGACTCTCTGCACTGCTGAGTTTGTTTCACAAACTCTCTGTGTGTAAAATCTGCTGGCTTTCCTAATGAACGTTTTTTCAGTTGATCTATTTACCAATGCTTGTTCTCTCAAATGGCTTTTCTGCTGGAGTCTCCATATAATTTGGTTTAGAAGCATCTTCAATCTCCATTCTGCCTTAATAAAACTAGGTCACAGTTTTTCTCAAAGGAAATACAGTCCTATTTGTAATGCCACATCTATAGTGATTCAACATTTTTAGCACTGAAATGACTGAAGCATTTTAAAATAGAAAGTATCAAAGACCTCAGATCATGTCTCTAAAATACATGGGAATAAGATTGTATTCTTTGTTCATAACAACTGATGTAATTATGCTTACATCATATGGGCTGTTTCATATGGGCTGTTTTAAGGTTTCACACACCCTAAGGATAAAGTACAACAAAAAACATATAAAATCATGTTTTGGAAAACCCAGATTACAGCTTTATTTTATTTATTTGTTTGTTTGTTTATTACTTCACACTTGTAACCTGCCCTCCGTTCAGGGCGGTGTACAACAACAGCATAAGATAATATATAAAATGATATATAAAATTCAATTCAATAAAACTGTTCCAATAACTCAGATAAAATCAGATGGCAACAAAACCTATCCCCCTCCCCTCTGCACCCATGGGAAGCCAAGGCAGTAATTGGAATACTTATAATCTCCCCAGCTGACCAGGTGGAAAAGCTCAATTGAACAAGGCTGTTTTACAGGCCCTCCGAAATTCCTGTAGCTCCTGCAGGGCCCTAACCTCCTTATGTAGCCTATGCCACCAAGCAGGGACTAAGGCCGTAAAAGCCCTGGCCCTCGTAGAGGCCAGTTGGATGTTTTGGGGCTGGGGACCTCCAACAGGTACTCCTTTGAGGAGTGGAGTGCCCTGAGGGGGCAATATGGGGAGACGCGGTCCCTCAGGTATGCAGGTTCGAGACTTCTCACGGCCTTAAAGGTTAAAACCAAAACTTTGAACATGATCCGGAACTCGACTGGCAGCCAGTGAAGATGGTACAGGACTGGTGTAATCCGGTCCCAGATGGATGCTCCAGTAAGGAGCCTGGCTGCTGCGTGCTGAACACTTTCCGGATCACAGCCAAAGGCTGTGGGAGGTTAGCATTTTTTCCTTAAATTGAGCAAAACCTTTAAAAAAATCTGTTTATCTTCAAAAGCCAAAGTGGGCTAAAAGGCCTGCATAAAAATGGTTAGTAAATGTAATCTCTTGCTATTTAAACAGATAAGTCTAGTTCTTATGCTTACAAGTGTGGGTGGGCGTTTTCTGAAAAAAGGAGAAGCAGAAAGACTCAGTTAAGAACCTCAGGGTTATACTGGACCCATTATTATTTCAAGAGAAGCAAGTAGATGCAATTGCAAAAAAAAAGCCATTCTTCCAACTCAGTTTACCTTGAAAAATGACCCCTTACCTCAGTATGGTTGAGCTGGCCATCTGGATCCATGCCATGGTGATGTCTTCTCTCAAAATCAATTTGGAAACTCCTGCTGGTGTAGAAAGCCATAGTTGGCTATTATCAGAAACTAGATGGAGCATGCATGTTACTCCCATTCTGCAGTCACTGCACTAGCTGCCCATGAGTTATCAGGCTCAATTTAAGTTATTGGCTACCACACACAAACACCTTCATGTGTAAATGGGCAAAATTAGCAATTGCCCATCAATGTATCTTTTCTGTTGTGCCCCCACTTTGTGGAATGGCCTGCCTGAGGAGAATCAACAAGACTCTCACTTTCCTGGCTTTCTGCAAACTGCAAACCTCAATCATTCAAGAGGGTTTTTCTATGTAGGTTTATAGGATAGCAGAATACAGAATGATTTATAAAGTTACTTAGGCTCATTCCGCACACGCAAAATAATGCACCTTCAAGCTGCTTTCACAACTGTTTTTGCCATTCCGCACAGCTTCAAAGAGCCCTGAAAGCAGCTTGAAAGTGCATTATTCTGCGTGTGCGGAATGAGCCTTAGAAAAATTATTAAGCATTGTGGCATATACTAGTATTTGCTGTAAGTTGGATCCTAATATGTAATCTTGCATGATTTTGCATGTCATGTTAACACATATACTTTGCTTCAATTGTTGGGAGATTTTTTTTAGATTTCTGGTTGGTTTTATAATCTAAATGCTGTTTCATGTTTTATTGAATGTATCATCCTGTTGATTGTATTACTCTAATGTAATGTGCCTTGAGTCCCACTGAGAAAGGTGGAGTATATAATAAATAAAATGTGTGACATCACATAATGTTTCTGGGCTGAACATTGTCCTATGCCCATTCTGCTTCAATCTTACTTGTACAGGATAGGAAACTTTCAACTTGGTGACTTCATGTCCTGCATTTTATAGGAGAATGGCAGTTACATGACAATTGTAACCTCTAGTTAAGTAAATGAAGAGAATGGACAAGGCAATTGCTGAGGTATTTTTTTCCTTTCTTCATTCATGAAGTAATTCAGCAATATTTACAACCAGGATCTAACATTTTTTACAGCAACTCTCATACTGTGGAGAGGATGGCTGCATATTATGAAAAGTGTTGGTCTCCAGGGAACAGATCTAAGCACTCCATAGATCAGCAGCTGGAGGCAGCCCTCACAAAGACAGTCATTGATTCTGCCCTTCCCGATTCTTGGCACAAAAAGAAGCTGTGGGTGGTAGTTTTCAGAAGGTTGGAGAGGTGATGGAAGAAAAGATTCTCTCAAAATATCTTAATCTTCACTGTTCCTTCACTAAGCTAGCTCAATTTCTTTGGAATTTTTGTTGCTGCTTCTCTTTCATTGGCTAAAGCTTTTCCCCTCTAGTTCAATACTGTAGATGAGGCCATTCATAAATAATCCAAATCCATCCATATAAAGAGTATAATTACTGTCTGCACAAAACTGTGTTTTGCAGAAAAGATGTAAAAGGACTCAATTTTTTTAAAAAAAACGCAATAAGAAATTTAGTATTAACATCTAGATTTTATAGCATACAAGTGTTCAGAAGGCAAGGGGCAGTGATTTCAGTTGATTACCACTTCTACTATAGACCTTCATTTTGCCCCAATTATGTTCATTAGGTCTATTAAGTCCCAGGGACTTCAGTGGACTTCAGAAGGATAAGGAAATAGGAAAGTCCTGGGGAAAAATTCTTCTACAGTGTGACCATTTCCTGCAAACACATTTAAGATGTTCACCTTTTTAAAAAAATCTTACTACTTAAGAAAGAGCCTTAAGAGTTTAGCAAACAAACAAGCAAACAAATATAAGGTGCTGCACTTTGTGTTTCATCTTTCAGTCCTGCCCTGCAGTAGAATGTCTAATTGTTGATGCTGTGTGTTACAAGATGCCAATCTTGATCCTCTTTGATCTGAGATTGCAAATGCCTTAACAGTCCAGGTGCTTGGGAGCAACAGCCGCAGAAGGCCATTGCTTTCACATCCTGCATGTGAGCTCCCAATGGCACCTGGTGGGCCACTGCGAGTAGCAGAGAGCTGGACTAGATGGACTCTGGTCTGATCCAGCTGGCTTGTTCTTATGTTCTTATGACACCCACTCAGCCTTTAATAACACAAGACAGGAAAACCACTGACTGAATTTCCCTGCCTTTTCACTTCAGGGACTGAGGTAACTCAGAAATGTGGTAGCATGAATTAGATAGTCACTTTCCCTCAGCCCTGTTAGCTTACATCAGAAGGTGAAGGGGTGCCCATTGACTTCAGCTAGCCTGTTAATAAACTTTTCCCACAGTATTCTTTGTCTATGTGTAGACCATGCCTTGCTACTTTGTGAACAATAGTCTGCCCCCAGAGCACTCTGGAGTATTCCTATTTTATATAGATACCAGTTCTTTCTTGAGCCCTGGGATACATCATTATTAACAAATCATGAACCAGAAACAATCTGAGCTATTGTTAAATATCTGACAATAGTGATCTCCCTAAAATGTTGCTAAAATGAGTACTATTTTGTTGATTTATTAGAAATTGTATAGGCTCTTTGTTATATATTATTTTTGATGTGTTGCAGATTTCATGAGATATATGTACTTTATTGATTTTGTATTTTGTTTTTCATCTTTTGCACACATGCAGACCAGTCACCATAGAGAATTTTCTAGACTTATATAATTGAAAATGTGCTCATTCCCTCTTGGAGCATGAGGCAGCATTTTCCCACCAAAACCATAATGCTCCAAGAGGATAGGGAGCCATTTCCCCTCATTTCTCTTTTTGCCACTGTTCAGAGAGGATATCCTTCTTCCCTCTAATTTTTTTACATCAGCGAACTTCTATGACTTTTTGTCTTCAAATTTTCTCCTTGTCGTTTTCTACATTTCTTTTTTCTATATTTCAAAAAAGCCGTATTTTTAAAATGTACCCAATGTGGTATGAAGATGTCATAACTAACAAACATTCTCTGTGTCTCATTTACCTTGGTAAGTCCCATAATGTTGGTGCCTGTAAACATTGCCAGTGGTTTCCTTACAAGGTGAGGAATGACAAGGCACCTAGTTCAAAGCATTTCTATGGGAAGGAGCTCATTCTAGCTCCAGTACCCCAACAGCTAAGTAGTCTGCCACGAGGGAGCCATCTGCTCATTCTGAGTCCATGGTTTCCCATTGATCTGTTGCAACTTTGGGTTTATAGCTTTTTTTTCTAAGCAGTTTCTTAAAGGGGTTAACAATCTATGTTCAGCTCCTCCATCTGTATATCCTCAGTGGAGCCTTTTCTTAGTGTTGGCCCAACTTATGCCTCACCACCTCCCTTTGAGCTTCTGGCTATGTGTTCTACTGCCTTGTTATCAATGAAGGTGTGTTGTTTTTTGGTCATCACCTTTGCCAGGAGGGTACGTGAACTAGCTGCTCTTTTAGCTGATCTACCATTTAACCATTTTTAAAAGAAAAGGTCTTCTATTAGTTTTTTGGCCTAAGGTAATATCTTCTTTTCGCCTATCACAGACCACTAACCTTCCCAATCCCTCTACTGCCACAGAAAAAGCATTACACATCTTAGATGTTCACATAACTTTGTTTTATTTGAAAAGGTCCAATACTTTCCATAAGGTTAACACTTCATTCATTTGCCACTCTGGTCCTCAAAAAGTTTGTTCAGCCTCCTCACAAAATTTAACCTGTTGGATAGCAAACACCATTGAACTTTGTTATGATGTTGCTGGTGCCTCTTGTCCTCTATCTGTTCAAGCTCATTCAACCAGAGCTCAAGCTTCTTCAGCTACCTTTCTTCATGGGGTGTCATTGAGGGGTCTCTGCAGAGCCTGGTCCTCTTCAGGGACCTTCATACAGCACTAAATGATAGGCATAGATACAAGAGGGAATTCAGCATTTGGAAAAGCTGTGCTGCATTCACTTTTCAACTGAAGACTAACCCCTCCACCTGGGGAGTAATTTATTAAACTCCTAATGTGGAACTCCACAGAAGATCAGTGATTTAAAAAACAGTTTTGTACTTACCTGTGACTGCGGTTCATCAAGAATCTTCTGTGCAGATTTCCTCTCTCCTACCCCACTGGGAGTCTTCCTTAAGTCTCTGTCTCCATTGTTTTGTTTTTGTTTTATCTCCAGCAGCTTTGGAGAACTGAGGGGAAATGATGTCCTGCCTCCTCTCAGTGCAATAGTTTCAGTGGGAAAACATCACTTTGTGCTCAGAGAGGGAGGGGGTATGTGTTCAATGCTCTGGTTTTTTTCAGTGCACACATGCAGTCCCAGTATGCCTGCACAGAAGATGCTCAATGAGCAACAGTTATAGGTATGTGCAACACTGTTTTTACACTGGTTTGTCTGTTTGATCTGTTGTGAGGTATTGGTTTTGTACTTTTGCAGTCCAGAACAGAGTTATTCCGGTTTAAGCCCACTGAAGTCAGTGGGCTTACACTAGAGTAACTCTGTTCTGGATTGCACTGTTAGTTTTACAAGCTTAATCATAAAAGGAAAGGATACAAGACTTATGTTACAACACCAGAAAGTTAAATGTCACCTCTAGTAATCCAGTGAATTGAGAGACTTTACAACTGTATCAACATCTGAACATATGGCATGTCGACAATTGCCCATAGACATTCTTTTAGACATTGGGAAACCTTTTATAGAAGTTTATGTGTAGATTTATTGTTATAGTTTTTACATTTTTTTCTGGTTTGATAATTTTATTGATATATACAATTCTAAAGCATTAAAAATTAAATCTTCCAATAACAAGACCCGCCTCCACAGCTTGTACATATATATATGTGTGTGTGTGTGTGTGTGTGTATATGTAACCTCAGCTTGTGGGTTCTGTGGGGCAGTACTTGGAATGAGTTGCAACAACAATTTTTAAACAACAAAATGGTTTACTTTTCTGTACAATTAACACTTTTAAAACATCAACATTTAACGTTACAATTCAAGGTCCTGTTCAGGTTGCATTTCAAGTCCTTCTATTTACAGTCTACTGATATTGCCAAGTCCAAATCTTCTTTGCAAGTTGGCTGGCTCCTGAAGACTCCAAGGGCTTGATGAACAGGTTGCAACATGATGAAGGTCTCCAGGAGAACTCTCACCCATTACAACCACAAAAGAAACCCTGAAACAATAAACTCCAACATTTACAACACAGCAAAACAACAACTACCTTCCCAGTAGTTCCCAACAATATTGAAATTACCTTAACAAGGTGTTAAGGGCTTATAGAAATCAAGGTCCGAGTCTGGTAGCCTTGTTCTTCTGCAAAGAGCTCTTTCAGCCTCTCTGCTGCTCCGAGTCTCCACCCCTTACTGGGTCAACCCATTCTGGGCCAACCCATTCTGGGCATGGGGGTTACATTCCCCCCACTAAAATTCTGTCGTCCCGACAGTAATTGCAATGCAACTTTTGAAATCATTAAACAATGATTTCCCCAGAGATTCCTGTACTTGGAGGAACCACATTTGGTGCATCTGAATGCAGAACATTGTCTTTCCCTTAAGCTTAGCTGCACTGGCCGTTTGCAAAACTCTTTACAGCAATTGTTGCAATTCAGCCAAGCAGTTTGCAGAAGGGATGGGGGATTGCAACTGGAATCCCTTCCTTCATGCAACTTCCAAACAGTGTTTCAAATTAACACAGCAACATCTCTTGAACTTACATCACATAACAAAACAATTGTATGGGGATCAAACCCCCAACTTGCTGCACACTTCCATTGCAAGCAATTTATATTTGCAATCTCACTTCCAAGCCCCATGCTGGTTGGGCGCCAATTTGTAACCTCAGCTTGTGGGTTCTGTGGGGCAGTACTTGGAATGAGTTGCAACAACAATTTTTAAACAACAAAATGGTTTACTTTTCTGTACAATTAACACTTTTAAAACATCAACATTTAACGTTACAATTCAAGGTCCTGTTCAGGTTGCATTTCAAGTCCTTCTATTTACAGTCTACTGATATTGCCAAGTCCAAATCTTCTTTGCAAGTTGGCTGGCTCCTGAAGACTCCAAGGGCTTGATGAACAGGTTGCAACATGATGAAGGTCTCCAGGAGAACTCTCACCCATTACAACCACAAAAGAAACCCTGAAACAATAAACTCCAACATTTACAACACAGCAAAACAACAACTACCTTCCCAGTAGTTCCCAACAATATTGAAATTACCTTAACAAGGTGTTAAGGGCTTATAGAAATCAAGGTCCGAGTCTGGTAGCCTTGTTCTTCTGCAAAAGAGCTCTTTCAGCCTCTCTGCTGCTCCGAGTCTCCACCCCTTACTGGGTCAACCCATTCTGGGCCAACCCATTCTGGGCATGGGGGTTACATATACATATACATATACTTTTATATGTGTGTGTGTAATGTATCTCTGTATGTTCTATGTTGCCAAGTCCATGAAATGTATGGATCCTGCTTGTCCTCTTCCCATCAAAAGTATATTTAAATCTACATAGATACCCCTTGGATTGCCTAAGGAGAGTATCATGTATTTACCTAGAACTGTATTGTACAAGAATGAGAGCATTAATTGGACCTTGCCCAGGAAATGTGATAGACTCTTTCTCACATTCTTACTGGATTCCATAGTTTTGCAAGAGTCCATGCCCATATAATTTTACCAGGGAAGGACTTTCATTATGTCCAGTACTACAACATGTCAGAAAGTAATATACCACTTCCATTACAGAAAATAGTAATGCCACAGTCAGGCTTTGTTGTTCAGTCTGCAAAATGCATACTGCCTTATCCTTCTGAGGTCATTACTTCAGTCCTGGTATGTCAACCTGAGTGTAACTTTCACACACTAACAAACCAAAAGCAGTGGCCTTGCTTTCAGCCCAGTGATCTTGTGATGAAAGCAGAAGTGAGGGTACCATTGTCTGTTAAACACAACTGCTCTACTCAGCTATTTTCATCACACAATAGAGTGCGTTCAAGTTTAGAAAATGTTCTAGTCTAGACAAAACAAAAAGCAAACAGAATGTATTGGATAATCCACAAAAGGATATTTCGCACTGAACCACTTCATTCAGCATAGAGTGCTCATCCTAACACTTTCTTCAGAAGGTATTAGTTTTTCTTTTTAATCCCTGAAGGGTGTTAAACTCACTTTACCAAAGAAGTTGGTCTTTCTTGAAACAACACATAACAGGTAACTGTAGCAGTCAGTGGTGTCTGCAATCCATTTTTGTAATTAACTCTTTCATAATTCTACTGTTGACTTGTATACAAGTTTACGCAACCATGGCATCCATATAAGCAACTGCATATCATATCATATTCAACCAAAGCAGTTTTCTTCTTAAAATGTGTTACTACATTGATTTTCTTTTCTTTTTTAAGTTTTCCATGGAAATTTTTACTCCAAACAAATCTCTGCTCAGAACTTTGGAAGCAACTGAACTTTAGATTTAGTGTATAGTAATTAATTAAATATAAGTTCTTTTTCTTGAAAAAATCTGTATATTGCTTGTTAAATTACACAGTGTACACAACTAGACCTGGGGATGTTGCCCCCATTTTAGAGCCTAATGCAGGTGATTTAAAAAGTCCATGAAATGTTGCCTTCACGGCTGTTTCAGCACATGAAAGGGCATGAGGGGGAGCAACAAATGGTCACTGCTGGGTTATTACTCAGGGCAGGGCAACTATGGGGAATCTTGCCATATGGAAGCCTCATTGTCATTGCACTGTATGAGCAGTTGAAGCAGCAGCAGGGAAATTACACAAGCCTTTCCCCATGGAAAACACCACGGGGTTCCCTCTCTAAGACGATCTACTTTTTATCACCTTAGATTCCTTTTACTTCCTAAATCCATTGAGATGCCAGATGAAAGAATGGTGTTAGATCTCTAACCAGTAGTGAACATAACTGTAAAAACTGATGGATTATTAGACTGAGGTCCTATATAATCATGTCCTGTTTTCAACAATAGTCAGCCATGTGTCTCCAGGGTGCTCACAAGCAGGAAATGAAGACAAGCAGCGTTCTCCTCTTGTAGATCCCCATCATCAGTGTGTGTGTGTGTGTGTGTGTGTGTGTGTGTGTGTGTGTGTGTGTGTGTGTGTGTGTGTGTGTGTGTGTGTGTGTGTGTGTGTGTGTTGGGTTTTCAAGGCAAAAGACTACAGAGGTGCTTTGCAGATGATACCAAATTAGGAGGGGTAACTAATACCCTGGAGGACAAGGGCAGGATTCAAAATGATCTGGATTAGAGAATTGAGCCAAAACTAACAAAATGAATTTTAACAGAGATAAATGTGAGATTCTACTCTTAGGCAGAAAAAATGCAATGCACATATATAGGAGAGTGACACCTGGCTTGACAACAGTACGTGTGAAAGGGATCTGGGAGTCTTAGTAGACCACAAACTGAACATGAGTCAGCAGTATGATATGGCAGCCAAGAAAGCCAATACAATTCTGGGATGCACCAATAAGAGTATAGTGCCCAGATCAAGGGAAGTAATTGTACCACTCTAGTCTGCGTTGGTCGACCTCACCTAGAGTACTGTGTTCAGTTCTGAGTACCGCAATTTAAGAAGGATATTGACAAGCTGGAATATGTCCAGAGGAGGGCAACCAAAATGGTGAAAGGTCTCATGCCCTATGAAGAGAGACTTAGGGAGCTGGGGATGATTAGTCTGGAGAAGCGAAGGTTAAGGGGGGCACGATAGCTATGTTTAAATATTTGAAAGTATGTCATGTCAAAGAGGGAGCAAGCTTGTTTTCTGCTGCCTCAGAGACTAGGACACAGAGTAATGAATTCAAGGTGGAGGAAAAGAAATTCAACCTAAATATTAGGAAGAACTTTCTGTCAGAGTTGTTCGACAGTGGGATTCACTGCCTTAGAGAGTGGTAGAGTCTCCTTTGGAGGTTTTTAAACAGAGGCTGGATGAACTCTATGATTCTATGATTAAAGGTAAACTTTGTTTAGACTGTAGAACTTAGCTTTTTAAAGACAAAATGCAGATGTTACCAGGATGTGTCATTAGTTTCCCACACAAGTTGCTATAACTTTGCAAGATTTTGGCATCAATACAAAAACAGTAGGAAGCGAGCTATGGAGATTTAATAAACAGCATGATATTTCATGCATAACTGGAAAGTTTCAGGTAATTCAAACAGCAGTCAAGGAAAGCTGTTGTGGAAGATAACACCTCTGCAGGAAGCTATTAGAATAACTGGACCCTGTTGATGGCTTCTTTTAATCAAAGAAACAATTTCCCACTTGTCTCTTATTCATGAGGAAGTGATCCTAAGCAGGTTATGAAACAGTGAAACTTGGAATTGACACTGGGGGTTTCCAAAAGTCAAAGAGACTCTGATTACAAGCTGACTTATATTGAAAGCATTTGTTAACTTTCTGAGTAAAGCTCAATTGTAACAATTTTCAGGATCATCTCTGTGAATTTAACAATATGCAAGCTATATTCTGTATTTATTTACTGTATTTTAATCCCACCCTTCCTCAAAAGGGCTCAGGGCAGTGTACACTGGTCCATCCTCATGTATTTTACATTCAAAACAACCCTGTGAGACATACTAGACTGAGAGAGAGTGACTGGCTCCGCCTCTGAATACTAGCAAGCTGAATTCCAGCAAGCTTCATGTCAGGGTGAAGGATTGAACCTGGGTCTCCTAGAACAGCGGTTCTCAACCTGTGGGTCGCGACCCCTTTGGGGGTTGAGCGACCTTTTCACAGGGGTCACCTAAGACTCTCTGCATCAGTGTTCTCCATCTGTGAAATGGATAAATGTTAGGGTTGGGGGTCCACACAACATGAGGAACTGTATTAAAGGGTTGCAGCATTAAGAAGGTTGAGAACCACTGTCCTAGAACCTAGTTCAGCATCCTAACTACTACACCAAGCTGCAATATTTGAAATGTGGAACTCATGCTGAACTTTTATAAATAAATCATTTTATACTACATTATTTTTCTGCAGTACCTCCCCTACCCACTCTGGAAATACTAGTTGGTTTTCATACCCCCCTTTCTCTCTACTTTGAAGAGTCTCAAAGCTACTCACAATCACCTTTCCTCCCCACACCCCACACCCACCCAGCAGACACCTTGTGAGGCAGGTGGGGCTGAGAGAGTTCTGAGAGTTCTGTGACTGGCCCTAGGTCACCTAGCAGTGTAGGAGAAGGGAATCTGTGTAGGAGTAGGGAATCAAACCTAGTTGTCCAGATTAGAATCTGCTGCTCTTAACCACTACATTATGGTGGCTGTCACCAACTCTTGGGGGAGGGGAGAGGGGAAAATTGTTATTTGGCAACCACCAGAGATCTGCCACTGAGGAATGTGAATATATGGTATAGTTCTTAATGCTCAGTACTTTCCTGCACTAGTACTTTCTCTTTCTACTTTATGTAGGTGGAAGGAGAAATATTGAAAATGTGGAAAGAAATCAGTGTACTTTCCTTTCCACATCTACTCCCCTTTCTCTTCTTCTGTGCTATGGGTTGTAGCACTTTTAAATAATTAGATTAATTATCAAGGATTACTGTATATTGTTACTTTCTGCATTAAAAACCAAGTCAGCAAGTAGGCAACTCACTGTCAACCAAGAATCTGCGTAGTATACCCAACATCAACGAGTACTTGGCAAATACTAGGCTTCGTAACCATAGAAATTGTTTTAAGGTACTGCTGTGAATCTGTATTTTACATATTCATATGTACGATCATAATTAATAGAATCATAAGCTTCAAGCCAAATTCTTACTCAAGGAGCTGCACATGGAATTTCTGTATTAGTAAAAGACCAGTGTGATACTAACAGTGGCGTAGCACTGACGGCGGGAGGCGTGATGTCCCGGGTGGAGTGATGGCAGAGGCATGGCCTGGCCATCAAGGGGTTGTGGTGGGGCGTTCTGGGGCAGGGCGTGTGTGCCCTGGGGCAGCAGGGATGCAGGGCGCGCGCACACCCTGGGTGCAGCTTCCCCTTGCTCCACCTCTGAATACTAATGATGTTACAGACTGTAGACTCTGTCAGTGGGGAAAGCTAGCCCCTGGTAGTTCAGAACTTTTTCACTGAAATTAACCACTCTAAAGTGATCAGCAACTTTTGTCATTAAAAAAAATCACAAAATATTCATTCTAATCTAATCTCTGAAAACAGTGTGTTACTGATATCTATTTTTCTTTCTTCACTAAGTTCTGATCCTGATGTGCTTTTCTCCACATACAAGGCTATTGAATCTGAGTCTGACTTAAACTTTAAAAAACCCAAATATCACAGTCAACACTCCTTTTCTTTCTCCCATGCAGATAAATCCTGGTAGTAAAGCTGCTCTTGCCAACCTTTGCCCAGGTGATGTTATTCTGTCAATTAATGGTGAGAGCACAGAAAGCATGACACATCTAGAAGCACAAAACAAGATCAAAGCTTGTCTAGACCAGCTGACACTTTCTGTGAACAGGTAAGTATTTTTTGTGTTTTCCTCCTGACAGATGAGGATTATGTAGTCATTTGTAGAAGCATATATACTGAGCATGTGGTTAGACAGTGGGACTATGTATCTACTCAATCATGACTTGCAAATATGCCATGTGATATATAATGTGGTACATGGTAATATCTTACTAATGTTCGCCTTTGTTAATGCTGCTTTATAATGGGCTTTCCAAGAAAGATTATGGGTAAAAGTAAGCCCTAGATATTTATATTGTTTAACTTGTTCAACCTCTTGTCCAGCAATTTTCCAAACTTGTTTTTCCCATGACTTAGCAAAAACCATTATTTTTATTTTTTTGAAATTGATTTCCAACTTATTTATTTTACAATAATCAACACACTTATATAACAGTCGCATAAGACCAATTCTTGTGCGTGACAAAATGACTGCATCATCCGCATGGAGTAATACAAGTATGCAGACGTTATTCAGTGTGGGGCTATGGCCATCTGTTTCTGCTATAGTTGATGCCAAATCATTGATAAATATATTAAATAGGATTGGAGCCAAGATACATCCTTATTTCACACCTCAATTCACAGGAATGTCCATCAAGGCCATGTACTCCCCAAAGCCTGGGACCCAGTTGTCAAAGCTTCTATCGACACGCTTGTCCTTGGGCACCAATGAGGAGGATCCCATGACCCCCGCCGAGGACCATGGGCAAATAATTTAAATGTGCCCAAATAATAGCCATTGAGTGCATGCTCCTTCAATTTACATGGGAGGTGCTGGCCTGGGGGGTCTTTGGTTGGCTTGGTGCTGCTGAAAGGGGTAGGTGGATCCCCAAGTGGGAAGCCCAAACTATGACCCCTATGACTGCTTAAACCTGGGGGAAGTGAAGGGATGGCAGCCCTGTCCTCTCAAAATGTCCCATCCCCGCGGGGAGAGTCCTCATCTGAGGAATACTCACTGGATGACGATGATGGAGACTGCCGCCTTGATGAGCAATGGTGAGATACTTTGCAGTGCTTCTTGTGTCACCACTCCTGACTGGACCCCCGCTCTTCCTCCACTGATGAAGTGCACGTGATATCCTCTTCTTCCATCTGTGACAGGACCTCCATACCCTGATCCCCTGCTGGCTGAGAAGGGCCCGCTGTGATAGCAGCAAATGGGGCCACAGCCTTGCTAGCTGAGGACTTATGGGCAAGTTGCGCAAACATTTTTGCCAAACCTTGAAATATCATAGCACTCATTTCTGAAATCCCCATCTCATTACTCAGGGTTGAGTACGGTGCTGGTGAATTAGTGGGCCTCCCTGCCTTCCTGGTCTTTGAACTCCACCTAGGAACACCTTTTTATTGGGGGCTGCCTTGGCACTGCCTGAAGTCAGAGTAGAGGGGGGAGAGGAGGGGGTTGGCCATGACACCTTTGACCTGCCCCTCACTTAAGCCCTCGGAGGGCTCACCTGGCTGTGACCTGCTGGCGCTGCCCTAGCGGTGGCCTGGCAAGCCTTGGTCATCAAGGGGGCACTTTTATTACTTGCACCTTCCCCAATGGAGGGTCCTGTGCTCCTTTTGCCTCCCCAGTTAGCCAGCACCTGGCTCCCACTGGAGGTCTTACGCTTATTGCCCTTTGCAGGAGCCATGATCAAGGAGTATGAAGTATTTGCAAATTAATAACACCAAAATGCTGCTCACAAAGCACGCCAAATCACTAACAAATGCGATTCAAGCACAAACACAATTGTCTAGCCAAATGCTTCAGCCAGCTACTAGAGGAACAGAAACAGAGACTGTGTGGACAAAATAAGATAATTATCAGAAAGCCAGTGCCCTATAACTGCTAGTAAGCGTCCTTCTGTGCCAACCCTGTCACTGTCTGAATGGTGTCAGTCCTTGGTGCAGCAAATGCACCTAAGGATATGTCAGAACGTGTGTAAATGTTTAGATGAGCAAAATTTAAATGACAGCTGGACCTTCCTTCTAACAGGTGCCGTGTGCAGATTAGTACTGAGTGCACAGCATGTACCATGTGCAAACCTGATAAGGTACCTGATTGGTACCACAAATGTATATAGATAGCTCAGACAGCAGAGTGAGGTGTGCCTGAAAACACCTGTGGTCTGGCGAAGCACTTTGTTAGTTGATAGCAATAAATAGAACTGCACTGGTGACTGTGTGTCTGTCAGTTCTTTTCTACATTGCATCCTACAAGGTGGTCTACTCTGAGTAACCGCTGCTTCAACAGGATACTCAAGCCCCGACTCCCCGAGTGCTCTGGGGGGAGGTAAAGTCTAAAATGGAAGTGTTGTGAACAAGCCTGGGACCCCTGTAATCACGGTGAAGGCCCTGCCCTTAAACCAACCTCTGTATTTGGTTCGGGGGAGCGGGGGCATTAGAATGGGAAAAAACCCAAAGTTTGAAAATAGGTGGGGGAACTCTTGTACCCACCCACCCCGCTGGCAGTGTAGTTATGCGGGAGGGGTGGAATGGGCTGTGATTGCCCTGGGCCCCCTTACTTGTGAGCAGCTCAAATAGAAGGGTCTGATGCCAGTGCCAAGCCTTGAAGCAGCCCTGTCTGCCCACAACCGGGCAGACAGCCTTCGTTGGGGCCCTCCTTCCTCCTGCAGTGGCAGCTGTGTCTCAAGCACGGCCACGCTTTATAGAAAAATGTTCAGAAGTAGCTTGAGAAGAAGGCTATTAGTTAGAATTATGATATATTTCAAATTTCTATAGGAAGTTTGTGGGTTTTCTGGGCTGTGTGGCTGTGGTCTAGTGTTTAATTTGGTTGTGTTAATGTAACAAATTATTCATATATTATAAGGGAGAAGAAGTGGGCTTCTTCCAAGTTTTTTTTATCACGCTAATTAAAGAATCTTCAATGCCTTAGCTTCAGTTTCTTTCAAGAAAATATAAAGTAGAAGTGACCATTCTTGGATTTTACTTTTGATTCTTTCCCTCAGCGTAACTGATTCTATGTCCAAAAAATATAAAGTAACTACAGTTTCTTTTGTAGCCTGCCAAAATGAATAATCTTTATAAGGTTAATATTATCTGAAGCAGTTTCAAATATGTTTATAAGATTTTCCACTGCAAATTTTAAAATGCATTTTCTTACATAAGGAACTACTATTTACTGTTTATTTTCCTGATTTTAAAAGGAAATGTTATGCTCTTTAGATGTTATGCTCTTGAAAACCATTTGAAACTAGTATTTCAAAAACCCATTGCCATTTTCCACTTTGCTAAGTCTTTTATAGCCATAGATTCCCAATAGTGAAATATAATAAGCATCAGTGCCAGGCACGTAAAAGTGCTTTGATGGCTTTCTCAGTTGTGAGTTGAACCCTGTTTTTGTCTCTGCTGGCCAGAACTGCCTCTGAAGAAAAAGAAGTTAAGAACTTCAGCACTCGTATATCTTCTTCAGAAGTGGACTTAGGTCACACCTTTTCCTACATTCATTTTAAGAGGATTTTTTTAAAAACATGGGAATGAGATTCTGGACTTAACAGAATAGGAGAAGTATGTGCATTGAAACATTCCACAAAAATACATCAAGACAATTGGAAACTTTACTCTTCCGTACATGGAATCATATCCTGTGTGAAATCAAAGAAATTCCTACTGAAACCAATTCAAACAGTAGGAAACTTTCAATCAACATTTATGGCAGCTGCACATGCCATATACAGACCATAGCAAACTGTTTAATATCTTCATGTGATCAGGATTTTATTGACGAACCTGACCAAACTTGCTCAATTGCATTGTAGGTCCTTGGAAGAACTCTAATACAACCAAACAGACATGTTTTGTAGGACCATTATTCAAGTCAAGGCTAAGGAAGCAATCCTAAGTAGGTTTACTCAGAAGTCACTCCCATTTAATGCAGTGGAGCTTATAGCACGTGTTCTTAGCATAGCAGCTAAAGAGGCTAAGTATTTGTTCTTACTCCCAGCAATGGAATGCACTATTATTTATTTAGAAAAATTATATGCTACCTCTCCAGATACCAACTTGAAGCACCTCACAGGGGGAAAATATCATAAGCCAGGACATAAAAATAATATAAAACATCACTAGTTAGAGAAGGTTGATTAATTATCCATCTGAGTTTGTTTAGGTATTGCAAATTCTGCAGATGTATGAGATGACTCTTAAGATCCCTTTTAAACAATATTGTTCTTGTATTCTAAGACAAGGAAATACATAGGGATTTTTATCTCTAGAGCAGCATGTCTCAAATTACTATGACTGGACAAGTTCACATTGTTGAAAGTTTATGATGTAATACTCAACACCACATGTGGTTTCACATAGCTTTAAGAAGCATATTTCTGCACCATAATAAACATTATTGTGACAAAAATAGATATCTACAGTTTTGATTAGAGCTGCACTGGAAGCCTAATTTTTACAAACATTTTTGCTCTCCACAAAAAGTGTCCTAACTCCATTCAGGGAATTTTGAAAAAGGCATGAAAGTGTTCCTTGACTGAGAGAGGGAATGTATCATCCTTCCTTTGACAACCCAAGCCAGCGTGGTATAGTGGTTAAGAGCAGTGAAACTACTGAAAGAGGAGGAGCAGTGAAACTACTGAAAGTAGCCTTGAATCTCCTTACAGGAGAGAAAGGCAGGGTATAAATCCAAACTACTACTACTACTACTACTACTACTACTACTACTACTACTACTACTACTACTACTACTACTACTACTACTACTACTACTACTACTACTACTACTACTACTACTACTACTACTACTACTACTACTACTACTACTCCTTCTCTGTTTTGCCATGTTTCTCTGTGGCAGTGAAACTGATGAAAAATAAGGTGGGTATTGGAAGGCACATCAGAAGTCTGCATTCCACAGAGGAAGGTATGTTTGAATAGACATTTTAAAGTGGTTCCAAATGTGCATTCCAGTGGTTCATTCTACACAGCATAAATAAGATGTCCTGAGGATGCAAAAAAAAAAATCTGTCTTGGGGTGGAACTCGACACAGCTTTTCCCCTAAGATGTCCTCAGAATACCCTATTTCTGCTCAAGCCATCCTATTTTGAGCATGCTTTAAAGTGCACTCTTTCCCTGAAACTACCTGCAAGAGGTCCCCTGCCTGGTTGTGCAGAATGCAGAGCTCAGGAGGCATTTTATTTTTCCTGCCTGACCATTAAGCTCTGTGGTCAGTTTCACCCTCTGCTTGTACCCTACAACTTGTGTGCTGCTGAAGGGATTTCCCCTGCCTCTATTTGCTGAAAGTTGCCCCATGACATTAGCTCTGCAGGCTCCTACTCTGGGTGCCTTTTCAGCCCAAAAAGTACATAGTTGTATACAGCTTGTCTTGCTAATTCTGGCATTTTGGAAGACCTGTATTTGAAGATACACAGACACGCATGTGAGAATCTTAGCTGCTCAAAGAACTCCCGTTGAAAAACATTGGGACTGTAGTAATGCCCAGAATTGGATCCTGCAGACCAAATGTCCTAGGGCAACCTTTAGCAAATGGAGCCAGGGAAAATCCCAGCAGCAGTATACAAAATGCAAGGGGAGAGTGAAATTGACAAAAAAGCTTACCAGTAGCGTAGGGGGGAGAAATTGCACCTGGGGCAAAATGGTGCCCAAGCCCCACCCCCACAGCACCTCATCCCCTGCAGCCCCCCCACACTCCCCCACTTATCATGCAAAAGTTGCCCCATGCAAAAAGCAGCCAACTAAAAAAGTAGCCTGGTGGGAACTATACTTCCCAACCTTGCAGGAGGCCTCAATGTGTCCTGTACACTCTTCACCAGAGGTGTAGCTGGGAAAAATGGAGCCCGGGGCAAAATCTGAGTCCCCCCCCGTATGGGTGGCGCCCCCCCCCCACAACAAAAGAATGTTTTTTTTAACCAGGTCATCTCAAAGTCACCATCACATTATAGAACATGCCCCAATTCACAAATCTGCACACTACAAATACAAAAAAAATGGAAATGAACCCAAATTTTTCTGCGCCCCCCCCCCATGATCAAATGGTGGGCACCCAGGACATTTGTTCCCACATGTTCCCATGGTATCTATGCCCCTGCTCTTCCCACTTTGGAGGGGATTGGGGTGGGAGTTGGGATAGGAGTCCAGACTATTTCATGGTTTTAGGATTGGTTTTATAGTTGTTTTACTGTCGTATTGTGTGGGATTTTATTGTGCTTTTTATTGTAACCTGCCCTGAGACTGTCATAAAGGGCAGGGAATAAATCTAAATAATAAATAATAATAAATGGGTGGAAAACAATATGAAAAGTGGAAGGTAAACTTTTTTTTGCAGAGTGCTTATAGATGAAAAGAGATTTTTCAGGCTGACAATATTCTAGGCCAAAACTCAGTATGAATCATGCATTGATATACAATCTCTTTATTCTGCAATGCTCTAAACTATCAGAGACTTCATGGTTTGTAGTACTTCTTCTTCATAATTTACTACTTTCATACTGGAAAGATCCGACAACTGTCCAGAACCTACTAGCATTACTAGAAGAGACAAAGGACTTTTGACCCATTAATTTATCCATTTCAGGTTACAGATAGATTCATGAATACTCAATTTGTTACAAATTAGATATCTCAGTACTTCAGAATTTATATCTGCCTCCAGAACTTAACAGCTGCATATTGTTTTTTTTAAATGGAAGTTTCTCTGAATTGGAAAATCTAATTGTTTATTTTGCAGTAGGCAGAGTAACTACAGTAACACTTTTGTTTGTTCTGTTTTTAGCTTGGACTGAATTAACCATCTGGGTGACATGGCTTTTATATGTTTCCACTCAGCCCTAAGCAGTCTGTTGAGTACCAAGTTATTCTGTCTGGCCAATAAAAGTTAGTCACTGCTCAAGCCAGATCCAGGCCATTTTTTTGTCACTGAATATGACTCATTCTTTCAGAGCAGCCATTCTTAAAAGAAGAATAAAGCCAAGTTTAACTAGGAAACTGCTGCCTTTATTATAAATTCTCAAGACCTCCCATATCTACCTCTTGCTATAAACTCAACATAATGTATATCCTCTGCTTGTATAAATATACTTGTGAGCTCTGCCAAAGGAATTCCTGCAGTGTTGTCAGAGGTGTAGCTCCAAGGTGACGGTGGGCATGATGCACTGGGCACGTGCCCCTGTGGGGGTGTGGTGGGGGCATATCGGGGGTGTGATGGGGGAATTCCAGGGTGGGGCGGGGGCGGAGCACGCACCAGTGCACCGGGTGCTTTCCCCCCTGCTACACCTCTGAGTGTTGTACTTAGAGATCAGAAGCTCAGAGATGAGTTTTCTTGCTTTCAGAACATCAACAACTTTTGAGTTTTCAGCTAATTTTTCCTATTAAATAATATCAGTTTAGCATTTACATAATGTAATGTATTTGCTAGATACATGAATGTTGAGCATAGTAACAAGCTAATTGTTGTAACTGGTATAATTTAGCTTAATTGTCAAAAATTACAAACCCACTGATGTGAATATGGGCAAAACTCTTAATATTTTTTACCCCAAGAAGCAACTGTGAGAACTGCAGCGCTGAGCAAGCAAGTGAATGAGGTCTCTCCCCTTGTCATTTAATCAAACAAAATTACATACTGTAACCTAGGGTTTTACTTAGCTCCAGTAGTGAAAAAAGACAGGAAAGGTAGCATGCCCATCTTCTTTCCTTACAAGAACCATACCCTTCGGGATAAAGATTACAGGAGATTCATGAATTCATCTGCTGTTTCCTGTTCTCGAATGTTCCACATGGGTTCTAATGCCTTGAGTCCAGGAAATGGTGGATGAATTCACAAATCTCCTGTAATCTTTATCCTGAAAAGGGTATAATTGTAGCTCAGACAGGCCCTTTTAGTCAGTAACCTACACAGATGATAATGTAATCCTGAACCTTATTCAGTTCTATGCAAAACCCAGTGGTAGATCTAATCAGAGGTATCCAATATATCTAATTTAGCCTCCAAAGTTGCAAGTACTTTAATGTTCAGAGTTTAGTACTGGTTGGCAAGCAAAACTTGACAATTGGATGAGCAGAGCTACAGACTGAATGCTACTATTTAAAGGAAATGGTTGATTTCCACTGAGGCTGCAAACTTCCAGGTAGTGATTGGAGACCTCCAACTATTACAACTGATCTCCAGGCAGGAGAAAATGGTCACTTTGGCAGGTGGACTCTATGGCTTTAAACCCCATTGAAGTCCCTCTGCTTCCCAAATCCTGCCTTCCTCAGGGTCTATCCCTAAAATCTCCAGGTATTTCCCACCCCAGGGCTAGCAACCCTAATTCACACTGATTTTCTCCTTTTAGCTGCAGCAAACTATATTCTGCCTAACACTGTTGGGGGGGGGGGTGTTCATTGGTTACAAACCATTCAAATGCCATTTAACTGAAAATTAAAAGTGACGTTAATGCCACTGATATGCATTTGTAGGATTGAGAGATATTCCTGAAAGGATATAAAGGGTTTCTGTTTGTATGGAACATCCTGAATTTTTTATTGGAAAACACTAGAACTCAGACTCAGCTATAGCTCCTTATCTCTTATTTTTGAAATTTTAAGTAATCAAGCCTCTATTTTGATTAGATTTGACTCATTTGTGGCTAGTCAGCAATGGATTTATGAGACTATCCTCTTTGTGACACTTCAACCTTTTCTATTTCAGCTCAAAAGGATGATGTATGATTTTAAAAAAAATACTGTGGGTCACATTCTTAGCTGGCATGTATCAACATAATTTTGCTGATCCTAAGATTTTTATTGACTTTGTATCTAACCTTTAAGTTATAATTCAAGCTAACTTTCTAAAAACAGAGAGATAGGGTAATGTGTCATAATTTGGGCAAGCAGTTCCTGTAATTTTAAGATGCTTTGTTTCAAGCACATGCATTCCTATCAGTGAATTATGTGGTTGTTTTCCTGTTTGTGTCCTTGATTTTTTTTACTGCCCTCTTCATTCACTTTTTAAAGAAACAGAGACAGTGAGAAGCTTAACAAAAAGCTGATTTTTAGAAAAGCATGCTTGTATTGTTTTCAATTTACTGAAAATTGAGTGGAAAGTGCAAAACTCTCAAAGCTGAATGAAATAATTATTGTTTATAAGTTTGTTGCCCCTTTATATCTGTCAAACAAGAGTCAAACAAGAGTCTATTGATAACCTACTATGAATGTTTGATTAATGTTTGTTTCAAGAAAAAGGACATCTCTCATTTGGTGAATGTTTTTCTATCAACGGCCCTTTATTCAGTGAATTATTCCCATTCTGACAAATTCTAATATGGTTTTATTTATATTGTGCTCAGCAAATGTTCTTTCACACCCACTAGAAAGGTCAGCAGGAAAAAATATTGAGTGATAGAATATTTCCATGTTATTATCAAAAGGAAGAGGGTGGAACTGACTGGGTTAGATACCAATGGTGGGATCTAAACATTTTAATAACAGGTTCCAATGGTGGTGGGATTCAAACAGTGGCGCCGCCACACACACGCACCTCC
Source organism: Sphaerodactylus townsendi (assembly GCF_021028975.2). NCBI lineage: Eukaryota > Metazoa > Chordata > Lepidosauria > Squamata > Sphaerodactylidae > Sphaerodactylus > Sphaerodactylus townsendi. Next base: position 90,451,008 of record NC_059427.1, read on the forward strand.
AGTCCCTATTGGGCAGGGAGGTTGCTTTAGTAACCCCTTCTCGACACTCAGAAAAAAATTAGTAACCACTTCTAGAGAACAAGAGTCAAACAAGAGTCTATTGATAACCTACTATGAATGTTTGATTAATGTTTGTTTCAAGAAAAAGGACATCTCTCATTTGGTGAATGTTTTTCTATCAACGGCCCTTTATTCAGTGAATTATTCTAGAGAAGTGGTGAGAATTGGTTGGATCCCACCTCTGTTAGATACCAATATCACTGTTGTAATTTTGGAAATGTATTTTGTTATAATTTCCATAGAATTCCTTGGAATAAAATTATCTTGTATTCCATTTCCTTTGAAATCCTTGCCATAATCACTTAAGTCTTGCAGTGATAAAGAGATGTTCTTATTTAAAGCAAATACAATAAATTCTAAGAATAAAATTTATTTGCTTTATGTTATCTTATCCCATCAATATCTGTGAGAAGCTGAGGCCAAATATTAAGTTCTTTAAGAAAATTGCCTTAGGCTCAAATGTGTCCTCTTATCGCCTCAGTTCCCTGGTTTCCTCTAACCATACTTTACATAACATTTGAACAGGACCAATATCAGAGGCAGTATCTTCAGATAGATTTTAAAGATCATAGCCCAAGGAGAGACTTCCACGTTCTTCTGACAAGCCACTTCTTCAGGGGATCTGAGTCCTTCTGTACATTCTTATGGAATTTAATTTTTCAGGATCCCTGGTGCAACTCAACATATCAGGGCCTACAGTAGGGTTGCAAAACTCCATGTAGGGTCTAGATTTCCCAGAGTTACAATAAAGATCAGTTCCCCTGTTAAAAATGGATGCTTTGCAAGGTCAAGTCTGTGGTATTATATTCTCCCGAGGTCTCCTGTCCATAAACCTTTAGATCTCCGGCCATTTCCCAACCCAGAGTTGACAACTGTAGCCTCCAAATGCATTGTTCTTTTGTTACTGACATCAAGTGGGAATATAAGAAGCAGGCAAGCAACAGGAAAGAGCTCTTTCCTAGGTGAGATATAGAGACAGGCTCCCAGCCGTCAACTGAGGGGGGGGGGAGCCATTTATGCCTGTGTGGAAGGAGGAAAGCAAAGATTATTTTAACCAATTGGGCTCAGCACTGGCTGACAACAAGTGAGCTCTCAAGCAACTTCCTGGAGCCCACCCAGAGGTCAGCCCATCATGAAATGTGTGAGGCACACACAGATCTTTGAGCTGCTGTCTTGTTTCTATCAGGCTGAAGAGGTGCTTGGGAAAGCAGAGAAAAACGCTTCCTCAGTTTGGATTATGGAGAACTGTGGTTTAGAGAACTCAAGGACACAGTGAAAGTACACATTAGCATTGTGAACCAAGTCTGATGATTATGAACTAGGACAACATCTTAGCTTTGTATATGTGGAACTTATTCTATTGTGAACAAGGAGAAGGGATGGACTCAAAACTTTGACAGAGGCAGAGCTACCAGGGGGCAGGGGTGCACATTTCATCGGGCACACACCTGTGGGTGCCGGAAATTCCCCCCCTCCACAGTGCCCCCCCTGCTCCACTCACTCAATTACTCTGACACACACACACTCCTACATTTTAGTTCAGCTGGGTACAGGCTAGGAGGGCAGGTGTCTGTTCAGAGTGGCTGAAAATGGCCTGGTGGAAACTACACTTCCCAGGAGACCTTGTGAGCCCCAAGGTATTCTGGGAAGTGTAGTTCTTACCAGGCCATTTTCAGTCACAAATGAACAGACTGTTTTTTCCAGCCTGCACTTTCAGGTTGAACTAAGGTAAGTGTGTGTGGGGTGGGGGGTGGGGGAAACGCAGAGTGCGCATCAGGCACAGAATGTCCCAGCTATGCCTCTGAACTTTGATTCAGGTATATCATCACTGCCACTAAAGTAACAAATCCTGAAGAGTTGAGATCTTCTAAATGTTATTATCTCTTTATTTATCGATTATCTCTTTATTTCAATGGAATGTATAACATTATTATTAGCAAAGTTTATATCCTACCTTTCTGCCCTTGCAAGATCTATCAAGGCAGCTAACATTTAAACCATAAAAGATAAAATTGCACTATAAAACCATTAAAACCATCCTCTCATACATGCATCATTAAACCAAATTTTAAAAGAGTTAAAAACATAAATAACATAAATATGTTGGTTAGGAATGAAGGCCTCATCCACTGGTAGAAGGCAGAATCAGAAAAGGGCAGACAAATCTCCCTGGGAAGAGAGTTCCAGAGCTTGGTGCCATGATCAAGAAGGCCCTCCCCCAGGTTGCTACCAGCCTGACCTCAGAAGGCCATGACACTTGATGCAGGGCCTCTGGAGATGACCTTAATGGTTGGGTGGGTTCTTAGAAATGATAGAATTGGGAGGGACCTCTATGGTCATCTAGTGCAACACCTCTCCATGCAGGAAATGTATGACTACCTTCCCCCACCACCCGTCAGTAAGCTCTGCTCCATGCATAGTAGATTGCAAAAAAACCCAACAACGACGACTTTAACCCCCCCCCCCCTCAGAATACCTGGCCAATCTGGCCTGGAGTTCATAAGAGCTCATTAGGCAATCCTTCAGGTACCTTGGTCCGAAATCATACAAGGCTTTGAAAGTTCAGACCAGCACTTTGAATTGTGCCTGGAAACAAATCAGAAGCCTGTGTAGATAAGCCAAGATTGGAATAATATGGTCCCTACAATCCACTCCTGACAATACAAAGAAACATAAAGGAAGAAAAACATTGTACATAGCACAGTTGCCATCACTGGCTTTCTTTAGAGACCTCTAAAATACTGCTTGTATCTGTTAACTGTGAAAGTCACTGGCAACATACTACAAACCGTTGTTAGGGCTAGAATGCATTTGTCTCAAAAGACACGTGAGCAGAATATCCTGTGGTCTGGTTTAAAAAAAATAATAAGAGTAAAAACTGTGTGATGTAATGACCAAGCTCACAACTATACCTGATGCTGAAATACTTGGCAGTTACTTGTGTTATTGTTGATTCTTGGCATAAGGGTACACAGTATAACCAAGCGTCTTACATCTTGTAGCTTGCAGATTACACTTTAGTATCCTAGCACTCTCCTTCTGTTCAGGTAATGAAGCACTAAGTTGCTATGTTTCATCTTTTGTTTGTACAGATTTTTATATCGATAACAATTTGTAACATTCTTAAAACAAAGTCTTATTTATATTTTCTTAACCTATGCATATATATACTATATATACTATATATACACCTATACTAAGGGCTGTTGCTGGAAAATACAGGTTGAATAAGAGCATATTTTCCCCAGTCATGGGTAAAACACAGTGAGGCAAAGCTGTACCTTTAAACCTGATGCTGAAGGAAGATAAAATTTCTCTTCTTTACATTTTTTGGAAATAAGATTTGTGAGGCCAAGTATGCAAGGAAAAAAGGATATAGCACTGCAAGTGATAATCCTTATCCAGCAAGGATTGAGGAACACTTTTATAACTAAATAGGGAATGGTTGTTGAACCATTTTCAAGAGAGAAGCTTTTCTCATCGCTTCTATATTTCTCACTGTTGCAGTTCTAAACATACTGTCTAATATATTAAAAAAAAACAGCCTGAGCAGCAACAACAGTGGTGCCTTCAGGTTTGAATCAGTTCATTGCCTAGTTGGGAAACTGCCTGGGCACCTTATGAATGCTACACTGAGTTCCAAACAAAGAAAAAGATGGGGAAAATAAATGCTGTCCTGAAATGTGTTAATCTCTAACTACTTAGGCAGTAGTTAAACACATGACACAGAAATAAAGCCATACCTACATGTAAAAGTGCATACATAAATGGCACCTCCCCTTCCTAGAAGACTTCATGTTTTTAACAGAACTTGAAAGAGGGGAATGCTTGGCACACTGAGATTGTTCACCTTCTGAGTTTGTAGCAACTTGTTGACAACCGAAGTGGAGAGAAATCATTCAAAGGCAAACATTTTGAAAGATTTATGGTCATCACTGTCAATCACATTTGTGGGACCCTGGCCTGGAAACATGTCTTGGTTCCACATTAAAGTTTTACACATAGGCCCTTGAAGCACTTACCTCCTGCCTCGCAGCCAGCTTACTTTCCTGCCGACTTTCATTTTTTGTTATGCAATCTTTTAGCTGTGTCCCAGGTCATAGACATTTCAAGGCATTAGAAACCTGATAGAGGGCGACTTTTCCAACCCCTCCAATCAAGCTGTGTTATTCTCGGTTTGAGTTTCCTCGGTTTTTCAGTTCCTCCCCCACCTTTCCCCCATCCAAACAACAGAACCACACTTCCACAGATTTTAAGGGCATCCTGCTTACATGGATATACAAAATATGAAATGCTTCTCCATGCTAGTGTTGTATAGTGGATAATAATAAAATAATAGTCCATTTGTTCTGATCTGAAGCTGAGGGAAAATTCTGACCAGTTCCTAACCCCAGCCGATTTAGGGAAATGTTTTGTTTGTGGCTACTGATGTAACATGAAGAATTACCTAGACATTCCCATGAAAAAGTAGCAGATGTTAGGACTCAGGGCTTCAGATCTGAGGGCAGGAAGTTAAAGGGTAAAATAAGGAAGGCTAGGAACAGCACACGTCCTCAATTTAACGTGGAAGAAAATAAGTGAAGGGAGTGAATGAAGATTTAAACAAACAATTTGGATTATAAATCAACCTACTTGCTTCTGTGCCTTCTTCGCTGAGCCAATGTAAAATAATATCAGTTCCATTTATCACTCTGAAATGTCCAAGGAAGTCTAAAATGGCAAGTTTATATGAGATTCTTCGGTCAACATTTAACATGGTTGTCTGTGAGTAATGTATCACAAAAATATGGTGTATATGTATAATAATTCTGAGTAGTGCACGGTGCGAGGGCTGTGATTCATAAATGAGATGCTGGAACAAATGTGACATGCGTTCCTGCCAACCACTTCCTTGCAGAAGGAGCACTGGGAATAGGCGCCAGTTACAATTCATGGCAGTTTTAAAACCACAGGCATAAACACTAGTTATTTAGGTGGCATATTTGCTGCTCTCTAGAGAATGTTTCCTGCATGCAACACAGTAATATTGATAGGTATGGAAAATATTAGTATTTGTGACAGCCTCAGGTTTCCAGAAAGGGGGCCACAAAGTGAATCACAAGTTTCCCTCTCAGGGACGTAGGTATAGATTTTTAATGGGGTGGGTTCGGGGGCTGGGGCCATGCCTCCCCAAGCCCCGTCCCCAGCCTCAGTGCTTATAAAAACAGCTCTCTGAGGTCAGGGATGGCAGACTTCCCTGCCCAGCCCCCCTGCCCCCCCAGCTGGGCTCCCAGCCAGCAGCCAGCGGTCCCTTCTGCCCCCCTCCAGGCAGAGGCATAGCTAGGGAAAATGGAGCCTGGTGCAAAATCGAGTTTTGCACCCACCCCCACCCTGTGGGTAGCCGCTGTGATGCTGAAATCCACCCCCAAACAGCATCATTTTCATTGGTGTTTAAACTAGGGAGCTCAGATTCTTCTTTTAAATCCACCTTAAAGGGAGAATCTGGGGTCCCCAGTTAAAACAACATTGAAAGTGATATTGTTTGGGGGTAGATTATCCCCCACCCTGAAACAGCATCACTTTCAATATTTAAACTGGGGACCTCAGATTCTCCCTTTAAATCCATGCCAAAGGGGGGGGGCGTGGATTTAAAAGGAGAATCTGGGGAAATTTGGGGGGTGCCTGCTGTTAGGGGTGCAATTGGTAATCTAGCAGCACCAAAATTTCAGGGTATCTTTAGGATGATACTACCCCGGTTTGGTGAAGTTTGGTTCAGTGTGTCCAAATTTATGGACCCTCAAAAGATGTAGCCCCATCTCCTATTAGCTTCCATTGAAAACAATGGGGGATGGGGCACCCCCTTAGGGTGTCCATAACTCCCAAACCCCCTAAACCAAACCTCACCAAACTTGGGGGGTATCATCAAGAGAGTCTCCCAAAAAATCCCTGAAATTTTGGTGCTGCTAGCCTAAAAACTGCGCCCCTGCAGGTGAAAAAAGGAAAACACTTAAAAATATAAAAAACCATGAACGGGGGCGGAGCTTCAGATATGTAATGAGGGGGTTTAAACCCAGGAAAAAAACCCCTTGCCTACGTCCTTGTTCCCTCGTGTGTGTGTGTGTGTTTAAGTATACTAGTGAGCATCAATAATTTTATTCAAAGTCATTGATTAAGGTCGAAAATATTCTTTCAGAAAGGTTGATGGGGGTGTTTAATAGGATATTGCTGTGGTAAGTAAAAAGGCCAGTATGCATGTGACAACATGCTCCAACTTTTGCTCAGTCATGTCTACAAGGTCGACCATAAACCAGGAAATTCAATATTAAAACTATATTAACTCAAACAATTATTTTCATATCTATTTTGTAGCTGACCTTAAAGAAAAGCAAGTTTTCAGGGTGTGTAACACCATTGTGGACAGACGGCAATTACTTATACAGACCTACTTAAATTTTTATTGAGCTTTTAACATAACTAAAAGGATTTTAATTGACTTTAGGTAATACATTAAACAAATGTTAAACTGAGGCGCGAAACTTGTACATAGAACTAGAAAACTGATTTATAATTTGTAGATGGGTGCTTTCTTTTTAAACATATGGTGAAAACATATGGTATAAATAAAGTTAACTAAATTTATATAAATACTAAATTGGGGTCGGATGTTGCCTTTAAGGTATAGTCCAGCTTGAAGGTTACCATGGAAATCAGGAAGTTACCAAGAAAACATAATGCATCAATTCTGTCTCTGGAAAGCAAGCTGGCCACTTTTGAGGTCTTCAAGATGAGATAAACCAAACATCTGTATCAGGATGCAGTACGGAATTAGCTGTAGGCCAGTCATGGCTGAATAGAAATAGAAACCTTCTATATGAGGGTGCAAGGCTGTAGATGTGCCCATTCTTGCCATGGGTTGTTGAAATGGGCAGAAAAGAATTTGATGTCATTGATATACAGTCAACAACAGACCCAGTACAGATCAGCCCCAGGGTACAATTCAATTAAGATGAAGTAACACATTTCTTTGGTGATTCAGGCATGGCTAGATGGAAGAAATTTCATAGTTGTTATCCTGGGGCTGCCTCTTGTTTTCTTTTTTAACGTTGTAAATCAGGAGCTTTACCAAGAGCTTTACAGTCAAAATGAAATCAGGATTTGGCTTCCCACAGTTTATTCCCAACAGTTTTATGGATTGGGCCTGTTCTTTTCCTCATTGTTCCATTCATTCCATTCCATTCACTGAATCAGGTCACCTCCTGTTGTTTTCAAGTTTTAAAAAAATGTTGACAGGAAGGAAATGTATTAGGTTTGAGACCCATATTTTTTCTTTATAAGTCCAGAACCTAAATTCATTAAACAATTTTCCTATCTTTAAACACCTAACTAAATACATTTAAGGACTTGTTGATTAACTTTAATTAACTGCATTCTTGTTAGAACTGTAGGAAACTAGCAATGGTGGCATTCTTCCTACCATCTGTATCATTTGTCTTTCGGACCATGATTCTTTCTTTGTTGGTTGGTATAGTCAGAGGTTGTCTTATTATAGAAGTATACCTTTCAGGGTACTGCAATAGTTATCAAAAGTTTGAGTCTTGTCTGCTGCATGAGTAAATGCCAAACTAATTATGTGCAAAAATATAGATATGCTGCCACTATGAAATCATTAAATTATTTTCACCCTTCAGCATGCTCCTTGGAAGTTTTGCCCTTCCCAAAATAAATCACGAAAAATGATTTTATATTCAGTTGTATTTTTAATGGCAGCATTAGCCACCAGATTAACAAACTATTTAGCCATTTGATGATGGTGTGTTATCATGGTTTTATTTTGAGATATTTTAAATGATTGCTATGAATTTTAATTTCCTTTATGAAAAATCTCGCTTTCTTTTGATGGAATCATTGTATTGTTACTATGACTTATTTGTTGATGCAATAAAGACTTTGGTGATTATAACGAGAAACAAGCAATGATTAGCATTTGAATTGCACTGTTCAGTAAAATGCAAAATTAGAAACTGAACTATGTGAGATATCACTGAAGAGGTTTTAAATCTACAGAAGTGGAAGTATTCCCATTACAATGTTTTCATAGATGTTAAAAAAAAACCCTATGCACTATTTCCTAAGTGAAAATTCTTATTTGCCCTGTCTTACTTACTTGCCCTATATTCCTGTCTTATAAATGCTAACAGTTAAACTAAACCTATCTCTAGTGTTGAGACAATCAGGAAGTATGTCCAAGAAAGATTCTCGACAGCAGCAACGAACTATAACTACCAGGAACAAGCTTCATAATATTTTCCGAAATGCCATATGTAAGACTGCTAAGGCTGAATGGAAAGTTCTGTGCTGTGCACAGAAAAGTCTTGATTCTTCCCCCAATTTTTTCACTTGCCAAAATGAGAAATATGGAGTGTAAGCCAAGCCATGATGTCTAATCCTTAGAAGGCAATGAAAGTTCAGCAAAGAACAGTGCCATCCTAAGCAAAGTTATACCCTCCTAAACTCAACTTGGATTTTGAGTAATCCATACAAAATGGAATTCTAAATGGGGATTAAACTGAGGTTTAGAGTGTGTGTGTGGTGTAATCAAACTCCAATTCACAGAGGCTCATATATATATTATGAATTGGAACATAATCAAATCATTTTGCATAAAGTTCTATGCATATTGGTATTGTTATACAGTACAGTTTTGACTTTGAATTTTTCATTGCAGGGCTGAAAACAAAGTTTGGTCTCCTAGTATTTTAGAAGATGGAAAAGCACAAGCTTACCGAGTCAATGTAGAACCAGAACCACAGGTATGGGGCCCTTCCTTCTCTGTATCATATTTTGCTATTTTATTATAAAGGCAATTTTTTTTGTTTCCAAAAGCAAACTTATTGATAAACTATTTATAAAAGGATTGAATGCAGTTCTGCTATGTATATTTCAGTGCACAGAGAACATTATAACCTAGTACTAACCAACTTTTGACATCACAAGTGTGCTCATAGGGTACAAGGAGGTTTTCAAATGCTACTAGGGGGAAGCATAATGTGCCAACCATAATGTGTATTCTGCCTTTGTTTCCTAACTTAATCAGTTGAAGCATCTTGCCACCCAATCCAGATCAGGGGGCAAATACCATAGAAGTGGCGGAAGGCTGTGCTGATGTGTTTACCTCCTCCGCCAGCACAAGGGGTACCCCCGCTAGTGGAGGTTGCGAAGGTGCTGACCACCCCTCAACTCCACGGCAACAAAACCCACCATGGAGCAGCACCAGCATCTGTGCAGACAGCAGTATAGGGGGTGGGTCAGGCATTCCTGGGGGTGGATTTGATATTAGTTATCTTCCACCAGTGTTCCAACCCTGGAACACCAACCTCCAGACCTGCAGATGTACACTGCACAAAAGTATGTAGTAAGCCTGTGTGACCTATGGGGCAATGCAGGTGGCAGGAGGGTTTTTTCTTCCCTTCTGCCCCACCCAAAACCCCTTTGGAAGTGGCACAGTGCTTCCTTTACCATGTTACCTCCACCTGCTGCAGCACTCCCTCCCCAGCACTCCCAGGATTTCACTGTGGCCCTTCTGCACATGCAGAATAATGCACTTTCAATCCACTTTCGCAACTGTTTGCAAGTGGATTTTGCTATTCTGCACAGTAAAATCCAACTGCAAAGTGGATTGAAAGTGCATTATTCTGCATGTGCGGGAGGGGCCTGTATCTCTGCCAAATATTTTCAACAGATATTTTCTAAAACTATCCATCTATTGTTATCATTCAGTCATAGCATAGTGAAGTATCTGAACCCCATAGGAAACATAAAAGTAGCACAGATGAGTCCTCAAAGGAAGTTGATGCAGAACAAATATGGCTTTGTACCAAAGTGGAGAGGTGTACCCAATAATATGATGTCAATTCAGTCTTTTGACAGGTTGATTGGAAGCTAAATCCAGGTCAGTATTTGGATGGGAGACTACCAAGAAATACCAGGGTCACTATCCAGAGGCAGACAATGACTGTTTTTGCATGGCCCAATAACACTGGGGTTGAGCTGGGATCATATATACCTGGGCTATTTTATCCTGATTTCTGCGTACACACAGTTCCCTGCTTCTGCCCAGGAGCAGAGTTAGTAATGCTCCAGCTTGCTCTCCACGACCAGGACTTCTGTATTTGCTTCGGAAGCATTTCTGAGCATGCCCAGTATCCCGCGTTCTGATTGGCTGTTGCTTTTGAGTGGCAGCTTGAATGGATGTCAGGCAGGGAGATCAGCCGGCTGGCTGGGAACAGTACACTTGGTCTGCCCCCAGTTGCTGTTTCTGTGTATGTGCTGTGGGAATGGAAGAAATGGATCTCTGTTTTAAATGGTTTAAAATAAGATTTTGCTGTCAGAGGGAGAAAACTAGTGAATAGGTCTGCTAATTGTTTAAAATAAAGCTTGGGCTGATGAAAATAGACCAAATGATTGTTCTGATTGGCTGTTGCTTTTGAGTGGCAGCTCCAAGCCAAATGGTAAAGGAATGGGATGTTTGAATCAGTTTCAATCTCTAGATGATCTGGCTGGAAGTCTGGGTTTTTAGTAAGTCCCCATAGGTACTTTTTAGTAAGACTGCATAGGTACTTTTAAAAGTCTGTGAATTTTAAATCCCCAATTTCTGTTCTAATCAATGTATTTTATCTACTGTTTCGCTATTATGGTGAGATGGGATTTTAAGTACTGGTCATTGACCACCCACAAATAATAATAATAATAATATTTAGTTCACGAGAATATTCCCTTTGTATACATCACAGATTATGTTTTATCTTTGATCTGTGTTTTTAGTCTATATTTTTTGTACACATATAGTTTATGCTAATGGTACTGTGGAATTGATGCATATTTGTTTTGTTGTACTGGTTGTTGACTGTAAATAAATGATTGGATTGGAAGCACCTGTGAGCTCGCACAGTATCCCACGTTCTGATTGGCTGCTGTTTTTGAGTGGCAGTTTGAATGAACGTCAGGCAGGGAGATCAGCTGGCTGGGCGGGAAAAATAAACTAGTCCTGCTCCTGATTGGTTTTTGCACAGCACAGGCACAAGCAGCGTCACACTGGGATTTTTGAAAAGAACCTGCAGACTGGCAATTTTTGAAAATCCTGGACTAAGGTAAATATTGCAGGGGGACACCAGTGCGGACCCTGTGCAGGTTTGGGAGCCGTGCAGAATTGCCAGCTGCGCAGGGATATTTTCCATGCTCACCCTGGGATATTTTGACTGTGTTAAAATGGCCAATGGCAAACCACCTCTGAATGTCTCTTACCTTGAAAACCGTACAGGGTCACCAAAAGTTGGCTGCAACTTGTTTTATTTTGTAAAAATATATACAGTTCTACCAAACAATTGGTCAGTCAAGAGCCACCACAATAGTTTTGAGATATAGGACAAAAAGAAAAGGAGGAGTATCCCAAAGTGCTTTTTCTAACCCCCTAACAGTGCTTCCATTTCACCAGCCAATCAGCTTTAGCAAATTTGTTGTGATCTATACCAAAATCTTTCATTTTGATGGTAGCAGTCTCAATATTGCTTAAACATTGTACCCTAACTGGGCCTGCAGTCAGGAGATCAGTTATTCTTTTAATCTGGCATTTTGTCCTCAGCATTGTTCACTGTTAGACTGTCACCAGTTCAAGAAGCAATGAAAAGCAAATAACAACAGGAAAAGTCCATTATCTGGTACTCCCTGTAAACTATCAGTTATGATTCTTCCCCTTTAATTATAAGCACACAGAGATTTGGGGAAATGTATTATTACCCTGAAATTAACAATGTGACTCATGCCAAGGGCAGAATTTCATGTTATATACATTAAAAAAAACTATAGCATAATATCTCTGCAATAATAAACTGAAAACAGATCTTTTCTGGAGGAAGCAAGTAATTAAGACATTTAAAAGCTAGTAGTGGTTTGTGAAGTAAAGTAAGCACAAAAGGTTCTAATTGCTTATTTTTTTAACAGATTGCAACCATGTAGGGGAGAGAAGGAAGGAACTACTTGACTCCCCCCAACACTGAAAAAATGCTGATCTAAGCTGTTTTGTGTGTCTGTAATCAATTTTTTAAAAAGAAATCTTAGAATGAAAATTATTCATGTCCAGAAGCATTTAGAACTCTTCATACTTACTTTGCAAGCAATTGCTTGATTTTTTAAAGTCTTAATTATTTGCTTCCTCCAAATAAGTTGTTTTTAGTTTGCTGTTGCAGAGATATTATAAAGATTAAGCTATAGTTTTCTAAATGACCAGTCTTTAAAGAAGGAAGTCTGCTGCCTCTGCCATGGATGTAAGAAAGTAATTTAATTATCAACCTCACTAATCTGATATTATATGGGGCTGATTGACAGCTCTGAATGTTCTGAAGTACTATACATAAATGATTCTTATTTGTTTCACTATCTGTATTATCAGTTCTACTGAAAAACTCATAACCGTGACTACAGTTCTCCTCCTCCAGAAAACAAAGAATGCCTGTGCCACTGAAGAAAGAATTGAATTGGTATAAATGCTCTTGTGCTTTCTTTCCTTTAGAATGTTAGTCAAAATTCATCCATATGGTGTTGATAAAAGAATGGGGATGTTTGCTTTCTTGACCACTTGCCTATTGTCAGATTTGACAGCTCCCTGGCACAGCAAAGATTGGAAACTCATGTTTCAGACTGTGAGGTCAGACTGTTCTTGTTAATTGACAGTAGTTGCAGATTCTTGGTCATTAGGAGGGAAATTAAAAAGACTGCTTCAAAATAGGTGCTGGCAGCTTTGTGGAAATTCATAGGGCAGAAACTATAACAAGGAAAAGGTCATTTAGCAAAACACTGCAGAACTTTTTACAGCAAGATTACTGTTTCATTTCCTAATGCTAACTGATTTCTAGTGAATTCAGTCTTAGGTTTCTTTGGCAAAAAAATATTTGATTGTAAACCATATGTTGGCACCTGACATTTAGCAATCTGATGCCATTGACAGCATCTTCATTAGGAAAGTATGCAAATCAGAGAATGACTTAGACCTATTTATGTGAGGTCCACTTCAGTCTGGGATCTTGACAGAACAAGCAGCTACTCTTAAATGGGCCATCTACACCACCCCTATAAACCTAAAGAAAGAAATTAGAATCTTTTAATTTCCCCCTTTTGAAGTTCTATATGTCAGTAATGATAGGATTAGTATCATGCTAATCTAACAAGCATTTAGCCAAATTGATTTCCTGTAGGGCAGAATTCTACTAACAGGACACCAATAAAACTGCTTAAAATTGAATATGAATTTTCAAGGCATGTAACTCCACTATATACAAATAAATATAATTTTTAATGTTGGGATAATACAATATAGCATGTTTTTAATCATGATGTTCTTTTGAAAAAAGTTAACAAAGCAAGGAATTACAAATGTGGCATTCCCGAAATAAATGGCAGGGTGGGAGACGCCACAAAACCATTTTGGAAGCAAATTCCTGCTTCACTCATGAAAACTGAGCAAGCCTAATTATGCCTGCTGCATTTCACATGAACACAAGCTCTTAGAATGCTACAGCTGAAGGTTTACTTCAACATCTCTTTGCTAAGTGTAATTGGTTACATATGTAGTGAGCATATTTTTAAAAGCAAAGCTTTAAAATCAAAATACTTCAAAAGCATTTGTTGAAGAACTTTAAGACTGAAATGTGGTGGTCAGTTGAAATTGCTCTGCGCATTTCGTTTCTCTGAATTTTCTGTGATGAGCCAGTTGTGTTTTAAGTGGCACCCATGGGCAAGAGAGTGTGTTGAAAGTGCTTGATCATATTTATAATACTATCCTATAATACTATACTACACTATAGTTGGATGAAAGTTGGATTAAAGTAGCCATCTGGGAATCTAAAGCAAGACCATTGGAAGTGCAGTCCGTGACCCTTTCATTATGCTATGCTCATACATCTGTAAATAAAACAGATTACAAGTAAATTATCAGCCTTCCATGTCCTTCAGTGCTCCCCTTAGGATCTTTCCAGTCAGAGAAGAAGGGCAAATATAATGCGATTATATGCCTGAATCAAGTTATTACCTACCATCTGTACTGAAATCCTTCTGGAAAATGTTGTTGTTACAATGAACTTCATTTTTTCACATGAAAGATGGAAAAAATTAATTGAAACTGTGATACCAAACAAAAAAAGCCTTTGAGGGTTGAAGTTGTCAGTTTAATTTCATAAGTTGCATAGCAAAAGTTGGATAGGGGGAGGGAGAGAATCTGCTTTTAGAAAAACAAAGGGTGAGATAATGCCCTGGCACAATTTTAGATTCTCAATCACACAAGAACTTCAGGCATTTCTGAGGACTGATTTAATGGCAGAAACATGCAGAAGCCATACAGCTACTGTTATTCAAATCAACCATGAATGGAAAGAATGTGTACAGGGTTCTTCCCTCCCCATCCCCCATTCAAATGGCACTAATGTTTTGAAGACACCTCAGATCAAACACTGATAAATGCTTTCTCCTTCATAAAATCACAATGAATGTTGTGTTTATTGTGAAAGCAGGAAGGTTAATATAACACTGTGGTATTAATGTGGAAGGGACTCCTAAATCAATTCTAAAGATTTCATTCAAATTAATTTGTCACTACTGGAAAATTAGAATTGATCTCAATAGTGTTTATATTAGGACCTGGATTTCATTGCTTCACTTCATTTTAACGTGATGCTCTTACTAGCATAATTTATAAATGAGGATGCCATCACAATTAAAAAAAAATTGAGATTTCTAGGAGAACTTGCCAGACAAAGGTATGGACAAACTTTACTTATTTGTAGTTCAGAATTTCCTACCAGCTTCTGGGCTCAATAGCAGTAGAAAAGATGAACTAGGCCTGTGTTAGCTCATAAAGCTTTGGCATGGACTAGGCTATGCTGCACACAAGTATTAAAGTTATCTAGAACTATGAATTATTTCTAGACTAATTGATATTTGGTCAGCAAATTGTTTATGGACCATCTTTAATTATCAGTTATTCTGTTTAGATGTATCCATTTCTTTCTAATTTAAGTGAGGCTGTAACAGATGGATTTAATTTGAAAATGAGAAAGGACTGTGGCACAGTGGTACAGTGCATGCTTTGCATACAAGTGATCCTAGGTTTAACCCTTGACATCTATGCTTAAAGGATAGCAAATAGTTGGAAAGATCTCTCTCTGAGGTCCTGGCGAGTACCTACTGATTATGTGGACATTCTGGAGACTTTACAGAGACTTTAGTGAGGTCTTTGACTAAGAAAAATTGTAGTATATTATTTTATTATTTACAGATCTACCAAAAGATAGGGATATAATGGAGCTGCAGCAATGATATCTAAATTTACTTTTTAATCTAAAATCAGTATTGTGTTTTTTAAAACATGGTATTTAAAAATTAAGCAGTAAATATTTACAACTAGGATGTCTTTAGATACCACTCCTTTCACCAGAATACATAGGTTTCAAGGCTGAAACACAGTATGCATAAAAATCTATGGAGTAGTATGTTCCTCATGTTGCCTGTGTCATTTAAATAAGATGTGATCATTTATTACAGTCATGCATATTGTCCACTGGGTTATCCTCTACGTCCCCAAAGGAAAAATACTGGGTAATTGTTTAGCAGTTCATGATTTCAGAAGAGCCCAGTTCACCATGTGAATGTCGGATGTAGCAGTGTCTAATGTGCAAAGGAACTGAGAAGACCCAGCAGGGGCAGGCAAGTGGTCAGCTAGGGATAGTGACCCCTCTATCCTTTTGTGTCACCTCTAGTCTGTCCTTAGACTGATACTCTCAAGTCTAATATCCTGCTTCTTCTCAGAAGTTAGTTGCACATACTTTTCCTAGCTAGCAAGATAGCAACATGCTATCATTCCTTCCTTCCTATCCTAAATGTAGTTCCTAATAAATATTTACCATTTACCCTTTTAATCAATATGTTAGCCACTTCTCTGCACAGTAAACTCCAACAGTGAGAACACTAAATAATTAATTAGGCTGAAAAACAGAAAAATTACAGAGAAGCCAAAGCACTGCTGAAGGGGAATATATGAACTATGAATGTATATTCCGAAGAAACTTGTGACAGGATGGAGTTAACTGCCATTTCAGTTCCTCGTGCAGCTCGGTTCATTTTCCAGCAGTGAAAAAGCTCATAGTGGAATTTCCCAGTAGAATTTTCTCTTTCACTCAAATGTGACAGGTCAAAACCCCCCTCATAATATGTGTACTTGGAAACTACTAAATTTCAGCGGGCTTCAGTAATTGCTTCATACATGTTTCAGTACTTGAGTTCTGCAGAATTTGCTCCTCAATCAAACATGTAGAAAATTTCGTCTTAGGTTCAAATAACCCAACCATCATAATTTACAGTTAAATTTTAGGGGAGGAGTTCAATGTTTTTGCTTTTAAAACTGCTAAAATCATATATATTTCCTATTTTTAACTTGCTGTATGTTTCCAATGCAACTGAAGCCAGCAGGAGACACAGTGATGTCTTCAATTCTTCAGTTCTTTTCCACACAGTCACTTCCTGTGAATAAATCACTCTGCATTCATTTGTTACCATTCTAATGTAGCTCCATTTGTAACCAAGCAACCAATTCTTTAGGTAAATAATCCCAATTCTTTGGTTCCGCTTAAGGGAAAACGCCTTTCTGGACTGTAGTGAACATTGTCAATTGTTCTTTTATGTTGTGCTGAATCATTTGGAAAACTCAGTTACATTTGGATACTTATTTATTAATAATACAGACTAATAGTTTGTTCAGAATCCCAGACAAGAAAACCTGTTCTCCTAGAGAAGATAATACAGACATGGTCATCTCATTTTCAGATTATTAAGAATGGTATCCAGTTTATTAAACATGCCATCTCAGACCAAAAAAACCCAGGTACTTTCTGATATGCCTGTTTTAATTCATCTACATTGATGTACCTTTACAATTGTTTATGATCATTTATGTACATATTAAATTGAGGCTAAGAAAAATTACCAACAGCACAGCAAAATACTGTTGTAAAATAAAACACATTTGACACCCCTCCCCAAAAAACATGCAGACAAATACGGTAAACAGAGATAGATCATGCAAAGGAATCTGGTAGAATCAGGTGCAAAAGGAATCAGGTGCAAAAAGAATCTGTGAACCACACCTCCTTCAAGACAACTGAATCACTTAAACTGGGATCTACAGGCTAATAGTTACTCTATTACAGACATCAGAAGAGCTGAAAGACCAACAACAAACCACAGGAATGAAGATAAACAGCCACCAAAGAAAAGGTGTTCTTACCATACATCAAGGGAATCACTGATCCAATAGGGAAACTGATGAAGAAACATAACCTCTAAACAATCTTCAGACCCACCAAGAAAATTCAACAAATGCAATGTTCAGCAAAGAATAAGAGGAAGCCTCTAACTTCTGCAGGAGTCTACCACATACCTTGCACCTGTGGACAAGTCTACATCAGGACCACAAAACGCAGCGCCCAGACACAAATCAAAGAACATGAAAGGCATTGCAGACTATTTCAGCTGGAAAAATAAGCAATAGCAGAACACATGATAAACCATTCTGGACACAGAATGTTATTTGAAAACACAGAAATTCTGGCAGCCACTACGTCAGACTACACAGAGAAGCCATTGAAATCCACAAGCACACGGACAACTTCAACAGAAAGGAAGAAACTATGAAAATGAACAAAATTTGGCTACCAGTACTTAAAAACACTAGAATCAAGGCTAATGAACATCAAGACTAATGAACACCACCCAGACACAGGATTTCTCTCAGCAGGAAGCAATTAAATGGATTCTCCACACCCACCATTGGTGACCCTAGCATAGGCAGATGAGGCAATGGTCTGACTCAGCATACAGCAGCTTTATACATTTATAAGAAATGCATTGACCTGGCTTTCATAAGAAGAAAAACCCTGACTTGCACCATTGCTAGACCATATGACAAGCAAAACAAGGAAAAATAATTTGGAGACATAGTGAGAGTGTTTCTCTTCTCAATTAATGAAAACATTAACTGAAATGTAGTTAGATTTTATCTACATGTTATACAAGAACTTGGGAGACTTGTGTAACATGTACATGGCTTTATCTGTCAGCTTTATTTAAACCTAGCTGCTCCATTTTCACTTATTTTTCCACCAATTCCTCAGTTTGGCAAGGACTGTTACTCTGAATATCAGGCAGCCTTCTGCAAGATCTCTGTATACTAAATCAGATCATCAGCTTCATTAGTGCAGAGTACATTGTACTTGGAGTGGCAGCAGAATTCTAAGGCAAAGGTTTCTTGTAATCTTGCTGAAATTCTTAAGTGCATTGAACCTTGGACCTTATGCATAAAAAGAATCTGCTTTATCAGTGACTTGTTGCCTGTACTCTGAATTTTCAAATATAATATCTTCTGCTCAAAAAGTGAATTGCAAAGCATTTATTTTGGTTTGAACGGATGTCCAGCTCAGTAGAGAATCACCAGGAAATAGCTGAAGTCATGGAATAAGGAACAAACAGAGAAAAAGTAGTAGATATTTCACAAAAGGGAGATTGGGGACACTGAGGGAAAACCCTCTGTGCTTGCATCACCCCTCCTAGATTTTCTTCCTCAACCAGAATATAACTATGGAGATGTTTTTGGATCCAGGCTCATGATTAGATTCTGAATAAAACAGTTCAGTGTTTGTAGAATGGTATCATGGTATAATGAAGGAAGCAATATAACCTACAAACAATCTTTAAATCTACCTGAAAAACACAGCAGATGCTTCACTCAGCAAAATACAAGAGAGACCTCCTCACTTCTGCAGAAATCTATTGCATAACCTGCAGCTGTAAAAAGGTCTACATAGGAACTAAAACACAGCATTGAGACTCATATTAAAGAGTACGAAAGACACTGTCGGCTTAACCATTCCAAAAAATCTGCAGTAACAACATACTCTAAACAAAACAAGACATAACATTTTATTTGAAAACACTGAAATTCTGGACAACTCAGACAGTTACTATGTCAGACTACACAGGGAGGCTATTGAAATCCAAAAACACCAAGACAATTTCAACAAGAAGGAAGAGACTGTGAGAATTAACAAAACTTGGCTACCAGTACATAAAAACACCAGAATCAAGGGCCAAGGGCATGCTAGGTCATGGATAATTAACTCCACCCAGACACAGGATCTGCATTTACTAATACTGCTGCTACTGCAGGGAATGCAAATGTGAATACGAATGTAAACCCCACCCATAATGCAATGCAGTCAACCACACCTTTGCATAGCAAGTTCCACCCAAACACTTACTGACTAGTTCCCCACCCTGGGACATGGACAATATATACCCCACTAAACATTCCCTTCACATTGGACACAGTCTACACACTTTTCTATGTGATACACATCTGAAGATGCCAGCCACAGTTAAAGGCAAAATGTTAGGAACAAGATCTACCAGACCATGGGCACACAGCCCAGAAAGCCCACAACAACCAGAAACAACATAAATTCAGTATTATTCAACCTCTTTCTAACTAGAGGATGGCTTAGATCCAAATTTTGTTTTTATTTTAATTTGATGTAGCTAGTAATTTGAGGTCTTGGTTCATGGACATTTCATGTTGGAGTTTTATGTTTAAAATGCTAATAGATATAGAAAACATCGCAGATCTAAGTAAAACAGGATGGAATGTAATATGAAAATGGAACAGAAAATATATTAATGCATTTTAATCTAAATGCATACAGAGAGAGAGAGAGAGAGAGAGAAAGAGAGAGAGAGAGAGAGAGAGAGAGAAAGAGAGAGAGAGTCATCAAGTCACACCTGACTTACTGCGACCCAGTGGTTTGCCATCACCTGCATCTGCATGGGCTGAGAGAGTTCTAAGAGAACTGTGACTGGCCAAGGTTACCAAACAGACTTTGTTTGGTAACCTTCAGATTAGAATATGCTGCTTCTAACCATTGTACCATGCTGGCTCTCTAAATACTAAGTAGGTACTGAAAAATCCACACCATAGTATACCTATGGCTTGAGATCCATGGACAGATCTGTGCTTCTGAGGGCTAGCCAATGGACTGTCAAAACTCACTGGCATTCTATCTCGGGTTGCCAGCTCTGGGTTAGGAAATAGCAAGAGATTGGGGGGGTGGAGCCTGGAAAGAGCAGGGTTTGGGGAGGTCGAGGAGCTCAGCAGGGTATAATGCCATAGAGTCCACCCTCCAAAACAGTCATTTTCTCCAGGGGGACTGATCTTGGTTTTCTGAAGATCATTTGTAAAAGCAGATGAAAGTTGGCAACCCTAATTCTGTTCTCGAAAGAAATTAGGTTTTGAGGTGTTGTGTGGTTTCCAGGCTCTTTGGTCGTGTTCTAGTGACATTTTCTCCTGATGTTTCGCCTGCATCTGTGGCTGGCATCTTGAAGCTGTGAAAGCCTTCAACAATACAAATTAGGTTTTGATGTGACCCAGCTAGTAACTACAGTATATGAAAATTATTTTGAATCAGATTGATCTTTTGGTGCTTCCTGCTAACATAAAAGTTGCCACAATGAAAATGTCTTTCAGTAAATACATGCTGAAAATACTGCTTTGTATCAGCTCTGTGTGTGGAGGAGAGAGGGGTCTTCAGTGTGCCTTGGCATGTTACAGTCCTGGAAAAAGTAAATAGACAACATCCAAAACAGAACTTCCAAGGCATTCAAACTTTGGCAGTATTCTTTGCATTTGGAAGCTAACACAAGTATTGGTCTGTTTGCCTGGATTCCATAATGTTGATCTAATACTATAGCCAACTGCTGCAATAGTGGCAGATGCCCTCAGTTCTCATGTTAAGGAGCAAACAGGAACCTCAGGATTCTGTATGATACTCCATTGTCTCACTATTATTAGGGTACTAGCAGTAAATCTCATTTTATAGTGAAATAAAATGGGCTCAGACGGGGGAAGTTTAATCTATGGCTAATGAATGAAAAGTCTTCTTGCCCCTCCCCTCAACCATTAAGGGGTTGCTCCACCCCCCACCCCCCGGGCTTCATTGAATCCATAGCACAGGCATCCCCAATAGAGTTGCCAGTTGCCAGGTGGTGGCTAGAGATCTCCCACTATTACAACTGATCTCCAGGCAACAGAGATCAGCCCACCTAGAGACAATGGCTGCTCTGGAAGACAGACTCTATGGCACTATACCCAGTGATGGGATTCAAATAATTTAACAACCGGTTCCAGTGGTGGGATTCAAATAATTTAACAACTGGTTGTTTACAAGCACCATTTTAACAACCGGTTATGCCTAAGTGGTGCAAACCTGCTGAATCCCACCACTGATTATACCCCACTGAAGTCCCTCCCCTCGCACACACTTCAGGCTCCGCTCCCCAAATCACCCTCCCAACACAGAGCTCCCAACTCCAGAGCTGGCGCTTCAACCTGGGGTGGCTCTCGGAGCCCAGGGTGGCTCTCGGGGCTGTCCCCCTGGGTGAGCCACCGGCTCTCACTTCACTTGGGCAAGTTCCTCTCCTGCCTACCTTCTCCTGATGCAGCTGCTGCTGGCAATTCTCCCTGTCCTGCCCTAGTGAGTCTCTGCCAGCGAGACTTCAGTATTTCTTTTGGGAGGGGGCTTGCGGCAGAGCCGGGCCCAGGTTGGTTTTTGTGGCCATGGGGGGGCACAGAATGGGGAGGCTGTTGCCAGCCTGGCAGAAGGACAGCTTGCCACCATTGGCCTGCCAGACTCAGCTTGGTCTTTGAAGGGTGGGAGAAGGTGGACTGGAGAATGGGGCCTGGCTTACTCCTGGGTCAGGGGAGAAGACGGGTGGGAAGTGGTGAGGGATGCACTTCCCATCAAGTGGCGCAATTGGAGCAGCAGTGACGTAGGAGGTTAAGAGCGCACGTATCTAATCTGGAGGAATCGGGTTTGATTCCCAGCTCTGCCGCCTGAGCTGTGGAGGCTTATCTGGGGAATTCAGATTAGCCTGTACACTCCCACACATGCCAGCTGGGTGACCTTGGGCTAGTCACAGCTTCTCGGAGCTCTCTCAGCCCCACCCACCTCACAGGGTGTTTGTTGTGAGGGAGCTAGGGCAGGGAGATTGTAAGCCCCTTTGAGTCTCCAGCAGGAGAGAAAGGGGGGATATAAATCCAAACTCTTCTTCTTCTTCATTACATCCCCTAATGAATTATGTATAGAGATATGCCTGTATTGCTGTTGTTTGTATCCCTCTTTCACTTTTTTGCTTAATATTTTTTAAGTCTAGTTAGTGAGAGGCTTCATCTTCTTATGCAAAACTTGCTATACAGGACATAAAGATGTTGAAATGTGATGCTGACAAAATAACAGGCTCATTATGCAAATAACAGGCTCATTATGAATTTTCCTTCTTATTTTAATGAGTTTCACACCCTTTTTTAAAAAACTCTTGCTCCATCTGTGCTTTAAATACCAAGATATATTTCAGACTGATATCTCACTTTTGTACCCTATGTGATCCATACTTTGAGAAGGCAATCTTGAATAGAGAAAAACATGGTATAGGCCGATCAGTGGCACATATACAGGGCCTGCATGTTCGTAGGAAGTGCTCCTCTAAAAGCTAGGTGCTGGGAGAGAATAGCAGGAAAGGCTTTGGCCTCTATTGTCCCTGTTATGGGTCATCTGATACAGTTGGTCAGCCTCTGTTGGAAACAGGATGCTGAGTTAGATGAATCTTTATTCTGATCTTACCTTATGTCAACATTATCTGTGCATGGTTGAAACTTAATTACTTTAATCCTCTTTGAGAAACTTTCTGATAGCTGGCTTTATAACCAAGCTTGTGTACCAATTCTCATATTTTGTTTTCTTTCAATATGAATTCATTATAGTGTAAAAGAGAAGATGCCTCATTCTGCAAGGTATTGTACATAGTGAAAAAAACTGAAAGCATTGTAATTCTTATTCAGAAATAAATCTTCAAGAATTTTCATATTCTAAAAACACTCTTAAATAGGTTTTTTTTAAAAAAATGAGATAAAATCCAAACAATAACTGAAGCTACTGGAAGAGGTAAAATAAAAAATGAATTTCACTACAGCTGTCTTGCTAAAACCTACTACATTTTAATATTGCTTTTAGTTTTAATGCAAAGGAAATCAGTTCAAATCTTCCAAACATTCCACAATTCCCCTATAGGTTTATGGAAACCTCATCTGCCAGCTTGGATTGCAGAGTCCATTGAGCATTACAGTCATATAAGCCATATATAAGATTGGGCAGAAGCATTTTTTAACATAAATCTATCCTAAATTTAAGCTACTAGAGCTGCTCTAACAAGAATCTGACTACTAAAGATGCATGAGGCACAGGATAAAGGTACTGAATACATTTGTTTAACCACTGAAAAAGGACTGTTTCTCTTTCTAGACTAGCGGAGGTTGGGGGTTGATACAAGACACAAAGGAGATTTATCTAAACAAGAATAAAATGCTTGGCAAAGAACAGAACAGGAAAATACTACATAGTGTTATTAGAGGTACAAGACAAATGCTGGCACCTTGTCAGGAGTGGGGAAAGAGGAGTTTACCAAGAGGGCAAATTGTTATGTAGCCTTTCAATTTTTATGAAAATTAAATCAGGCTGTACAAATATGATATATATAAATATGTATTCAATAAGTATTGTATATGTTTATTGGAGAAGTTATGGTCTCTGTGTAATATTAAAACTGAAAACCTATGACCACCAAGGCCTTTACATTAGAATGGTACATTTACCATATTTATTATTAATGTCCTTCAATGATAAGACAGCAGCTGCTGAAATGGTATCATTTTATTGAGCCAAATAGTCAGCTGATAGTATTATATATTTTTGACTTGCTGTACTTTTTTCTGTTATTAGTGTTCAGAGCAAAAGGAAACAAACACTGTGGAACACATTCCAGTTGATTTGAAAATATGCCAAACTTTATTATCTGAAAATTCCCTGTTTGTGTATATGCTCATAAAACATTTCTTTGTTTCAAAAGCTTAGAACACATTTTAAAAGGTATAGGTTCAATAGACTTGTTTAAAAACAAATGTTATTATAACGAGTGTGCCTTTTTATCTTTGCCATGTAAATTCTAGTTCATACATTGAAGCAGCTATTTGAAATGGGTTAGCGTGGCTGCAGTTCCATGTGGAAGGCTTTGAAATGGCTTTTTAAGCGGTTCATCTGCGATTCATCACAGCAACACAAACCAGAGAAGGGATTTTTCAAGAATCACATTATGTGTGATTCTCTTGTTTTAACACAACTCACAGCTGAGTCTCGTTAAAACAAAAGAATCACACCTAACGTGATTCTCGAAAAACCTGGGTTAGGAGGAAAAACGTGGAACGAATCCATGTTAGGATCGGAATCTGTGTGAAGTTTCCCCCTCTCCTTGGTTTTTTTTACTGGGGATATCCTGGCTTAATTGGGCCATGCAGAAAGGGCCTCTGTTTCCCAGAGACACTGCCAGACAAGGCAGCCCAGTTCCCTCCTTATCTATCCCCATCCATATATTTCCCTGAATTATTGGGATATTTCTTTCACACTGCAACCATTAATACATATATCCAGGCCTAAGGCTTATTAGTTGGTGTGTGTAGTTTCTTCCCCTGAGACAATTCACTCTCAGTCAGCAGGGATGATAAATAAGACATTAACTTTTGTTCAAAACTTTAAACAACTTTGTATACAACATTTCTTGGCACTGGTACTTTTGATCCCTTACTTTGGCTTTTTCTGCACAGCACAAATAAAAAATTTTCAAGATGTGGAAAAATAGCATTTTGGGGTGGAATTCTGCAGAGTTTTTTATTTGTGCTCAAAATGTTGGGGGGGGGGTTGTGTGTGTGTAAACAGTAAGCTATTGATCTTTTTTCCTGAGACAATTTGGAAACATTTCCTGCTTGTTGTGCAGAAAACAAGAAACATTTTATTTTTCTTGTCCAACTTTAAAGTTTCCACTTTCATTTTTTTCTGCAGCTTGTGCCCACCATTTTTGGTCGCTTCAGGTATCCTCTGTACCACCCACCATTTGTTGAATGTTTCCCACAGATGTTTCCTCAGTTGACATCATGGCTGCCTGCTATTTCAGTGTTTAAAGTACATGAATAAACTTAGTTTTGCCTAGTAATTACGCAAACATGACATTTTTTCAAAAAATTTTGGTTTTGTTTTCAGTGAGGTTTTTTTGAAGCTGTGAAGACTTGATATGAGAAGTGTCAATGATGATTCAACCTCATTGAAAACAAAACATAATGGGGAAAAATTATATGCTTGGGTAATTGGCAGGCAAAATGGCAGAAAATAGAAAAAAACACTTTTAACTGAAAATGCTTTATTTTTTCATGATATACAGACCAAAAAGTGAAAATGGATCTTTTTAAAACATCTGTAAAACATTTTAAATGGTCTGTGCAAAAAAGCCTCTCTTCATTCATTCTTCCAATTTTGTCTGAAGCCATCTTTCTTACAGCCAGCTTCTGACACGTTTTCCCCTCAAAGTCTCAGTCCAGTGTCCCTCTCGCACAGCTCTTCCTGCTTTTATCAACCTTCCCACAACATTCCATTGAACTGGACCTGTCCATTACATCCTCAAAAAGTTCTCTGGTGGCACAGTAAGGGGAAAAATGTGCAGAAAACTTCTGTGTGGAAGCTTCATTGCTATTATATAATTGCATAAGTTGCTCTCATTGCCATCTTCTGGGAATACAGTGAAAACTCAGCTCTTGTTAAATCCAAGCAGAGACTGCCCTTTCAAATTAGTGTCATACATATTTTAGTCATGCTGAATTCAGCCATGAACAATTTTTATATTGCAGCTCACAAATCCTCCACTACATTTGTGGTGGCATGGCGAAGGGTAGTCTCCATTTCATTCCATGCATGGCAGCAGAGTATAGGCTCATGATGCCGAACCTATGGCACGGGTGCCCAGGGCAGCACTCAAAGCTCTCTCTGTGGGCACACATGCCATCATCTCCCCCTCCCCCTTCCCCCCTCACCCAGCCAGAGGCAGCTGCCAGCAAACACTTTGGGAGTTACGCTACACAGGCTGACCATGCACAAGGTGCTCTGCCGGCTGGGGCTGAGCTTCAGGGAGGTCCTCTTGAGTCAACCTGATTTGCTGTAAATACTATCTACTGCCCCACAAGTACCCCCCTCCCCCACAAAGCTTGGGAGACTGGAGGCTGACATGCTTTTCTTGGTGTGTAACTTTTGGGACCAAACTGAAACTTTGGGGGTAGGATTAAAAAGCAGCAGTCCAGGTGAGGGGCTTCCATTGAAAGGAGTGCATCTGCCAAGAGCAGGGCAGGCACAGTGGTGGGATTCAGGCACTCACCTCGAATGGAGTGAACTGTTTGTTAAGGGCCCCCCTCCCCTGGGAGAGAGAATAACGGGACTCTTAGTGCCTGGGAGCCCAGGACGGGGAGGAGAGATCTTGCAAGGTCACTAGGCTCGCGATGCCAATTCCGTTCCTACAGGATCAAAGCAAAAGTACGAAAGACAAAAGGCATTTCACAACGATAAAGAATTGAGCTAAACCAGGCCCCGACCAACTGGCAGGAAAGGGAGAGGAGCATCCCATACCTCCCTGAGCATCCCTTCCCCATCCCCCTTGTCAGAATTAGGGCCATTCTGACAGAGGCAAATGTGGGACAGAGAGGTCCATTTCAAAATATTCTCCATGCTTTTATTTTTCTGTTCCTGCTGCATTTTTGTGGGAAGTCAAGTGCTGTGATGACATGTGAAGGAAAAACCACAGATCAGATGGCTGCTCCACAAATTTAGCTTTCCTGAAGTTATCCCACCCCTTGCACAGCATTCTTGCTTAGGATTGCCTTTCTCACTGCCTTTTTACTTCTGTTTTGTGGTGGTGGGGTTATTGGGTTTCGGAAAGCGAAAGTTTTACTTCCCTCTCCCCCCGCACCCATCCCCCTTCCCCCACCAGGCCCCCAGTGTGATAATAGTGTAATTATTTCAGGGAGATTATTAGCATTAAATCTCAGACCTAGTTTTGGGGAAGCTATGTGCTTGGGATTTACAATGTTGCAATGCGTTGTTGCTAACCCCACTGATTTTCATGGGAAGAACTAAAGCGTGATCCTTTACCTGGGAGTAAGCTCGGTTGCTGGCAATGGGGCTTGCTTCTGAGTAAACCATCCTAGGGTCATGATTCACACATTCGAAGCTTTGCACGGTTGCTTCAAAGCAAAGCCACCGACTACCACCAAGCTTATTCCCGAGTAACACGCACCTTGGAGCCAACTGTTTTTTCTACACTAAAACCTCAGTATTCAGGTTAAATTGCCGTGTTGGCACTTTGCGATAAATAAGTGAGTTTTGGGTTGCAGTTTGGGCACTTGGTCTCGAAAAGGTTCGCCATCACTGGTATAGGCTGAACTGTTCCCATGACTTGGGTGGTTGCAAGACAAGCCGTGTCTTGATTTATTCAAGCAAAATTTGTGCTGCAAGGGGGTGATGGGGATAAAATGTTTATGTAAAGAACAGCTTTTTAACAAAAGGCTGAGAATAACTAGTTTTACTAATCTTCTACATTCAGGATACATGTTTAGCACAAGGGTAGTCCTACTGAAGATTATTCTCTTAAACATTCCTCTTAAACTTTTACATGACCCGCTGGCATCCTGCTAGTATGCAGATGTGGAGAAACACACACTATACTCTTGTGATTGAACTCCTATAAAACACGGTAAGGTTTTGTGCCAGATTTCAGTTTCATGGGTGAAAGCAAAGATTGCTAAAAAATGTATTTAATGACTTTCACACCAGCCTAAACAGGGAAATCCCATTATCCCAGATCAGATACCCCAGCCAAGATTTCACTCACACTGTTTATACACTCTTATTACAAAATGTAAGCCTGATGTATCTGGGTTTGTTGTTCAAGGTTCCATGAATGCACTTTGAAGCTGCTCCCAGTGAAAATTATTTTGATCTGGATATTTGGAGCAAATCAGCAGTTCATGAGTTGCTGATGGAAGGACATAACAAATGAATAAGCAAGGCAGATAGTCAGAGCATTCTAAGCCCGTGGTGGCGAACCTTTGGCACTCCAGATGTTATGGACTACAATTCCCATCAGCCCCTGCCAGCACGGCTAATTGGCCATGCTGGCAGGGGCTGATGGGAATTGTAGTCCATAACATCTGAAGTGCCAAAGGTTCGCCACCACTGTTCTAAGCTAATATAGAGTCACCTTACTGTAGGCTTTTTTTCTGAGTCCAATTCTTTTGTCTACTGTTGTTTCTGTGGTTTGGATGCAACTGCTTTTTAGGACCCACAACAGAAAAGAATATGGATTTCAAGAAAAAAAACCCACATTTCTCTGAAAGCTGCTGTTCTCTTCATTGTTGTTTCTTTGCTCTTTTTATCCAATAAACATAGTTTTAATTTAGGATATTTTATTTTGCATTTGTTTTGCCTGAGGGGACTCTAGTAAATTTTTAATTCGTTTCTGTAATAGTATAGGAGAATTTATATTACTTTGCTCTCAGCAATGTAGTTTTCTTTCTTCCTTTTTTTGTCTCACATGAAGATATATTTTCCTGAACAGAAAAATGCAGCACTAATCCCTTTGTGGCAAGTTAAATTGTACAGTTTATTTTTCTGAGATAGGTTTTTTTGTTATAGTGATTTTATGCCACCACTTTTCACAATTGCACAGCAAGAGAGTGATTCAGATAAGTCTATTTCTCTGCAAGCTTTATAAGAAGTTCTATAATTTGTAACATACAATAAAAATTGTTACCTAATCCTTTATAATCATACCCCACAGTTCTTCAAGCCTGTTTTTCTCGTCCTCCTCCCAAACCACCTTTCTGGCATGGCTGATACTGTCTGAAAGTTTGCGTGAGAGAAAAAAGTAACACCATTATTTCCCTCTGATTTAGAGGGACGGTTCATCTCTTGCGACTTCTGCAGTCATTACAGACATTCATATCCACGTTAGAATTTAGGAAGGGGGCCAACAGGTATGAGCTGAAGATAGAAATTGGTATAATGAATGCCAAAGTCATCAAAAACATTTCTTTCTTCCTCCTGCTGTGTGAAAGCCCAGGGGGCCACAGGGATTAAGTTACCAGTGATGTGGAACTGAAGGGAAAAGGGGGTGGAAGCATAGGTTCGGGATAAGGATACAGATGAGGAAGTGGGATGAGAGAAGAAAAGGTAGGGCACAGCTGGCTGTGAAAGGTGTATGGTGGCAAAGACACTCCACCATGCTCATTTTTCCATCTGTATGGTCACAAGGACACCTGTTGTGAGTTTGCAAACACTTGATACTCCTGCAAACCACTCTCATGACTTTGTTCTTTAAAGCTTTTAAAACTAAGTTTAAAGACAAGGTGCTTAACACAAAACTTTGCAGATTCTTATACTGAGCCAAATGGAGAACACCCTGACATCTTTGTTCTAACTGTGAACTCACACAGAACATGAAAGCACCTTTTCAAGACACTTTCTGGATATTTTCTTGCTCAAAACTTGCACCCAAAACTCCCCTCTTGGAATGCCCTGTTCACACCCAGAGATTGCATATTTCTAGGAATAACTGTATGTATGTATGGAGGGAGACATTTCTTCACACCCTCCAAACCCTGGGAAAGTTGATTCTTGGGTCAGCTGAACCCACAAGGATCACAGCCGTGGAGATTATACTGAGTACAGGAAAGGAGGCAAAATTACCCCCTCTTTCCTCTATGCAACTTCATCCCCTTCCACTGCAGTGATTACATCCCCTTCCATAGAGATTAATCATCTGGGGCTAGGCATCCCAATCCTCTTGAGGGTGGAAAGGACTACTTAGGGGGAACAGTGTGCAAGTAATTAAACTAGACCATCACTTCTACCAGACATAAGAGAAACCCCAGGTTAAGATTACTCTGAATAGATCACACCTGTGTTTTCCAGTGGAATATGATTTGGTAAAATACTTGTACACAAAAAAGAGCTTGTTTCCTTTATTCAGATCTGTTGCTTGAGGAATCCTATTGTTATCCTGACCAGGCAGTCTCCTCTTAAGTGTGTATGTTTGGGGGTGGGGGTGGGGGGGAAATTAGCTGGAGATAGAGCAAGAAGGGGTACCTGGGATTGATAACCTGTGTATACCATAATTATCCTGGGTGAGAACTCTTAAATGAACAAAAAGTTGTTGGAACTGACATGAGTTTTATTAAGATAAAAAAAACATGTATTGTTGAAGGCTTTCACAGCCTGAATCAACAGGCTGTTGTGAGTTTTCCGGATGTTTGTGGCTGTGCTGTGGTAGCTTCTGCTCCTGACATTTCACCTACATCTATGGCTGGCATCTTTAGAGGCATTTCATGGTAAGATGTGGGCTACAACATTATTTCAAATGCACCTTTTTAAATACTTTCTGCTCTTCATTTTTTGTACATTAGAAAAAAAATGAATTAGCAGATTCCTAACCTCCACATTTTACAAGGTTAAGCACCTTGTCAGGCAGATATGGAAGGCCATGCTGGGTCAGGATTAGTTCATGTCAGTTTCCAAGGCAACACTGGAGGAATGGTAACATTTAGGCAAGCCAAGAGGTAATCCAAGATAGGGGTTTTAGACAACCAACACAAAATGGGAAAGAAATGTAGTAGGTAAGGCTAACAGGAAGATATGATCAAGAGTAAATGTACACAGAGAAGAAAGAAAAAGGGGCAGAGTTTTCACAGAAAACAAGTATGAGGAGTGTATTTGGTTCTCAACATAAAACTGATTTCTTTCCATTCTTCTTCTTACAGCTGGACAGAACAAAGTTTACAAGGGCATTATAAAGTTTACTAGTATAATAAGGGATTATCCCAGTTTAGATAAAGTTCTAGAACAGCAGGACAGCGAAAATGTATTCAACACATTTTCCAGGTGGCAATCTTTCATTTAGCAAAATGAGTTCCAAAGGGCTCCAGCCAAAGTAGTCTGGAGGAGAATTATGGGACTGCATCCAAAGAGTACACTTTTCTTAATTCTACCATCCCACTGCAGCCCAAAATGCCCCCTAAAATGCTGCTGGGTCCGGCGGAGACAGCATTTCAGGAAGTGCTGTGGGCTGCAGGAGGAAGAAGGGTGAAAATCTTTCATTTGTGGAAACTCTTCTTGGATCCATCCAAGAGTCTTCAGCAGCAGCATAATGCCCATGGGTCAGGGGAAGCATGACACCCTGGGCGCCCCCCAGTGCGGGGGCATGGTAGGGGCATTCCAAGGTGGGGCAGGGGCCGGCGACACTGCAGCAGGGATGCAGGTTGCCCGTGCACCCCGGGCACTGTTTCCCCTTGCTTCGCCCCTGGTCTTCAGTGTTAGCTATCTTCAAATACTTTGCTAAATAGCAAAACATTTGGCCATTTTATAAAGATAACAATGCTGGTTGACATTTCTCAGCTATTCTAAGGTTCACAACAATATCATTTGCAAGAAACACTTCAGATCCTGAAAGTGTCATGTAAATGCTGATTATTATTAGTAGTAATAATGTTATGACACCCTCACTCAAGATGATTGTATATCAAGAGGCTAAATACCATTGATCCCAATTGGAGGGAGAGGAGGTGAAAAGCAAGGTCTGAGAAATGCAAAAACAGTGGCCAGCAAAGTAGAGATTTTTAGCAGATTGTTCAGTCATTAAATCTATATTATACTGATACAATCAGGAATAAAATAGAGTGCCAGTTACTATTCCATTTTAATAATAATAATAATAATAATAATAATAATAATAATAATAATAATATAAATTCTTTAGCACCTAAATATTTCAAAAACATTCTGAGAAAGAGAACATTAAGAGTACCTTCCTTTCTTGTTGTAGAATTACCGGGGGCACACTGATTGCCAATAAAACAGTTTCCATTACAAATCTCCAATTTAAGATCTTTTGAAATTCTGGAACCAGCATGATTCTCCCTTGGCAGATAGTCTTCCAGTCTCATCCAGTTTATGGCATTTAATGAGTTATACATGTATGTTGATGTTACATAAATAATACTGTAAAACATGAAAAATACTCACTGCTCAAAGTCTGAAAAAGAGAATAATGTTCTGGTTCTTTCCAAAATTCCTTGCAGATGGCATATTGTACTTATTATGAAAAACACATATATTAAAAACTACTTCCCTTGATGCTTAAAGATTAGATTTCATATGTTAATTAGGAATCTTAGGGATTATTAAAATATATTTGCCTCATTCATCAGTTTGAACAACAGATATGGTGAAAACTTCTATTTTTAATAAAAAGGCAAACTTTCCTCTCTGATATGTTTCAGACCATAATAAAAACCAGATATTCTCCCTTTGACACTTGTTAACTCTTTCCTATCCTTCCTTATTTACCGTATTTGTCATAAAACTCTTTCCTCTTTTCACAAGACCCCTGATCTGGATGGCCCAGGCTACCCTGACCTCATGAGATCTCAGAAGCTATGCTGGGTTGGCTCTGGTTACTATTTGAATGGACCACTAAAGAAAACCAGAGTTGTGACTCAAAGCCAGACAATAACAAACCACCTCTTACCTTGAAAACCCTATGAGATCACCAAGGCGCCTTCCACACATGCAAAATAATGCGTTTTCAAACCACTTTCACAACTGTTTGCAAGTTGATTTTGCCATTCCGCACAGCTTCAAAGAGCACTGAAAGCAGTTTGAAAGTGCATTATTCTGCGTGTGCGGAAAGAGCCCAAGTGTGGGCTGTAACTTGATGGTGAAAAAAAAAGTTCTGGTTCCATTGCAGCCAAAATAGCAGTCTTGCGGCACCTTAAAGATCACTAAATTATTGTAGCTTAACCTTCTGAGAGTCAAATGCATGGATGCTACAACATTTCATTGACAAAGATATAAATATACAAAGCTTCAAATAAAGGTAGTCTATGAAAAGTGAACAGATATTACAACTACAAAAAAGGCAGAACGGCCAATTCTGTCCTTTTACTGGGATTGTTGCATACAACATGTTGCAAAGTGCTGAGGTTAATCAGGAGGAATATTAATAGAAATACTAACTTTGGATCTGAGAAATTTTAAAATTCAGACCTCTTGCCATATGCCAGTTATAGGAAAGATTCTCTCTCTCTCTCTCTCTCTCTCAAGAAAAAAAAGCTATTCTGAACTCTAGTACAACACATTAGTTTAAGACTTTCTTTCTTAACCAAGTTTGGTTTTCTCTTTAACCATCATTTCAGATGATTTCATGCTAACATAGAAAACTCTTGGAACTCTTGGTCTGAATATAATTACTGAAGTCAAGTTCTCTTCTGGTTATTAAACTTTTACTTTTCCTTCACTTTCAATATACTTTCAGTTTATTTTCTAGCCTGAACAATAAAGCCTGATAGATTATTTTCTGTATCTTTTGAATTCTTAACATTTAAACAAAGAAAATTGTCATTAATAAGAATTTCCACTCCTTTATTGCTTCTTGAGTTGATGTTCATTGCCATGGAACAGTATAAACACAGGTATCAAGATTAGCAATTGACCTAAATGGCATAAGGCAAACAGTGTTTGAAGCATGTTTGAGTATCGTATAGAATGAAGATCAACTAACAGAGTTGCTTCAGTGAGCTAAGAAGACTGTAAATCCATTCAGGATTGCAGTAACAATCCCCACAGTTAGCAGTTTTCCTGTTGGGGAGCTGTTGTGTTATACTATTTTGCTTTCTTTTATTCTTCTAAAAGTGCAATCCAGTTTGCCGCAGCAGCCAAAGGTGACATGCCAAAGACAGTGCTGCATCTCCTCCAAAGGGGTTTTAGGCAGTGCAGAAGGTAGGGAGAACAAGAAACCCCTCCTGCTGCCCAATTCTCCCTATTGCCTACAATGACACACATCACACAAAAGTATAGTATAAGTCTGAACGTCCGGGGGGCAGCATTCCTGGGTTGGAACACTGGTGGAAGCCAAATGTTGGCTTCACATCTGGGGATGTCCCAACCTGCCCCACCCATGCCAATACCCACTCAGGTAGCCAGCACAGCTCTACGGCACCTTGGACTTCTGGGTTTCAGTGCCACGGAGTAGAGGGGTGGCCGGCAGCTGGTGCATTTGCTCTCTGCGCCAGTGGGGCTGCCCTTATGTGGCAGAAGGGGGCATCTCTTCAGTACAGCCCTCCGCCATTCCCTATGTAGATTCTCAACTCCACCCCCCAATCTGGATTGAGTTGCCTGAATAATATGGCTTGTTTTTCTGAATTCTGATAACATCACACGCACATTCCAAAGCTTTTGGTTTCTGTTAAATATAATTGGTAAGGTAGTTTGTTTGAGCTAACCTCTTGAGATTAATTGGTATCAACACAATGAATAGAAATGCTGTTGACAGATACACCTGTCGAAACTACAGCTGACAGGGTACCAGTAAATATTCTTGATGTGTGCATTAGCATACAATAACTAAAACAGTAAGTTCAGGTGTTTCACCTACAACATAATGCTGTAACACTAAAGTTGCATAGCCCAGATACAGGAATGTTTACTCAAAAGTAAGTTAGCTGAATAGAGACTTATTCCCTACTAAAAATGCATAACTTTGCAGGCAAAAGCTGAAGTGATTTTTCTACCTTTTACCCATACTATAACTCTTTAAAGCAGCCTTTTAATTTATTGTTTTTCGCTTCTTTCTTAAAAATATTTGTAATGTGTCAAATGACCTCACTAATTCTAGCAGAAAAGCAGAGTGCAAAATGATCCTGTTTTGAAACATGATGCTGCTGAACATGTGTAAAGGTCACTGAATGCAGGTCTTAATGAAAGGATTTATTGCAGGGAAATCCAGTAGGAGCAGCAGTGGCGTAGTGGTTGAGAGCAGGTGCATTCTAATCTGGAAGAACCGGGTTTGATTCCCAGCTCTGCCGCCTGAGCTGTGGAGGCTTATCTGGGGAATTCATATTAGCCTGTGCACTCCCACACATGCCAGCTGGGTGACCTTGGGCTAGTCACAGCTTCTCAGAGCTCTCTCAGCCCCACCTACCTCACAGGGTGTTTGTTGTGAGGGGGGAAGGGCGAGGAGATTGTAAGCCCCTTTGAGTCTCCTGCAGGAGAGAAAGGGGGGATATAAATCCAAACTCTTCTTCTTCTTCTTCTTCTACCTGGGCAGCACAATCCGGGGTGTGGCGGGGGGAGGCTGTGCCATGACTGGGCATAGCTCAGCAATGCCATAGCTGAGTCGCCTCCTAAACGGTGGGCTGTGCTGTAGCCAGCCCTGAAATGGAAGTAAAAAAGGCATCAGCTGGGGGGGAAAACCCTCCATTTGAGCCTGTCCTCCAGCAGCACCCTGTGTCATGCCAAGCAAAACCTCAAGGTTGCCAGAGGCTCTCAGATGGTGGCATACAGACTTTCCATTCAGCAATCTGCCCAGGAGGTGGACTTGAGCACCCCTGCTTGATGCTGCTGATGTTGCCCCTGCTTGATGTTGCCCACATGAACAATAGTGTCAGGGTTTGGGCTGGGCAAGGCCCCTGTGCCCATAGTCTGGGAATGGGGCCAGCCTCACCATTCATGGCAGGAGGATGGAGGCTGTCTACAGGTGACTGAGGATGTGGAGGCATGCCGATTGGTACCTGGCCTTCTACAGATGCTGAGGTACGAGCCATGCAGCATTCAACAATGTGGAGTCAGCCCACAAGAACAGTTCAGCTCCCCCAGTGGCAGCCCCCCTAGCAACCCAAAGATACAGAATGACTGCAGAACCACAGAGGTGGCCATGACACTCCACTCAGGCGGACAAGGGTCTGCAGATGTTCGATGTCAGCAAGCTCAAATGACAGGAAGATTGGAAATGCACCTGCAACAGGGAGAACAAATGAGGACACTTTCCTTCCAATACTGAGACCCCATCACATTCCCCATATCACCTACCTGCCAGGGAGCCAGATAGCAAGGTGACACAACCATAGCCCTTGACAGTCAACACCTCCTCATAAGAGGCCACTCTGTCATCAGGACCCACATTCTCCCCCTGGCTTGGCAGAAGGAGTTGTTTCACCACTTCCCCTACCCCTGTTAAAGGCAGCCCATTGGTGGCTGGTGTTCATCAGGTGACTCCCCCACCACCCACCCAAAGGCTTGTCTCTATCTTTTTCTAGAGGTTTTGCTCCCCCCTGAAGAAGGGAATGGGTAGCAGTGTCTTCTGAGCATGGAAGAACCATGACCTGAGATGGGAGGGCAGTTCCTCAGTGTAGCTGATTGGTGTCAGATGGTGCTGCCAAATAGAGGATCAGGACTTTGCTGGAGTGTTCAGACCCTGTAGATGGTCTCCCAGTGCTCATTGTGTGAGATGGCCTGGCTGGAGAGGACCCATGGCTCCAGGTCTGTGTTTTGTGACATGACACAGTTCCCCTGGTGGGTATGATCACTGTGTTTGGTCAAGGTGTAGCCATTCTTTCCTGTGACCTTCCTCCCTCTCCACAGCCGCCTTCTCTGCCTTGACTATCTGGGTCCCATGGTCATTCCCACAACTGAAAACCTGGGGTGGGGCTCTAGATTAGTAGCCAAACTGTTGCAGCTCTGATTGGGGGAGGGATGACTCTGATGGATTGGCCTCACACACTTGCTGTTGGCAGCAAGCTTCCAGTATTCAGTTCCTAGCTCCCTAGCCCCTAATCTCTCCCACAGACGTGACAACACATAGTGGGCAAACGCAAACAGCGAAACAGGCAACACAGATTCATTTATCCCCTTAGTGTTACCTGTGCAGGATCAGTCAATGTGATCTGTATTTGCACAATGGTAAGCCAGATATGAGGTGGAGAGTACTTTGAACTTCCTAATAACAATACGTGAGAGCAAGCAACATGTATCCAATGAAAGTGTTCAAGCATTATAGCAGTTCCTCCTAATGTCCCATAATGGACCCTTGGTAAATATTGCATTTTAATCACCAGTTGACACATTTTGATTTGGAAGTTGGCATGTGAATCCTTTTAATAGGAACTGTTCTCAAGAGTGAAATGCATGTTAGACATCTGAGCATTCCTTAGGGCTTTTATGTCATTGATTTTATAGTTTTAATGGGGCGTGTATTCCTTAGTGTTAAATATGGAAAAGACCATATTCTATTACTTATTTTTTACTTCAGTGTTATAAATGTGTTATAAATGCAGTCTTCATCTTGAAAGCTCTATGTTTTGAACTCATTGTCAATTCTTTCCGTGTCAAGCAAACATATTTTTTTCACTGAATTCTTTGTAGTTCTTTGACTTCATTTCTGTCTCAAAATATAACTTTAAATTCTAACATGGGGGGGGAGGTTGTGGAGTTTTCTTCTTGGAAGCATAAAAACAGAAGACATCCAGACAGAAAATGTAAATGTCTATTTAAAAACATTTTAAGTTTAAGAAATGTTAAAAACAAAAGCATAACTCTGTATACAGCAGATTAGTTAAATTCAAAACTGAATAAACAAGTATAATTTTAAACTTTGAAGGAATTAAAATGAATACAGAAGAATTGCCAAGGGCTGGTAATATATTTGGCAAAATGTTTCAGGTGCTTCTTGAGAAATCCATGATCAAGGAGGCACCAGTGTACAGAAAAACAATGTTTTAAGCAGAATTTCCTAAGCACAGAGCCAGGAGAGAGAGAGCAAATGCAAAAAGCAAAGATTAGAAAAATCCTGTAGGGTTGAATTATTACCTCCTGGTTCCTGTCAACTGGCTCCCTAGAGCTTCAGAGTCTAAAACCACTGAAGACTGAACATTCCTGTGATTTAGAAAGACAGTTCTTGTTCAGACAAAGAAATGTTTAATATGTTTAGTATTCTGGTCCAGTCTAATTCCTATGATAGCACTGGTTAGGATTACTATATTCAAGTTTCCCAGAATTGGATTACT
Organism: Sphaerodactylus townsendi; assembly: GCF_021028975.2. Classification (NCBI taxonomy): domain Eukaryota; kingdom Metazoa; phylum Chordata; class Lepidosauria; order Squamata; family Sphaerodactylidae; genus Sphaerodactylus; species Sphaerodactylus townsendi. The sequence continues at coordinate 90,488,953 of NC_059427.1, forward strand.
TCTTTCGTATTGTGTGAAAATGATAAATTAAGCAAGTAAGGCACATTTGTTATGTTGTCAGTGAGGGATCACTGGTGAGGGATCACTGAAAGGTTAACTTAACTTCTTGCCAGAATTTGTTCAGTTCTTTTCTAAGGCAACAGCAAAGCACAGAAAGATAAAACAAGTAGGAAGTGAAGCACAAGGGTTGCCAACCTTGGGTTCAGAAATACTTGGAGATTTGAGGATGGTACCTGGGGCAGTAAGGTTTAAGGAGGGGAGTGACTTTGGGAGGATATAACACCATGCAGTCCATGGTGAGAGAAAAAATGGAGAAGGGAGAAAAATGACATCTCCATTTAATGTCTGGAAATGGGTAGCTGAAGCGCTGTATGGCATGGAGGTAAATAAACATCCCATTAAGCCTCTGCTAAAAGGATGGGACATTTATTTTTCCAGACAGCTGCCATCTAGGGTTCTCAGGTCCACAAAGATTAATCTAAGAAGCATTTGGGAGATGGACCCTAGGAGGGGAAGTGCCATTGGTGCTCACCTGGAAATTACATCATCCCCCTCCCCCTGTAATGCTCTAGGGATTTCTCCAATCTCTATGGTAAAAACAAAAAATATTGAGGGAATTTCTGGAGCATGGTGGGGAGAGGTTTTGACATCATTCACCTCCCAGATTTTCTTTTGTTGCGCACTTAATCAGGTGTGGGCAATTGAGTGCACGGGTAGAAGTTCACATATGAACACACTGCCTTATACTGAATTCACTGCCTTACACTGAAGCTGCTTTACACTGAATCAGAAGTCAGTATTGTTGACACAGACTGGCAATGGCTCTCCAGTCTTTCACATCACCTACTGCCTGGTCCTTTTAACTGGAAAAGCTGGGAATTGAATCTGATACTTCTGCATGCAAAGTGGAGGTTCTTCCACTGAGCCACAGCCCTTTCCCAGAACACTTCCTGCTTCTTTCCAGTATTGCAAGAGCAAAGAACAGGAGAGAAACAAAGGCAAATATAAATTACACAAAGCTGGAAAAATATGATGGTTTGGGAACATATGAATAAAGTCTGGACTGACTACATAATGGAGCTGCCAAAGTTTGATGCAAAGCTCCAAATCTGATAAATATTCAGTTTGTATCAGTCCTCAAATGTATCTCCCTGGGTCCACTGATCTCCCACAGTTGCAGCAAAACTTTCATGCAGTTGGGTACGACTGCTTGTTTAGGAAAGACTCAAATGTCTCCCATTGCCATTTCAACTCAGCCTCAAGCTCCTTGACTTCTACATAAAGATGAACCTAATTTTTCTTTTGTATAATTTATGCTTCACTTCTCATAACATGTAACTGTTTGACTGCATGATGCGCAAGGTGTGCATCAAAAGGGGCAGAGCAACTGAGTGATGTCACATCATGCTGCTTCTGCGGACTACATGACTAGCTTGAGCCTAGGGGATCAGATATAATTGCCAGCCTCATCTGCTGAGGGGAAAAAATTATGGAGTCTGTATCATAGCTTTGAAATAAATACTAGGTTGTGAAAGGTTTGCTTTCCGTGTTCTGTTTGGAAAAAACTGAGTTGTAAAAGGTTCTCTCTTGTCATCTCCCCCCCCCCCCACACACACACACACATACACTCAATTTAGGAACCCATCCCTTGTAAAAGAGTTAACTTTAACCAGACTTCAGTTTCTGTAAAGAGAACTATTTCAAAAACTGCACAGTGCAGTGTACTAGCAGGACTGTACAATAATCTTTCTCTGTGTGCATCGGTGAATTTTTATGTCCTCCGGAAAGTACTGAGGCAGTAATTATAGCTTTGTAGTAGAACGCAGCATGGATTTAGTTCTTATTTTTAAATAGTAAGTGGTTTCCCAAATGCCAAGGATCAAAAATGACCATAGGGAATGTCATCTTAAGTTTAAAGAAGTAGTTGTGTGAGAAATTATTGGTAGGCAAAGTAAAATTTGATTTTTCAGATAATCCGCCATTTTCTTCATTATCCAGTCAAAGAAATAAGAACATTTTCAGGCCTTCTTTCAGTGTGGGAAGCTATAACATAGTGATAGAAATATACACTTTTGTATATTTCAATTGTATAATTCAATTTATATTTTATCATATATATTTTAAAATAACAGTAGGAGATACAGCCAACTTATTGTTTGCTACTGCTAATCAAATGGTTTGTTTACTCACCCACCAAGTTTTGCATATGTAAATAGTCAAATCATTAAAACAATTTTCTTTCTGCAATCCTTTTTTGTTTGGTCCCAATGTGGTATTTCTCCTTGACAATATGTAAGTTTCAGACATCACTGTTCTATAGAATACTGTGGATTAGGTTACTAGCTTAATTTATAAAGTGCTTAGGGAATAGGGAAGTACATTGATAGGGGAGCTTCTTACAAAGCTTGTCACAAAGAAGTTTCCTACATCTGACATTGCCATTCCTGAGATTCACCAGGAAATTATAGACTCTGCCTTCTGAAAATGTTCTTTTTCCCCACCATTCTGAGAGCACATGGGCTGCTGTGCAGGAAAAAAAAGTGGTGGGAAAAGCTACTTGCTTCTCGGAGCTCTCTCAGCCCCACCTACCTCACAGGGTGTTTGTTGTGAGAGGGGAAGGGCAAGGAGATTGTAAGCCCCCTTTTAGTCTCCTGCAGGAGAGAAAGGGGGGATATAAATCCAAACTCTTCTTCTTCTTCCCTTCCCTATCCTCTCTGTTTGAGAAGCACGGCAAGAGCAAATGGGATGGAACAAATAAAAACTGTCTTCTGCCTGGCCACACATTTTTGTTGCCTGCCGCCTCTGTTTCCACTAGATGTGTTCACTTCAAGTCAAGCACAGCTGGAGGCAGTACAATGATACTCCAACAAGCTGAGCAGCAAATCTGTTGAGGGAACATCTTTCTCCTTGCTAGGCCACACTGCCCAGAACAGCACCCAGATTCAAACATGGCCTAGAAAACAAGGCAGTGGCAAAAGTGTTAAAAATTTCCGCTCCTCAGGTGTTAAGAGGGAGAGAGGGGGAGCCTGTATAGCTGCTGTGAGAAGGTAAGTTAGAAGAAAGAATAGCAAACAGATTTGTCGGGGCGTGCCTGGGATGTTGGAAGATGTGAAAATATGACAGGCATTTAGCTGCATAATGTTTGCCTCAAGGGGCAGTAAGATGAAATGATTTCTCATTCATGTTCCTATAGTTTTCGATCAACATTGTTCAGTGAAAATCAAAGGGAATCCCAATGTTCATGAAGCTGAGGTCTCCTGGCTTTCAACTTGTACGAGTCACTTGGACTTCCAGGACCAAAACAGTTCTTCAGAGCAAAAGCTTGCCTCAACATTCTGAATAATCATCTCAGCCAGAGTGTATGCATCATTACACTAACTCAAAAATAGTAGCAAAGATCCCATTCCATTGAATAAGCCAAAAGACCACACATATATTGTTACTACATGCATGACATTTTGCAAGAAAAGCAGCTTAATTCTGCCAATGGCATAAGATGTGACCAATCTTGATTTATTTCTTTGTTTTAGGATAATGGACCTATCCCAAGCCGAAGACCAGCAACCTTTTCCCCTGGAGGAAGCCCAACAGACAACAAGCAGATATCAGACTTGCAGTGCAGTAATCCTACTCGACTGTATACAAACAACAACACAGATTCCAGTTTGCCATCGCAGATGAGTGGTCTCTATATCACAGCTTCCCAAAGGTGAATAATCCCTTTGCACTTTTTTTGTTTTTGTAGTACTGCTCTTTGACTGTCAACTGGTGGAATTATAACTGTGGCTTCACAAAGCACTTAATACAGTTCTATATTCCCATCACAGCCCAGCATTGGCCATCCCCATGGCACAGGCAAACAATAGTGATGCGTTACTGAGCCCTCTTGAATTTGCTGCCAGAAAGCAACCACATGTTTATCTTATCCTTTTCCCAACAAGCTCAAGGAACTGTACATTCTGCTCCACTCCTTCCTTTTATATTTGCAGGAACCTCGGGAGTGGATTCAGCTAAAAGAGAGTCCTATCCAAAGTTACTCAGGGAATTTATGGCAGACTAATATGAGTCTAGGTCTCCTTAATCCAAGTCCAGTACTCTAACCATTACCCCACACTTAATTTCAAGTAGCCCATTTGTCTGCCTGACTAATTTCCTTGTCCTTCCGCATTTTCATTATTACCCATATACCGCATATAAGCCGAGGCACCTAATTTTACCACAAAAAACTGGGAAAACTTATTGACTCATGTATAAGTCGAGGGTGGGAAATGCAGCAGCTACTGGTGAATTTCAAAAATAAAAATAGATACCAATAAAATTACATTAATTGAGGCATCGATAGGTTAAATATTTTTGAATATTTATTTCAAAGAAAAACAGTAAACTAGCTCCGTAAGTGGAAAAGAAGGTCAACAAGAACAATATGTTATCAACAATAACTTTAAAAGTACAAAAACCTTAGCTTTTTTGTATGGAAGGGTTTTAAACAATGGATCTTGCCATAAAAACTGGAATGAACATGCCTGTTCACTGTGATTAAAACTACCCTGCTTTTTAAAATAATAGTTCATTATTTTTAGTGCACATATTTTTAAAATTGCACATGGCAGGTGTCATTTTAGAAGGGACATTCACACAACCTGTCAGGGGTGCAATTGTTAAGCTAGCAGCACCAGACTTTCAGAGTATCTTTAGGAGACCCTTCTGATGATATCACCCAGGTTTGGTGAAGTTTGGTTCAGGGGGTCCAAAGTTATGGACCCTCAAAAGGGTAGCTCCATCTACTATTAGCTTCCATTGGAAACAATGGGGGATGGGAGCACCCACTTTGGGGATCCATAACTTTGGATCCCCTGAACCAAACATCACCAAACTTGGCTGGTATCAGCAAGAGATTATCCTGATGATACCACCCAGGTTTAGTGAAGTTTGGTTCAAGGGATCCAAAGTTATGGACCCTCAAAATGTAGCCCCATCTACTTTTAGCTCCCATTGGAAACAATGGGGATGGGGCACCCCTTTTGGGGGTCCATAACCTTGGACCCGCTGAACCAAACTTTGCCAAACTTGGCTGGAATCATCAGGAGTGTCACCTGATGATATCCTGAAATTTTGGTGCCACTAGCCTAAAAACTGCGCCCCCTGGTGGCTGACAAAATAAAACCCCTAAAATATTTTTTAAAATACAGCTGACTCATGTATAAGTCGAGGGGGGCTTTTTCAGCACAAAAATGTGCTGAAAAACTCAACTTATACACGAGTATATACAGTACGTGATAAGTGCAATATTTTCAGATCAGTTTTAGGCCACTTCAGTCAGTGCTGCTTATTTATAATACATCCCTTTCCTTTCTTTTTCATTACACACTTCCAAAATCTCTTTCATTTGCTGCAGCCCACTGATTCCTCTTTATTTTTCTATTTTTCTGATTAATATTTATTAGTGAAATTTTTAAGTGTTGTGCAACTATGGATCTAAGTTTTCAAATTCTAAAAGCAGAGTCAAAATCAGCAACCCTCTTTACGCCCCCCCCCCATTTTTTTTACCTTTTAATTATTTCCTGATTTCATTTCCTTTTTACAACCACAGTTGATTTAAATGGCAACCTAACAGGGACAAGATGAAGTTCTACCAGCCCTTCCACCAACCTGACCATTTCAGATCCCATATGCATCAATTACCTTCTGCCATTTCACTCTGGAATAGCTAGCAATATACTTCTATTTAAATCAGTACACATTCCATGAAACAGACTTTGTAAAAAATGGAAGGACAACACAGAAAACCCTGGACTGCAGTAGTTTGGCTGAGATTTAATCTGGCTGTGAAAGAAAGGTGGCAGTTCAAAATAAATGAGATAGTATGGAAACAATGCCAGTGTTTAGAGCTCTGCAAAAATGTAGGTGACCCAAGGTTTGCAAATCTAAAATTAAAATTAAAAAAATCTATCTTTAAAAAAATGGATTTTAAAAAAAATTCCAAAGCACAGTCATGATTTCTATACATTCACAGTTCGTGAGAAAACCTTGGCCAGAGTTCAGTTCATACTATAGGTTGGCATAGTATTTTCAAGGTATGCACACTTGGCATGGAGCCTTGAAGGCCAGAACAAGGAGGAAGAGGAAGGCATAAGAGAAAGTGGGATAGGGAGGTAACAGCAATTAGGGAGATGATGGTAGGCAGGGGAGGGAAGTCATAGTGACCAGGAGCAGTGGTATGTTAAGGGGGTGTTGTGATAGAACTTATAATTTCAAGATATTCCCTTATGTTAGTCTATTGTAGTTAATTTGAAGACCTTCTCTAAGGTCACAGGTTCACATAGGTCACATAGGCAAATCAGTTAGATGAGAGTGCTTGCATGAAGGTGTTGGTGTAGCTCCTTAGATTCAAGCAGAACAGCACTTCATTCTTTTGATCTCTTAATTTGGAACCCAGACACATTAAGAACATAAGAACATAAGAAAGAGCCTTCTGGATCAGACCAGAGTCCATCTAGTCCAGCACTCTGCTACTCGCAGTGGCCCATCAGGTGCCTTTGGGAGCTCACATGCAGAATGTGAGAGCAATGGCCTTCTGCTGCTGCTGCTCCTGAGCACCTGGTATGCTAAGGCATTTGCAATCTCAGATCAAAGAGGATCAAGATTGGTAGCCATAGATCGACTTCTCCTCCATAAATCTGTCCAAGCCCTTTTTAAAGCTACCCCATGCATAATTTTTAGACTTCAATTATATCCCCCCTCAGATGCCTCCTCTCCAAACTAAAGAGTCCCAAACCCTTCAGCCTCTCCTCATAAGGAAGGTGCTCCAGTCCTTCAATCATCCTTGTTGCCCTTCTTTGCACTTCTCGATATCCTTTTTGAGATGTGGCGACCAGAACTGAACACAGTACTCCAAGTGCGGTCGCACCACTGCTTTATATCAGGGCAGGACAATCATTGCAGTTTTATTATCAATTCGTTTCCTAATTATCCCCAGCATAGAGTTTGCCTTTTTCACAGCTGTCAAGTATTGAGTTGACATTCCCATGGAACTATTAACTAAGACGCCCAAATCCCTTTCCTGGTCTGTGATTGATAACACTGTTCCTGTAGCGTGTATGTGAAGTTTGGATTTTTTGCCCCTATGTGCATCACTTTACATTTTGCTACATTGAACTGCATTTGCCATTTCTTAGCTCACTCACCTAATTTATCAAGGTCCGCTTGGAGCTCTTCACAATCCTTTGCAGTTCTCACCACCCTACATAATTTGGTATCATCCACAAACTTGGCCACCACGCTACCCACCCCTACTTCCAGGTCATTACGTGGGAGGGGATCAGATTTCCTCTTTCCTATTAGTCTTTGCAGATCCCTCTTTTATAATGTGAAAGCATAAGAAATTTTAAGTTGCCACAATTACATGTATGAAGATAAAGACTAATCACAGCAGTATAATGCGAATATAAGAACTGTCCATGTCCTTAAGCACATACCCAATAGGATACCACTGTATGATGCATGAAAGAAACCCGATTAATCTGAATACAGATCAATAAGTAATATGGTGCTGAACTCTGCCGTACTGCTAACCTGCTTTGGGAACTACTAGCTAACTTATGAACTAGCATACAAGACCTTTTGATTAACCAGAATTAGAAGTGCATACAAAACCTTGAAGTAAAAACAGAATGGTTCAACAATGTGTGATTATCTAATGCAGCAGTGCCTATTTTTGTAGTTTTGTTTTAATTTTGGTTTACTGGTCTGATTAAACTCATTGAAAAATTAAAATTTTGTTACATTTTCATTATTGTTTTTAAGCTGTGGACCACCTTAAAACAGCTCATGATTGCACTTTGGGTTGCACATGGTCACCACTTACACCTAGTATTGTTTAAACCTTGGAGATTTTTCTTAAATATATTATAATGGCTTTTTTACAAAATAGGATCAACCCAGGAAGGAATTCGATTATAAGGAGGAAATATTTTGAATAAAAAGATACCCTTGAGATCAGTGTCAGATATTTTTCAATGGTTGAATGAAGCCAAATTTATGTAATTTAATTTAATGCATTTTTTAAAAATATGATCTATGTTTCACACAGGAATTCACAATGGATTGTAGCAGCTGCCCTTTGTAGCACACATGGGCTCACTGGTCAGTCTTAAACTCTATTTCGCAGTAATGAGGAGAATGAGAAGTATATCCAGTTTGTCTTTTGTACTTTGTACAATTATTTCTACATTGCTAGTCTTCTGGCAGAAAAGTCCAGTGTGGAAAAAAGGGAACATGCTTCATTGTATTTTGGTTATAATATACATATACAGGTTATAATATACATATAATATACAACTGAAGATCTGTATTTATAAAATATGTAAGGGCTAGAGAGCCTTGTGGTAGGGGGGTTCACAACAGTTCATCCTACTTAGATCCATTCTGGACTTCATTCATTTCTCGTGTGCAGCTACTGGTTAACTGATTTGACCTTGTGCTTGTCTTTAATTAGTGGTGACCCTCTGAGGTCCCTACCAAGAAACAGAAATGGAATTGATGTGGACTCTGATGTGTACAAAATGCTTCAGGATTATGAAAGGCCAGTTTCAGAGCCTAAGCAGTCAGGATCCTTCCGCTATCTGCAGGGCATATTGGAAGCTGGAGAGAATGGTAAGGAATGCAGCATTCTAAAATATTTTGTCTTGAAAACATAATTCTGCTGTACCTTAAAAAACCAAAGCAGCTGATGCTCAACATCTAATAAAATCCAGTTACATTTAACATTATACGGTAATACATCGAGGAGTCTGTTGTGGCTGTGACTATTTGCTAGGAAGTTGATGGCTACCGCAATGAACAATGATGAAGGGAGAGGCAGGGAATCAGAGCCCTTATTGATGGGTTTCTCAAGGCAGGGTAAGATGCAGGGAGTTGCTAGATGACTGGTCAGCAGCAATTACTAGCTGTTCAACCTGGGCTACTGATATCATGGCCTCTGTGTGAACTGGGCCACCCCTCTATTATGCCACACAGTGCATTTTGAAAATATGCTGGGTTTTCACTCTGTGAGGGCTGGGGCTTTAACTGCTGTTTAAACAAAGCTGGATTGATGTGTTATTTGAACAATGTCATCTCTGCCCAACTGCACCTGGTGGAGTAGCTTCTGAAAGCATTAATTCCCAGGTGAAGCTTGAGATAAACAGAAAAAATTAACTTTATTTACTTTCTTCAATGGAAAAGGTCATTTGGGGGAACTGAGTGTCAAAAATATGCTACACCATCCTCTCCTGTCAGATAGGATTTGTGGTGGAAATCCGTTTCCAGGATATTTTGTATATCACAGAGCTTGGTTTGAGAGTAAGCAGACTAAAACAGTGAATGTTTTCAGACAGGGTTTGTACATACAGAGGCATAGGGTAGAAGACAACCTTTCTCGGGAGCCTTTGCCCAAGGAAACTCAGAGCCTGGCTTTTGGGCTAAAACAGGATAATTTCAGCAAATACTTTAAAGAGGAAAGTGTCTCAGAACTGGTTTGTGGGAAAGCTGGCTCCCTGTCGCATCTGGCTTTTTCAGCCATTTGCAGACTGTGACTGGCTAATACCCACTCCATACACACCAAACAGGAATACATGGTTGGTGACTGAGAAAAAGGACTTGTTCAGTGGCTGAATATCTATAATTCCAACAGGAAATGACCTAAGAGGAAAAAAATAAGTATTTTATTTGACCTACCAGTATGTAAATATTTTTCACATTCTCTGCAACTACATGTTAAGCATAATTTGTCTCAGAGAGAAGGGAGACAGGTGGGAAAAACAAATGTGAGTAAATGCAGTGATACACACTTAGACATCAATCATTCAGTTCTCCTCCTAGGCATTAAAGCTTCAGTACGTGGTTTTCCACAAATCTGACTGTGCACAAGACATTTCTAGATGCCCCTTTCATTAACAAGAAGGTCCTGTTTATATAAAATGGAAAATAGATAATAAAGAAATACATAGTACGAGAACCAAAACAAAATAAAAGATGCCCAAATATACAGTGTGTGCTTTGGCATTTTTTTTTGTTTGTTTCTTTTTTTAAAATGGCATTCATGGTGGATAGGTAGCTTTGCGCGGTCATGTCACCTCAGGCAGCCTGGTTTTGATCCATTTATTCTCTTAAATACTATATTGTTTTGGACCTTATCTGTTCATCTAGTTTTGGACCCTATTTTCTGTTCATCTAGTTATGCTACCATTGGAACAAACTCATGAAATGTGGGCTCTCTTAAAAGCTGGAATTGCTCCATTTTAAAATAGAATTGCACTGAAAATAAAGGTCTATATTCTTGACTACCCCTGCGTTTAATTTTTAATGATCAGCCACACACTGTGTTTCTAATTTAAAAATGTGTCCTGCAGGGACCCTCAGTAGGTACCCCTCAGTCATGAAAGGTGAGCCCTCAAACCATAAAACAGAGCAAAGAATTTCTGAACTATTTGAGCTTTTTTTACAGTTATGTAGCTCGTTAGATGAGGGACATTTGCGGGGTGAAGGTATGGATACAGAAATAGGAGAAAAAGCACCCATGAATGTCTCACATGACATTCTCCTAAATGGGATAAACTTCCTACCTTTATGAAGCCTTTGTCACATATGGAGATTCAGGGCCCATTTGTAATAAATGTAACAAAAAGCAATTGTTTTCTGTTTAAAACCCTTAATTTTATTGGTGTGGAATTTTACTGAATCAAAGCCATTGATTTAGAAGGGTATAACACTGCTTATAACAGTATTGTTAGTCAAATTTCATAGATTTGCTTTTCTGGGCCTGGTTTTGTATTTGTAAGACTCTGTATTAGCTGGTTTTTTAAAAATATATAAGAATGGGTTGGGAAGTTTACATCTTGCCTCAGGTGTCCTTGGCTGATTTTTCACTTTCGAAATGCCCCGTGACATATCTGGGAGCGTACCTGCTGCGGGGCTTCCCACCCTGCTTGTAGTTCGCACGGCTGCCCGGCTCTTTCCTTCACTCAAGTCAGGGCCAGTGCAGGAAACCCCAGCTGGTTCCCCATGAGCCCAGGGCTTTCCCATAAGCATCAAGCTCTTCCGCTCCCATAAGCATGAGCAAGCAGCCTCTGTTTCCTGCGTTTGGATTGGCTGAATCTCGCCCCATTCCCCCCACTAACTTTCAATACTTTTTTATTTTTTAAACAGCGCAGGCAGGTGCCAAGAATCAGTGCCTTTGCTCCCCCTTATCTAAAATCCTCGCTGGTGCCTCAAGGTCGAGAGAATCACTGGCTTCCCTCTCAAACTCCTTGCACGTGTGAGAGAATGTCTGGGGGGCCCCCTTTAACCTCCTTATGACTGCGAGAGAATCGTCCTTCCCCTCCTGCAAAGTCCTCACAAGAGGGGAGGATTCTCTTGTTTTGGTGGGGCGGGCCAGAGCAGCAAGGCTGGAAAAATAGTTATGATGCTGCTGCCGTGAGTTCTTCATCCGGAAGCTTTATAGCCTCTAAACCTCTATAAGCCTCTACATAAACTTCTTGTTACTTTACCTGTTGGATTTAAATATCCCTGGATGTATCATTAGAAGAAGTGAAAATTGGGACTGTCACAATTACAAATCTATTGAAACCATTTTAAATTATTTGTTTATAACTCAAGTATTGAGCTTTTGTATGCCAAGGTGTAATTATTGTTATAGTGTCTTGTATACACCTACCCTGTTAAAATGGTAGAGTTCTTCATGGCAGGGAAACCCCCGGAGCAACACGGGGGCATTAAAAAAAACCCCTCCATTTTGGCAGTTCTGAAAAGCCACGGAGCAAAGCCAGTTCTCCGGGGTGACGCCAGGGCAACAGTGTGGCAGACATGCTGCAGCAACGGGGGCAGTGAAGAACTCTCCATTGCACCAGGACATTTCCCGTGCTGAGGGACAATTTCACTGTGAAAAACCAGCCCTTGAGTAGAGATTCACTTTCAGTTTTGTTAACAGAGAAGTACCTCATAAAAGATACACAAACTTCCCAAAAGGAAGGTTATCTTGGAGCAAATTTGCTTATGATTGATGCAGCATGAAATCTAGCAAGCTTGCCCACAAGTAAATTGTTTTGATTTGTTCCTCAGTGATCTTCCAGTACTCTTATATGCATATTGCCAGTACACAAAGAACACCACAGGAATATCTGAAATGATAAATAAATAAAAATGAAAAAAGAACCAAAACAAAGGACTTTACTTACCAGAGGTCAAAGGAAAATATTAATTTCTATATCTAATAGATATCTGTGGTACCCATCTGTGAATAGCTAATTCTGTGAATCTCAGCCAAACTGACAGAACAGAGACTTTTCTGTCAACTTGGGAAAACCTCCTGGGTTGACCTCACGCACACGCACACGCACACACGCACACACAAACAATGTTGTTTCTAAACTAAGTAACTTCTTATGCTCTTCTATAATTTGAGCTGTCTTTCACTTTCTCACCACTTTTCCTTCTTGGAATCTTTCCCATTAAATTTCCCAAGAAGCTCCATTCTAGTTTAATTTGTTTTTTTAATCACAGAATTTCCCAAGTGCTAAGATTTTTCTCAAAGGAATTATTGGTGTTAACCCTGTATCCTGCTTATTTACCGCTTCTACCATTACACAGCCCATCTTATCATGATGACATAGAAGTAAATCCCACTGATTTTCAGAGGATTTACTTCCAAGTTAGTATTTTCTGGACACAGCTCTAGAACAGTGTCTTCACTCCAGTGGTAAGGAAGAAGGACTTTATCAGACAGGCTTATCCTGTGGTGTCACCATGCCAACCTACCTTTAGTTGTAGAGTAATGAATAAATTACTTACTGAGACAGATACATTACTCATGCTTCAAATAAATAACTCCAAAATATGTCATAAATTCTTGGCAGGTGAAAAACATGAAAGACTGGCCAGTCCAAGACATGTTAAATCTCCAGTGTCTAAACTGGGTGGAGCCATGTCTGGCTTACAGATGCTGCCTGAGTGCACCAGATGTGGCAATGGAATTGTGTAAGTACATGAATCCCCCCAAGTGCCTTCATGTTTAATATAGTTTAATATAGTTTTTGGTGGAGTTAAACAATGAACACACTATCTGCCTCATTGTTATAATTCTTGAGCAATCTATGTTACAAGGAAGTTTTATATACAGGGAGGAGTAGTGGAGTAGGATGCATAAATGCTGTTGCCTTGATCAAAGTACTTTGGTGTTGAACAACGCACATGATGCTCTATACTTATAGGGAATTTCACTTTGGATTTAAACATTGGGGAGTGCTTCATGTGCACCATTTGGTTCTCAGTCATCCAGCAGTGCATGTGTAGAACAAAACACTACAGTGTATGCGCAGTTTCTTGCATAAGAAAAGGGGGGTGCACCTCTGTTATACAGTTGTAGGAGTAAGCATAGGCCGTTTCCGCACGGCCGTAAGGGCGCCTCCACGCCGGCAGGAATTCCGCCGGCGTGGAGGCGGAGGCCGTTCGCATGCAGGCATGCGGACGGCCTCTGGAGAGGCCGGCAGGCGGCTCCGCATGGAGCCGCCTCTTCCCCCCTTCCCTTTCCCATGTACCTCTCGTGTCGCCGTCCTGCTGGCCTCCTCAGCCCCGCCCACGCTGCCCTCCGACCTCCAGGGGTCGGAGGACAGCGAGGGAGGGACTTAGGCCAGTAGGACGTCGAGCTACATGAGAAGGGAAACAGCGTCATTCCGGTTCGCGAGCGCCAGCGAAGACGCCTTCAACAACAACCCTTTAAAGGGTTGTTGTTTAAAGCGGCCTGACGCCCTGGGAGGGCGCCAGATCAGGTCGGCGCTGCTGCATTGCAGCAGCGCCGCCTGTGCGAATGGCGGCCTGGGGGCGGCGTTTTTACCACCCCCAGGCCGTCGTTTTTGGCCCGTGCGGAAAGGGCCATAGTTGGTTTGTTTTTGAATTGCATGATTCAAACACTTCAGGGCAAATGATATGATGCAGGAGGGGAAGAGAAGGAGTGTGAATGCGGAGGAAGAGGGAGAGTTATGTAGCATAGGTGGCACAAAATGTAAGCCAGTAAGTATGACTTGAAATAAATATTAACAGTGGTGAATTTCTCTCTTCTTTTTTTCTTCTTCCTTACACTTTGACAGAGGCACAATAGTAAAAGCCCGGGACAAGCTCTACCACCCAGAATGTTTCATGTGTGATGACTGTGGCCTCAACCTAAAGCAGAGGGGCTACTTCTTCATTGAAGAACAGCTGTATTGTGAAACACATGCCAAGGAAAGGGTTAAGCCGCCAGAAGGATATGATGTGGTAGCTGTTTATCCCAATGCTAAAGTTGAACTGGTCTGAATAAATACTCTTGTTTCCCAGAGAGGTCAAAAGGTGGCTCACCCACCCACAGGCACAGTGTCTGTTTTAAAGTATGGCTGTAATCAACTCCGATTACTGGAGTCTCTGTAAAGTGCCTTTTCAGAGATAAAATGGTTTACACTTGGAATCTCAAAGGATAGTGCTGAAAGCCTCTGAAAAGGGGTTTTTTCTTTTCTTTTTTTCCTTTTGACACTTTGCTTTTGGGTTGCTGTGTTCATTTCTAATTTTTTGCTGCAAATGCTTTCCGTGGTAGCCCAATCCAAAATCTGTGTAAATATGGATGCTTTTAAAATCTTGATTTCATATAAACCAGTATGCCTTTATTCTTTCTCATGGTAAAATATAAATACAATTTAAAAACTCAAAAGAAATGAGGCACTTTAAAAATAAAATTGACATTTTAAAGCACTACAATAAATTTACTTTTTCTCTGTCATACTGGTATGCAATTAATATTTCTATGTGGCTTTCAAGGTACCAGAAAATTGAGATCATCTGTAATGAACGTTTAGCAATATAACTATAGAGAGGGCTTTCTATGAAAAACCTGTGGATGAGAAGATAAACTACTCCTAATAGTCATGAAAGACCTTTTTTAAAGTAGTTTTTACAATGTGTTCCCTAGTTTGTTACATATCTGTACTGAACTTAGGAAAAGAATGGCCTGATTGTGATTTCTAAACATTACCAGATGTTTATGTTTTCCATCTAAGAATAATTATTAACATTAACATTGTCACTTTGGTGAGGCAGCATTCCGACAGCAGCTAGAGAAATCTACAGGCATATATTCCCCCAAAACACCTTCTCTGCTGCCATAAAGAAATTGTTCTTTTAACTCTCATGAATAGACCCATCTTGGCTGATAGTAATGGATAGATTGAAGAGGTTACAGAATCTGATGCTTATCTCAAAGGCATTTTCAGGTCCTGTAATCATGTAATTTGTGTTAAAATCTGTACATTCCCTGTGGCACCAACGTGCAAGCTTGGTATACAGCTGTGCTCTGATTGTATACCATGCAACGAAGAATCAGGTATAACACAAAATCTTTATACTTTACATATTTATGCATTTCTCTTTCTCTGGGTTTATGACCCATTTTGCTAACATTCTCATCCATCCACCTCATTGCTGTTTTATTTTATTTTGAATGAAGAGTTTTTCACTGCACACTAATCACATTCCTTAAAAATCATTCCAAATTTAGTTTTCAAGTCTATGTATGGGGCAGGGGTCTCCAGGGTTTTGCCCATGGACACCATGATGCTCACTATCACTTTTCTTGTCTCCCACCTAGTGTTTTTAGAAAGTGTCTAAACTGGGCCAGGTGGGCATCTTGGCCCTGATTGGCCATTGGAGATCTGATGGACTGTGCTGATTAAAGTAGCATTGTTTCAGTGGCAGCTGATACCACAGTATTTGTTTTATTCTCTTTCATTCCTCTTTCCCAGTGTACTTTTTGAATTGCTTCTCTTCTCCACTGCACTTGGGCTTCCTCTGTGTTTATAGCTCCATCTCTGGTGACAGCCATATTGTAGCTGGTTGAGCTTCCTGCCACAGTCATTTTGTGGTAGCACCCACCATCTAAAATTCCCAAAATACCCAAAGGCTTAAAAAAATTACCCAAAGGCTCAAAAACATCTTTTCCAAACCATCATTTTATAGCACTAGAAGTGTGCATCTGTAGATCATTCATCACACTTGAATTTATCATTATGAACAAGAATTGTTTCCTGAAGATGTATTAAGAGGTTTCATCACCTAATTGTGGTGATAGCAAAGACCATTATAGTTTGTGAATAAAAGGATATTGCCAAGACTACAGGAGTAAGCACATGATCTTAAGTATTTTTTTCAAAGTTAAAATTAATTTTTAAAACTATTAACAACCAAATGTGAGATGCTTTCTTTGAGAATGGAAATACTCAAGAATCTTAGTATACTCAGAAATAGTCCTGGGAAAGCTCTAAATCATACCATTCACCAGCACCTCTGAAATAGGGGCAGTACCTGTAAAGCAATGAGCTATAGGAATATTTAGGGATAAAAGAGTATACAACTCACTTCTTTTAACTGGCTGTCCTTGAAGAATTCATGGTACCACATTAGGCTCCTCGGATACAAACAGTCATACATGGATCCTGTAATCTACAAGTGAAGCTCCATTCATGGAATGGACCTTCCCCAGCTCTGCCAATCCTTCATAACCCCTGCTCCCAAAACTTCTGGTGTTCAGAGAATCCCCAAAGAACAGGGCTGGCCATGATATGGAAGTCTGCAGTCAAAGGGGAGAACGTGCAAATTTCCTCCACCATAGGCAAAAGTGTCCTTGCACCAACAGAAACAGACTATGAGATGTGGCTCACTACATTACATAGGAGTTACTGGGAGGCCATTCATTCGCATGCCTCACAATAATCACTTGAAAGCCGGTACAAAAATGCCAGGTATTATTTTTTACCAAAAACATTCAAACATAAGCCCGTTTCTCTTTCATCGAGTCTCAATTTTCTTCCTCTCACTTGGGAAAATTCTTTCTTCAGGAATTCACAGCATGGTCCCACATAGCATATAAGGCACAAGCATATGTTTCCATCATATTTGCTTGGCATCAGCTAGACAGTGTACATACCTGTCGTTCGCACATCGTTTATTGTCTATTTAAAACCATAAAAAGCCAATCATTTGTCATTTTCCTTGTATTTATTTTTCTTTCTTTTCTCAAATGTTTTCAGTAATCACATGTGAGCTAAAATGACCCTTATACATACGTGAGTAATAATAATCACATGGTTGCCTAACAGTAAATAGAGGTTATGAGCAAAGAAGAAAACTTTGTAAACAAAGT